>NC_045145.1:9930087-10253144 GCF_008831285.2 Nymphaea colorata
ATCATTCTATGTTATGGAAATTTGTGTGATCCCTCTATCTGTTTTCTTCTTCTTCTTCCTCTTGATCGTGCACTTGGAAGCGATCCACCAAAACCACCATGCCACTGCTGCCCTTGTCCTCTTGCACAATCCCGCTGGTGCCTTGGTAGTCTGCCTTTCACAGCTCACCCAACTACAGAGGGATCTGCCATGAGTGAGCATGTTTCCCAGCTATTCTCAGCAACCTGGCCCCGATCGATGGGAGGGGCTCTCCCGTGAACTAGTGAACTCTAGGCCCGATCCCACCCATCACCCATTAGATCAGTCCGGTCAAAGAAGACCTTGCTAACTTACTAGCAGAGAAGCCAAGTCTCGGATGCTGCTGGGCAAAACCAAGGAGACAACCAGCCGTACACATAGTAACGACCTTATAATAAGTACCTGGTTCTTTCTCTTACTCTCTTGTTGTTTGTTGCCATGGCAGCGCCCTTATTCTCCTTCTGATCTCTTTTGGCACTACAGCCAAGACCACCAACGCTTTAGCTGCTAGTAAACGCCTCCCACATGAGCTGCACTACTAGATTGGATTGCCGACCACTACTGAGCCCACTAAAGCAGCCTCAGCAACCACAAACCCTCAACACTTGACCCCAGCTATGGCCATTGCCTGCGGTTAAGACAGCTAATGTCATCAGCTAGTTGTGTGCTAGCATCGGAGCCCTATAGCACACAGCCAGCATCCTATTATCAACATCCAATAGCGCTGCACTCATCCATGTGCCACACTTTCCACAGAATGAAAAAATGTATGTTTAATATAAATAATATACAAACATAATTAATTATAATAAAGTATATATAATTATAAATATAAATCAATAAAATAATATTAAAATTGAGTTATCAGACTGACTCAGGCCAACCTAGCACCCAATTTTAGAACCCTGGCTTGGGTCCGGGTGAGGCTGGGTATCAAGTACCTATTGGGTACCCA
Source organism: Nymphaea colorata (assembly GCF_008831285.2). Lineage (NCBI taxonomy): Eukaryota > Viridiplantae > Streptophyta > Magnoliopsida > Nymphaeales > Nymphaeaceae > Nymphaea > Nymphaea colorata. The sequence goes on from NC_045145.1 coordinate 9,931,061, forward strand.
ACTAAATGCCCATCCTTATATGGAGTGCATGGAAGAGCAAATCCACAATTTGTTTGCTTTGTTGGTAGAAATATGCAACATCATGGTGCAACTATGACAATGCATAAATGGCATGACTAATGAGACCACCATGATTGTAAATACTGACATTGAAACCCAGCCCATGCCAGATGTGACCACATATATGTGCAACAGACCATGGCACCACTGTTGGATCTTATCCATACTAGATTCTGGCAACTGTAGTCCTTGGTCCTTGGACCAACCTCTACAACCTCAGAAGATCATGACACCCCTTTTGGATAAAGGTTTGAGATTTTGATCTGAATTTCATGAGATCCAAATCAATATATTGATGTATGGACACCGATTCTCATAAGATCTAGGCTCAATAATCTAATTTTTGTGATCCAAATTGCATCAACTTTGTCAAATTCAAATCCAATCTTGTACTTGATCTCAAGTCCAATATTTAAATCCAATTCATTCAAATCTAGGTCCAGTTCCTCCAAGATCCACACATCCAACCTCACTAGGATTCGGGTTTAACCTTACTAAGGTTTTTTTTAACCTAACTAGGGTTTAAGTCTAAGTTGGCTAGGTTTATAACGAGGGATTTGTCTTAGGTTAGGTCCAGGTACATGATTATGGACTCAATATCACATCTTGGTTCAAATATTAAGAGAAAACTAAAGTCTTAGGTAGGTTTAACACTACAGGTTAAACCTCAATCTTGAATGAATCTATGTTTTTAAAAAAATAAGTTTGAAAGAGACCAATTTAAAAATGTGCATTCCAAAACTAGGTTTTTGAAAAATTGTATTTCCATATAATCAACTTAAGTCAAGTATATACATGACATATTATCTCATGTATATAGCTGATGATTCAAAATAAGAAACCAAAGTCTATGTGCATTTTGAGATGAATGAATGCATTATGAAAGCAAACTACATGAATGCTCATAGTTAAGCACATCAATGGAAAACAAAACCAAGCAAGACAGTTATATATGCATGAATGACATGATATTTAGAAATGATATAAAATTTAGATTGAAATTAGGGCATTCACTTGATAAATCAATATTAATGAGAAGGGTCATTTGCCGCAAACTCATCTCAAGCCCTAAATTCATCCATTTGATGTCCAAATGCAGTATTTTTGAAATAATGCAAATTTAATGATGCACGAGTGCAATTAATCAAACAAACATATACTAAAACCCTAAAATGATGATTCACATGATTAATCATGTTGATTTAAAAATTTTACCATGAACAAATTTAAAATTTTTAAGTTAAAAACGAAAAATCAGATGGAAAATACCTAACTAGATCGAAAACAAAAATTTGGCCAGGTCCTAGAAAACTACAACTTAGTATGTGCAACTGACTTGATTTTTTAAAAAAAAAAATAGGTAAATAATCTTAAATTTCACAAAATTTTGACTTAAACTAGACACATACAAAAAAGCCAGGTTTTTTTACATGTCACAAAAACTATTTTTAGTTGAAGATAGTCATTTGAATTTAGGAAAAAATCATGTTTGCAACAGCAAGTTCGATTTTCATCTAACTTAAAATTTAGCATCTCTTAAACTATATTTTAATGAAAATCCTCAAGTGTGACGACATTAATCATGTAAATTAATCAATTAATCATATTGAATTTTAAAATAAAGCAAGAAATGACAAAATAGTAATTAAATACAAAAATAGAACGAAACAAAATAAACCAGTTATGCATGAATCAAGAACTACATGCTTGTGCATGTGTATGTGATCTAAGTAAAAGAAGAAAATTAATGGAAACCAATAGGACGTAGAAGAATAGGAGGATGCTTACATGAAGTCCATGAGAGAGAGGGAGAGCGGGGAGAGAGAGAGGGGCAAGAAAATCAAAGAGGGAGAGAACAAGAGACTTGCCTTTTTCTTGTTTTGTTATTCTTATCTTCTTCTTCCTTCTTTTCTCCTTGCTAGACCACCTGTAAACCTCTTGGAATACTTTATAAAAACTTTTGAATTCATGCCAAAGGGAGAGAATATAAGTTAGCAAAAAAAAAAAAAAAAAAAAAAAAACTAAGTAAGCAAGAGAGAAGGGAGAGAGCATACCTTGGAAATCACACCAAAGGGGGAGAATATGGGTTGGACGGCTCCCCAGCCCCTTTTTGTAATGCTTTTGGCTGATTTTAAGCTAATTCCAACCAATTAAAATTTTAGAAAATAAAAACAAGGATTGATGAGGTGTTACACAAATCAATCGTCAGGATATGTCTGAAAATCTAATGAAGGGCCCACATTCATTTGATGATGTGGTAATTAAATTAAATTTTGAAGAAATTAGAGTGGCCCAAATGCGAGAGGCTGCACTCTAGGTATTTCCTTTTTTTAAAATGATGAAAAATCCTAACCAGTCCTGAGATGGATGGCTAGGATTGATCTAGTTCAACATGGATCAGTTCATAGCATTGGATTGATGATCTGATGCTTGGTCTGGATTCTAATCTGAATTCTAGGTATGGATTTGGATTTTGGATTTAGATTAGATGTTTAGATATTGTTTTGGATTGGGAAAAATGATTTTGTTTATTAGACATGAGATCCATATATGAAACAATGCAGACTATAGATCCAGGTTGCAAATTTGGAGTTTAAAATCAAAATCTAAGCTCAAGGTGCAGAATCTAGGCTCAGCTTGGGTTCAGTGTGTTCAAACTCAATGCTAGGATGTTGAGTTGGACTTGCTTTGAGTCTGGGCTAGGTTGGACGTAGGTCCAGACCAGGCTCAGGTCAACCAGGATTAGTTTTAGGTCAAATTGAGCTCAGTCTTGACGTATGAAACATCTAAACTAGGTTTATGTGGTTCCTAACTTAGAAAAAAATGAAAATGATACACATTTGGCAAAAAAAATGGGTTTTCCCCTAGTCCAAAAACCATGTTCTGTGAGTCAAGGTTGTCACGAGACCATGCAAGATCATAGACAATTTAAAATATGTGGTCATGTGAAATTTTATGAAAAAAAATGAATTGATTTGGCCTTCAACAATCAAAAATTTCAAACTTGGTCAAGCTATAAACTGAAAATGTGGAGGGCAAAATGAGAAACGGTGATTTTGAACTTGTTTGTGGGAAATAGATGCATGAATACTCTCTTTTGAGTGATGCTAAATCCATATGTGTGCTCGGATAAAAAATTGAAATCTTAGTCTGATCAGAATTTATCTCTAAAGCCATAAGTGACAATGCCTAGATTCGAACAAGATAGTGCACTCCATGGCACTTATGAGTTGAATGATATGGAAGTGCTCTATCCAAACTAAAGTTAATCATACTCTGTTGAGATGTATAATGATGTGAAGAAATCACCAATTTGAATCTTGGATTGTAAGAATTTTAGTTTAGAAGTTTGAATTTACACTAAAAGCTCCAAACATGTAGGACAAATGAGTGGAAATGAAAAATGGGCTAGACTTTGAATAAATTAATCTGAATTGAGCTAAAGATAGTCAAGTCTGACACTAAAGAACATGTTGTTAGCTTGGCATAGGCTAACTAGCTCTAGATTGAGAGAATTTCAGTTGAGATGCTCAAAATGAAGGAGTGAGAGTGACTTGATTAGGACAACTGTCTATAGCTCAAATTAGGATGATTTAGTAGAAAATAACTTCAAAAATACTCTCCTAACATAGAAAAAACATGAGTTCCATGAGTATTGACAAGGTGTCATTGCTAAGAATTATCTGAATCACAAAGCTAGTGAGCTCATTTCAGCTGAAATGGAGAGAAATAAAAGGTTTATGATGGGAACTTGGCCTTAAAAGTGGGAGGTTTTACTAAAAATAGTCTGCTAACAATGAAAAAATCTTGCAAACGAACTTTGTAGGATCAATAGACGATCTTGTGTGAAGAAATTATTGAAAATAAGTAGAAATCGACCATTTTGAGTTAAATTCAACCAAATGTGAGCTGGTAAGTGAGTTGTAGAAGCTCCTAGTGATTTTTGAATGTGAGAATTTTCATAATTGAAATGGTAGAACATAGTTCTCAGAAGTTCATGATAATTAGATCAAATTTGGGCAATTGAGGGTGATCTGGGGCAAATTTGTCATTTTTTATTGATGGTAGGTTAGGTGACTTGGGTCCAGTTGTCTAACATTTGGATTATGAAATCTATGTTTGTGTAATTCTTGGCCTTTAAATCCAAAAAATATTTTAGAAAATCAGCACATTGAGAGGGGTAAAATGGTCATTTTGGCAATAAAATTTTTGAGATATCTACTCACGTGATGTTGTTTTGCAAATACGTCACCTTTAGCAAATGTATAGGGCACCTCTACACTAATTTTTGGTCAAAACTCATGTCATTTGATGAGGATTTGTGCCACCCAAATTTGTCATTTGAGCCATTTTTTTGTTTTTTAGTATGATAGCCAAACTCATCAATGTCCAATATTCACTTTAGCCTTTTAGGTGTTATTCTTATTCTTTCATGTACTGCCTGTGTCTGTTTAGGAACCTAAATTGCTCTTGCCGAGTTGCATGTCCTAGTGAGTTTGACTCCTCGTAATATTAGATCACGTTACAAATCAAATTGTGTTATAACATTTTGAAAGTTCATTTTACACCTTTAGTCCTACATGCAAAAGCAAATTTTCATGATTTTTCACTTCATAACATTCACATTGACATGGAATGATGTTGTCCAAACATTAGGAGTCACATCCATGTCATGCACTTATGTAGTCACTCTATGTCACAGCTTTGTTATAACCAAGTCATGCTTAGTATAGTTAGTTTTTTGCACTAACTTTATGTTGAAACTAGGGTTGGGAGGAGAGAGAATTATCATATTTTCATTATCCCTTAATGACACTTACAATATATATAGATTAGTGTAAGAAAGTGGTGGCAGCCTTTATTACAATAGAATCAACTGAAATATTAAAGATGACAAAAAAGAATGGTGGATATAAAATAAACCACACAACTTTAAGTCTAATTACCCAAAAGCCATAATGCCTGAATATTATTTTCCAACATTTCCCCTCAAGTTGGATCATATATATCCATCATGCACAGCTTGTTACAACAAGTATCAAACTTAGTAATAGGCAAAAGCTTAGTGAACATATCAGCTACTTGTTCTTTAAAAGTCACATTAGTGGTAGTGATTCCTGATTGCACCATGTCCCCACATCTACCTCTATATGCTTTGTCATCTCATGAAACACGGGACTATTGGCTATGTGAGTAGCTGCTCTATTGTTATAATATATCTTCATAGGTAGTGATACATTCACTTTTAGACTAGCAAGCCTAGACTTGTTTCAAATCATCTCTACTACAGTTTGAGTCATAGCCCTATATTCAGATTCAACGCTAGATTTAGCAATAACAGTATGTTTCTTGCTCTTCCATGATATTAAGTTCCTCCAACAAAGACACATTAACCAGTGATTGACTTTCAGTTTTCAATGGAACCTGCATAATATGCATTTGTGAATGCTTCAATGTCAATGGAAGTTCTCTTCTTAAAGTACAATATTCTTTCAGGTGATTGTTTAAGATACTTGAGGACCATGAGAGTTGCATCCCAATGAACTTTATTTGGCTTGTCCATGAATTGGCTTAGTTTTCCCACATCTAGACAAATATCTAACCTAGTGACCGTAACGTATAATAATTTCTCAATCAAACTTTGATACGATTTGTTGTCTATAACCTCATATTGTTTATCATGGAGATGAAGTTTGGGATTCATAGAAATAGATGCAGGCTTAGTCCCTAACATACATGTCTCCTGTAATAAGTCTAGTACATACTTCCTTTAAGATAAGGTCAGTCCTTCTATACTTCTACCTACATCAATACCCAAGAAATAGTGAAGAGCACCTAGGTCCTCGGTCACAAAATGTTGTTGCAAATAGTGTTTAGTTTTTGATATCTCTTTATCATTGTCTCTAGTCAAGATGATATAATCTACACAAATAACCATCACAATTATACTTATGGTGTCCTGCTCAACAAACAAAGAATGGTTTGATGGGGACCTCTGAAAGCCAAAACCATATACAACATCAACTAATTTATGAAACTAGGCACGAGGGCTTTGCTTAAGGCCATAGGTAGCCTTCTTCAGGCGCCATACTTTGCTACACTTCCCTTGTCACTCAAAATCGAGTGGTTGTTTCATGTGCATAGTCTCACATAGATCCAGGGGCGGAGGGAGGGGGGAACCGCCCAGGCCATGGCCCGGGTGAGCCCCGGAAATTTTTTTTTTACATTGAAAAAATCAAATTTTTTTAGTTTGGCCCGACCAGTCGCTACTCGTCGCTCCTCTTGGCCCGACCCTGGCCCGGCCCGCAAATCGTCTTGGCCCGACCCTAGAAAAAATCCTGGCTCCGCCCCTGCATAGATCCCCATAGAGAAAGAAATTCTTGATAGTTAACTAGAATAAGTTCCAACCTTGATAAAGAGCAACAAAAATAACGAACCGAATGGTCCCTAGATGAGCAATACGGTAGAAGATTTTAAAGAAGTCAAGCCCATAAGTTTAAGTGTAGCCTTTCGTCACCAGCTGAGCTTTGTACTGCTCCATAGTCATCAGAGTCATCAGCTCAATTGAAGCTAATGATATCACTACCTAGAGGAGAATCAACAAGCTCTCAAGTGCCTCAAGAATGTAGAAGCTCTATTTTTTCACGCATAGTCTGCTTCCACTGTGGATCTAGGATAGCTTGTGTTGGTAGGTGAGAGGAGGAAACATAGCTGATAGGGCTCCAATAAAATTTGGCATGCTAGAGCCAAGAAGCTCGATGAAAACAAACTTCAAAATGGGATAAGGCATGCATTGTTGCTTCCCATTATGGAGAGTGAAGGGGAAATCATTTTCTTTTGTTTGAGGTGAGGGATCATTGAACAGTTGCACTTACCTTAGGGGTAGAAGTTGATGAAGACTCATGATTAGGAGAATGTCTCCTACCATACACTAGTAGAGGTTCCTTGAATCAAGTAGGACAAGGGCATGGAGACTAAGAGGTACAAGGGTCAACTTCCAAAGGCACAAGAGAAATAGGAAGAGGAAAAAAAGAAACCTCTCTCTAAGGAGTAGAGGCAAGATGAGAGTAATAGGAGTCAGACTCAAAGATTGTGAGATCCACACTGACATGCTCTTTCTTCAAGGTTGGGTTGAAGCACCTATTTCACGAGTACCCCACAAATATACACTTTTCTGCTTATCTCATTTTGGTCCAAGTATATGCAAAAAACATGCACATCCAAAGACCTTGGGAGGAAGATGAACCAACTTGTTATCAGGGAAAAAAAAAGCTTGATAGGAATTTTCTCATCCACATAAGAGGATGGCAAGCAATTTATAAATTAACAAGCTATTATTATAGCAGCATTGGAAAGAAGGATGGAACATGACCTTGAATCATTAAAGTACGTGCAACTTCCAATAAGTGCATATATTTTCTTTCTGTGACTCCATTTTGAGGAGAGGTATGAATGCAAATGTATTGGGGATGAATCATGAGAATTGTAAAATTGCATGAATGAGAGGAAATGAAATTCGAGGGCATTGTTAGTGCGAATACATTTGACACAAAAATTAAATTGAGTATTTATTTCAATCATGAATGATTTAAGGATACAAATGTCTTCAAATCTATTCTTCAACAATTGACTCATGACACTATTAAAAAACTATCAACAAAAACCATGCAATAATGAAACATAAAACGACAAAGAGCCCAACTAGCGCTTCACACATCAACATGCATCAAATAAAAAAAACTCTAACTACTAGGTCTCAAACTCGATGGAATGGAACTTTGAAAATGATTCACGAGCTGGTAGGCTTCACACTGCAACACGACAAAAGAAGGTAGATGAAGAAAAACTCAATGAAGCTATGATAGTGGAGGATGTCCAAGCCTAAGATGTGCTTGAAAGAGACTGGAACTTGAATTTAAGGAAGATGTTGCGACTCCGTCTGGTTGAGATAGATTGTAGACTCCTTGTTCATGGCCTCCACCAATCTTCTTCCTAGTTGATAAGTCCTAAAATACACAAGAACCAAGATAAAAAAAAATAACTTTACAAATTCATCTATTTAGTCAGCTAGCTCACAAATAATAGAAAACTCAAGGGCATGACTGACCCATGAGATACATAGACAATGAGACAAATGAACATCTCCATGTCCTAGGGTTGGGGACAGTCTTCCATATGCCAATCCAGCTTAGCAAGGAGTAGAATATGATTGGAGGGAAGAGAATACATAAGATTTTCCATGAAAATGCTGCAAGACACCAGAACCAATGGTACATACACCGCCTGAATCATGAGAAGTCATACAAGCAGAGTAGGTTCTGCTAGCTATGGTTGTAGAGACAGATGCTGAATTAGATCTCTTAGCAAAAACCTGTTCATATTTTAAGCGACTGGGGTTCAAAGTAAATGCGTTGAAGGAGAAGGTTGTATTCTCACTAGAGGTGGGAGCAGATAGAGTAGATACAACAAAAGCATCAACCTAAGCAGCAGACTTTGTGGGAGCAATAGTAGGGATTTTTCTTGGGATGGAGGATTGAGATGTCCATTATTATTCCAACATTTGTCCTCTAAATAACCTTCCATATAAGGTGCACTGTAGTTTGCCATGATCACTGTTTCCTCGACCACCATCTTTCTTAGGGAACTATGAGAGTCATGACTATGCCCTCCAAAACTAGCAAGGGTAGAGGCAGTATAATCATTCGGTGGTTGAGACAAAGTCAGAGCTAAACAATTGAGCCTATTATGGGCTTCCGCTAAATCAGGGATTTCAGTTCTAGTATGCATTTGTGCCTTTGCTACGCCATATTCAGAAGACAAGCCAGACAATAATTGAGCAACCATGGTCATTTCAAGATGAACCATTTGGCAGACATCACATAGAGGTTGTATGGCATTCAACCTCTTGTATGTTGCCTGAACTGATGCAAAATATTAGATCAAGTCTTACTCCCACATTCACTTTCTGGTTTTGTAATAGCATAACCTACTAGCTATTTGTTGTTGAATGTTATTCATGATCCATGTCATAACAATGCTATTATCTTCAGTCCATGTAGCAATGCCAAATTGCGCAGTTGGTTCCATCTAACTTGACAGAAGTACCTTAAGAGAAAGGATTTGAGAAGGCCTTTCATTTTGTTTCTAGTCAAGTTTGCTAGAACTATTGGAACCTTCTCATTTGCCATATTTTAAAAAATAGGGCTGAAGCTTTACACCTAATCAAATTATTAACAATCAAAACTTAATATTAGAAATCAGATCAATGGCAGTTGGTTGGATTAAACTTAGGGCACATAAACATGTGTGAAACCACCTTAGCTGAAAAACTTCTAATCTCTTCAACAACCTCTCTAAAACTTTAGAACTGAGAACTATAAAATTCAAAATCCTCAATGTCAGCCATTATCAAAGAGATTATAATGCACAATGACAACCATTAGCAAGAAAAATATAGTGCACGACTTGTATAAATTTCAACATCGACATATCAGATTCTCAATCAATAAGAATCAACTAATCCCATCACAGGTGAATGTAACAAACCACAGCTTAAATACCTCTACTGACTGAAATATATATATATATATATATCATCCCAAGATGAAAAATTAACAAAATCAGCACCTGTAGCGTTAGATCTGATCTGATCACTTGATGACTTTAACGGGGTGGTGATATCAGATATGAGCCAAAATCTTGCAACTATATCTAGTGGTGATATCAGATATGAGCCAAAATCTTGCAACTATATCTAGTGATAATATCAGATATGCATCAACATCGAGAAGATCTGAACTCCACAACTTCGAGAATAAAGACTACTTCAAATCTGATGTGATAACATTAGATCTAAATCATCATCCAGCAAATTTAAACTCCATGTCTTCAATGATCCAATACAATGACTTGATTTGAGCAATGAGATCAGATCTAATCTTGTAGCATCCTATCCACAACAACAGCTTCAACAATGACACAAGGGTGCTAATCATGTTTCCATATGTTAAACATGATTAGCCCCTTTGCATAATCACTTAGCAATTTTCATTTAATCATTCATTAAGTTCCATAGCATATTATTATGGTTGCTCTATGTGCAAGATAGGGAGACGTCTTAATAATGTTCTCATATTGTTAAGCAATCTCAAAGTGTGCATGTTACCTCATCCATCGTGTTTTTTATGTTCTTGTTACGTTATATTGTAGACTAGACTATTTGTTGTCTACATTATAATTGTACGAAATTGTTTGTTATGCATGCACACACTTTAATTTTCCTTATTACGTGTTGGTCAACTTGAATGCCATCACACACGTCCACCATCCTTTTAGAAACCGATATGGATTCGACACTATCCACATAGCTAGATGAATCTTCCTACATGGCAAAGGTCAAATGTCTTGACATATTTTAGGATACATTTTCTAAATAGCATCTTGAATTTTCAATTATCATCCAAACAGATTTTCCAATCTAGTCTTCAGACCTCATCAGTGTTATTTCAAAATGGTTTTGCATATTTCATAATCGAAATTTCATTCTACACTCAGTTTTCAGACTATGATCCAAATTATTTTTCATGTTCTAAATATATTTTAATGATTGGGAATTCACATGGGAGCTATGGCTGGTTTGTATCATGTCGTGAGACAATAGTCCATGCATGTTAACAACAAATTCAGTCATCTTTCCACATGTACTATAATGTCCCCTGCAAATTCCATTTTGGTGTTTTAAACGATGTTCCAAATCATGTTTCAAATCTTGATTTCAAGATCCTCTTCAAAATCAACATCTCTTTTTATGTTTTGATCAACTCATATGCATCATATAGTTTTAGGTTGTACGTCATGACCCAATGATGAAAAAAGTATTTTGGCCTTTCTCTATGGGCTGGCTTCCTAAGGTTTCTCATAGTTTTCAAAATCCATTTTCATTTTAAATTTAGATTCATATGCATGTGTTACTTCAAATTATTCTTTATGATCAAAGCATAACATTTAGAACCTCTAGGCATTAAACATTGTTGTTTTAGATTTTGAATTGATTACATATAGTAAATATGCTTCCAACAGTCAATCCTCGTATTGACAAGATATGTCATATCTTTACTTCAACTGGGCAAATACAAGTTAATCTTTTGTCCATCAAGGTGATAACAATCCTACGGTGGATAGCACCAACTGCCAAACTGAACCATTCACACATGATGAAGCAGTTGTACAGTCAGTTTTACAGGCCACAGTAGTTACTAAAATTTGTACTTCAGTTCCTAAAATAAATAGGATCAACACTGCTATAAATAACTATCAAAATGAATAATAAAGGCTCCCCACTCTCTCTCATTAACTTTCTATGAGAGCAGAGTGGTTTTCTACAATGGATGTAAGTTCCAAATGAACTGAACCATGCAAATTGTGTGTGTTCTCTTCTTGTGTTTATTCCACTCCCTCTCTTACATGGTATCAGAGTCATCTGTAATTCTTTAAAGAGTTGTTACGGCCGTATTGTTGTCTTCGTCACCTTCAGAAGTCTCAACTTCAGCAGCACTTGTAATGCAATGGAATGCTTTTTCCACTATCATTTCTGTGAAGCTGGATTGCACAAACTAACTTATTTGGCATGCCCAAATCGAAAGTGTCATGATAAGCCAAGATATACTTTCCCAGCACCTGATCAATATATTGGTGGTGATAAAAACAAACCAAATCCTGTTTTGCAAATTTGGAAACATGACGATCAACTTGCACTAAGTTGGATAAAGGTTACGTGACATAATCTAATTTGGCACAACTTGTTCGTCACTCCACTTCACGTGAATATCTCACTTCAAGTGCCAAAAAGGAGGATAAGGCAATGGTTAAATATCTCAACCAAGTCAAGTTCTTAAGTGATTCTTTGGGAGCTATTGAGCATGAAGTCTCTGATTTGGATATTGTTCTTTACACTCTTAATGGATTGCCTAGTGACTATGAATCATTTATTACATTAGTCACTACTTCAAAGGATTTGCTGACTTTTTCATAGTTATATGACCTTATTTCTCAAGAAAAACATTTACGAAAGTTTACATCTTACACAACTCAACTTGAAGGATCTGCTACATCATTTTATGCTCAAAAAGGTCATGGTCCAGTCAACTATTTTGGTGGTAATAAAAATCATGGAGGCTACCCAAACCATGACAGAGGGCATTCTTTTAAGAATTTCATCAATAAAAATAATTAGTTTAACGCCTTAAAATAGCAAGGTACTGCTAAAGGGTTTATTTGTTAGTTTTGTGGCCGTAAGAGTCATACAGCCAAATAGTGCTGGGATATACCTAAAGCAGTCATGGCCATGGCATTAAACACTGAAAATCAGACCATTACCAATCAAGAACCGAGTAAAGCCAGTGTGACAAAAGCTACTGCTGATTCTCCATGGTATTCGGACATCAGAGCCACTCACCATGTTGTTGGATCTGATCAGACGATGCAACGTAAAATCCCCTATCATGATTTTGATTCTGATTTTGTAGTTCTTGGAAATGGAAGTCGGATGCCTATTCAGCATGTTGGTGATATCTCACTCCCAAATATGCTCTTCATGTTCCACTTGTTCAAAAGAATTTAATTTCTATTTCTAAACTAACAATAGACAATTCCTGCAAAGTTGGGCTTGCAGCTAATGGATTTATTGTCAAGCATGTGCAGACCCGGCAAGTTCTTCCTGCCGGCCCTAATAAAGGTGGTTTATATGTTTGGGGCAATGCAAAGGACAAATATGGTTCACATCATGGAAATCGACAAAGTCAACATCATGGTTTATATGGTCTCAAGACTTCTGCTCAAAAACAACTTCATAATTATAATTTGCATGTTAAGGACAGTAGGCAATTGTTTAATGCTCTTACAAACTCTAGTTTAGTTTTTGATTTATGGCATTACCACCTTGGACATGCTCCATTCGCAAATGCTTTATAAGTTATATGCTGCCTCTCTTATTTTTGTTTATGGTAAACAAGAGTTGTCCTTTTGCTCTGCTTATGCATTGGAAAAAATGCATCACCTACCATTTTTAAATCTAATTTTAAAACATCCATGTCATTAAGGGTGGGCATCGGGCCGGGCCTGGGCCAGGATTTTCGGGGCCGGGGCCGGGCCCGATAGGCCGGCCCGGGTCGGCCCGGCCTGGTTCGGCCCATTTAAGTTTTAAAAATATATTTTTTTATTTTTTTTTGTTTTAATAATATATATTTATTATTAATAAATATATTTTATATTTAAAAAATTATTTATGATTAAAAAAATGTTTTTTATTTTTAAACGGCCCGGGCCCAAGCCGAGACCCGGGCTATCGGGCCGGCCTTTACGTGGCCGGACCGGCCCGGCCCTGCCCGATGCCCACCCTTACATGTCATTAGAACTTGTTCGTGCTGATTTATGGGGACCAGGCCATCAGTGTCTTGTGATGGACACAAGTATTACCTGCTCATTGTTTATCATTTTTCACGATTTTCTTGGATGTTCCCTCTGAAAAAAAATAATAATAATAATCAGACACTGCCCTCTTTTAGAGTATTTCAGAATATTGTTGAGCAACAGTTGGGTCTCTCTATAAAGATCTTTCGTAGTGACAATGGTGGAGAGTTTTTAAGCAAAGAATTTTCTGCACTCTTAGATTACAAAGGAATTTGATGTTGGTTGTCATGTCCTTATACAGCTCAAAAAAATGGGCTGGTAGAGAGAAAACATCACCATCTTGTTGAAAAACAGGTTTGAGCATGCTTATCCATGCACACATGCCATCATCGTTTTGGGTAGAAGCCTTTAAAACTGCAAAGGATGTGATTAACAGATTACCTCTAGAGAGCATTCAGTTTAAGACTCCATATGAAAAGTTATTTGGGCAGCCCTCAAAGTATGATTACATGCAAGCTTTTGGTTGCACTATTTACCCATTCACTGGTTACTCAAGGAAGAGTAATCTTGCACCTAAGTCACAAGCTTGTGTTTTCTGGGATATGCTACTTGTCACAAGGGATATATTTGTTATAATCCTATTCAGTGCCATGTTATTATATCTCGACATGTTTTGTTTGATGAAGAAACCTTTCTATATGCTGGTCATAGTTATCCTACCACTGCCAATGACGTCGCTAAGTGGATTCAACGTCAAATCCTAGATACTACCTTCTATGATTCACTCGCACCCATTTCTACCTTTTCACATATTTCCTTGACTAACCCTTACTTGTTTGACCCTATGAATTCAATCTTGTAATCAAGAACTCCGAACGATTACCCTATTTTAAGTCTAGCAATGAACCTAAACCGCCATCCAACCACGTCGAACCCATCAAGTCATCCTATGGTCACGAGATCGCAAGATAGAACTCATGCCTAATCTTGAAAATCTTGAACCCTCTAACTTTTTTGAAGCTCAACAAGATCCTAGGTGGATAGAGGCTATGACAAGTGAAATTCAGGCATTGCATAAGAATGAAACATGGGAGCTTGTGGTTCCAAAACTCCATGCTAATATAGTTGGATGTCGATGGATATATAAAATTAAATGTCATGCTGATGGAACTATGGCATGCTACAAAGCTAGACTTGTGGCAAAAGGGTATAGTCAAGGTGCAGGAATCGACTATTTTGATACATTCAGTCCGGTCATCAAGCCTACTACTATCTGTTTGGTTCTTACTATTACTTACAGTAAATGATGGGATATACAACAGTTTCTTCATGGCTCTCTAAAGGAAGAAGTTTTTGTGATGCAGCCACCTGGATTTGAGGACCCAATACACCCAAATCACGTTTGCCGACTCAAGAAATCCTAGTATGGACTAAAGCATGCACCCAGGGCATGGTATGATAGTCTTTGTTCTTACTTATTTTCTCGTGGATTCCAAGAGTCACAATCTGATTCCTCTCTTGTTATCTGTATACCTCCTTCTTCTACTATTTATTTTTTATATACATGGATGATATTATTGTCACTGGCAGCGCCATTCAAGAGGTTCAGAACATAATCAAAGATCTCTTGCAGCACTTTTCAATCAAGAATTTAGGGCCTCTTCATTATTTTCTTGGAATCAAGATAAATTACTCTAATGATGTACTTTTTATGTCATAGAGGCAATACATCAGAAACATCTTGGCAAAAGCTCACATGACTAATGCCAAGCCTGTGACTACACCACCTACCCCTAACTCATCCTTATCGAGATATGAAGGGACTCAACTTACTAATGCAAATTTATACTGGAGTTTGGTAGGGGCACTTCAATATGCTACATTAACAAGATCTGATATTGCCTTCACAGTAACTAAAGCTTGTCAGTTTAAGCATGAACCCACTAATGTCAAACGTATTCTTCACTATCTTTAAGGCACCATAAGTTATGGACTCAAAATTCACAAGGTTTCAAAGTGGTCATTTGAAATTTATGTAGATACAGATTGGGTAGGATGTTTTGATGATCGGCGATCTACTAATGGATTTGTTAGCTTGCTTGGAGGCAATATCTTATCCTCAGGATCATACAAGCAATACACAGTGGCACGTTCATCAATTGAAGCCGAATACAAGGCTCTTGCTAGAGGAGTTTCTGAACTTATTTGGTTAAAGTCTTTATTATCAGAATTGCATATTTATCATCATGGTCCTCCCATAGTAAGATGTGATAATCTAAGAGCAACATCTTTGGGGACAAATCTGGTGTTTCATGCTCATACAAAGCATATTGAAATTGATTTTCACTTTGTATGAGCAAAGGTGGCTAAGAAGGAAATCAAAATTGAATTAACTCCATCTAAACATCAATTGGTAGAAGCCTTACCTGGACCACGATTTCATTATTTGAAATATAAACTCAATCTGGTTGACACCTAGTTTCGCTTGAGGGGAAGATGATAATAATCATATGGTGGATCGCACCAACCGCCAAACAGAAGCACTCACACATGATGGAGCAGTTGAATAGCTAGTTTTACAGGCCACGTTACTAAAATCTGTACTTCAGATTCTAAAATAAATGGGATCAACACTGCTGTAAATAACTGTCAAAATGAATAATAAAGGCCCCCCACTATCTCTCGTTAACTTTTTATGAGAGCAGAGTGGTTTTCTACCATGGATGTAAGTTCCAAATGAACTAAACCACATAAATTGTGTGTGATAACATTTTGTGTTTGTTTCACTCTCTACACAAGGTTGTATGCACAGTTTCTTCGCAAAGAAACTTTGCACATAAGCATCATCCTTTATGAGTTAGAGGTTGTTTTTTCTGAGGCCAAGAGTCTTCCTTTCAGCATGCCCAAGTTCATTATGCCTCTAAGAAGGAGCTAAGTTCAGAGGGAGCTAAGCCCAGCCCTAGTAGCATGCCTATATCTAAAGGAATGAAATTAAGCATCTAGTTATGAAAATGCTGGAGAGTGGCACAATTTGTCTTTCGTTGAGTCTCTTCTCCTCTTTCATATTCTAATAAAGAGAAAAGATAATTCATGGAGGTTATGTGTTGACTACCATGAAGTCAATGACATCACTGTTAAAGATATACACCCTATCCATATCATTGATGAGCCTCTTGATGAATTGTATGGAGTCTATTTCATTACCAAGCTTGACCTTCATTCAAGATACCACCAGATTAAGCTGGTTAGACATGAGGTTGAAAAGACAGCTTTTGGTACCCATTATGGCCAATATGAATTCCTTGTCATGTCCTTTGGCATTGCCAACATTCATGCCACTTTTCAGCATTCATAAATGATTTCTTCATGATCTACCTATGTTAGGTTTTTCATGCCTTCTTCGTGAACCCATGGTGGCCAATATGAATCCCTTGTCATGTCTTTTGTCCAACACTCATGCCACATTTTAACGTATCATAAATGATGCCTTCATGATCTACCTGTGTCAGTTTTTTGTGCCTTCTTTGTTGACATGTTCATCCACTCTAAGACCTGAGATTATTATCTTTGCCATGTTTGGGCCATGTTGTCTACCTTATAGAGTCACCAGTTATTTGCCAACCAGTCTAAATGCCTATTTAGCCAACAAGAAGTACTTTATCTCAACCACAATGTTGGTTCAAATGGTGTGATAACTGACCCATAGAAGCTTCGAGCCATGGAGCAGTGGCTAACTTCCAATGACGTCCAATTCTTATGAAGGCCACCATTTGACAAGGAGCACTACATTATTTAGGCTTATTAAGGCAATACAAAAGCTCACATGCGACAAGGATTTGGTGATCTTAAGTCAATTTATCAAGTGTATCTTGTGCTGATCTTTATGATCAGGCCATGGCCATTTTCTCATGTTAAATTCAATGTGTGTCAATTTTAGATGGCATGAGATTGATGGACATCAAGACTGTGTAATGGAACTAAGCACATCTTTAGCAAGTGTTACACAAGCTACATTTGACCAATATCTACCTTTTGAAGTTTGCAATTGTTTTTTGCATTTCAAGGGTCACCGTTCCCCAAGCTGTAGTGGTTACCTTGGAGATGTAAAGTGAAAGATTGAAATACGAGAAAAGTATACATACAACTACAAAATCGTTTTAGTTGCCTTTCAAATAGTTAATTCCCATTTAATAGGAGGTTGTACTTGTCTTCCCATTGAGTGGAATACATGAGGGTCTTTCTGACATATTGATGCTTCTCCGAAGAATAGCACATGGTTTTCATATTAAAGGATATTTCTCCAGAATCCATGCATGGTGAGGCGACAAAATTGTCGTTGAAACAGTAATTGCTAATTCCTCCATGACTATACTAAAAAATGGGGATAAACCACAACTTTCTTAGCCTCAACACAACCACTCTGCTTGCTTATGATTCTGACCAGCTAGTGTAGCCTAGCTTTATTAAGATCAACTTGAAGTTTGGAATCATGTTAAGTCTAATCCAAGGATAGCTCACATATTAAAAGCTGAACCAAGCTTCCATCAATATGGATTTGGGCTTTCGCCTTTGTAAACAACTTTGTTACCCATCCAATGTTTTCCAGACCTCATATAAGGTAATGACAAAAATAGAAAAGGTCATTGGACAGCAATATAAGCTCTTTTGAGGTCCATTTGTAGCACAAACTAAAGTTGAGCATTGTAATTCCTTGAATGCAATATTGTTGTTGCCAAAAGATAGCTATGTTGAAGATAAGTGCCCCCTAATAAAATCAAACTATGTAGGTGAGACCAATTGGTAGATAACACTTTTAATGTGATATGGATGTACTTTGGCGACATTACACTTTACAGCACCAAGCATGGCAATGAAATGAAATTTGTTGATGTCATGGGCATCATTTGCCTTCAGATTGAAGATGAGAGCAGTGATAGAGAAAAATTACAAGCATTGTAGAGTTTTATAAAGTTCTAAGAGGTGATTCAAAAGATACAGTTTGATAGTGTCCCAAAATTTAAGAAGTATGTCTACCCAAAAGCACCCTCAAAGTCTTGCGCTTTCCACCTTGCTAAGTCATTGACAATAACTTGTGTGCATCCTGATTTGAAAGTCCCGCATAACCTAAATATTGTTGTGAATGGATCGAATTGGAATCAGATGTACCTTTTACTACATCCTATTTGTCGGACGTTTATATATAAAAATTAGGATTCTGCTTTGAATACGAATGGACATATGTACCATATATGATCCAATTTTAAATTTAGAATCTAAATTGACTTTTAATTCACATCAAATTCTTACTTGAACTTTTAAATGCACAAAATCTAAACCACAAGACTGACTTTCAAAATGTGTGTATATTGGATATAAGATATTTAGTTAAAAGTGAACCTAATCTAAATCTCATCCAATATTAAAAAAAAAAAAAAAAAAAACTAGATCTGAATCTGATTGGATATCATTTCATAAATCTAAATCTGGTTAGATTTCTTAATCGAATGGTCTATTTTTTTTTCCATAGCTAAGTAGTTTAGTCGGATATCCTATTTGAATCCTATCCATTGACATCCTTAGACCCCATAAATCAATATAACTGACCCCTACAGAAGAATAGAGAAGCATTTTTTTGCTGTACTTGGTAGCCCGAAGAAGGCAACTATACAAATGCTTGCTTGGTATTAAAGTTCATCTGTGGTAATTAATGGACATCACATTATTCTTCTAGTGCTTATGAGAAGCCATTTAGTGGAAAAGATTAGTGCTCTTGTCCCCACATATGAACCAGTTAAGTTCTCTGTCTTGTGCTTTATTTCCTCTTTAGCCCACTGATCGTTTAGAGGTAGTGTTAATTCTTTAATCTACTTATTTAATTTTTTGAAACTAGTCCTCTGGCACAGAGGAAGAGTGCTTGGCCAACTACACATACAGTTCACTTAAGTCCACTTCCCAGTAATTGATTTAGTAAAACTTAGTTATATCATTGCCTTTTACTCGTGCTCTATTATGAGATTTAACTATGTTTGTCTTTACATTTTAAACCAAAAGCAGCTCATTTAGTGGTTATCGGCAAGGCCCATGATTATGTGAGTAGATGCCACAATTCTTGCTCATGCAACTTCCATTATTCGAGCATGAACCTTTTGGCCTTTAACAAACTGAGACCCCCAAGATAGAAGGGTTCCATCCAAAAAATAAAGACATATTGGTGTAGTCCATTCATTTGACCAGAGACATCTTTCACCAGTAATAGGCAGAGAGAATAAAGCATGGTCTTGAATGAAATGCTGAAAGCCTCGAATAACCACATTGAGAGTGACATTGTGAATGAAATCTTCAATTGTCGATAGGCAATTGAAATCACCAACAATACTATGTGCAAAGCCATGTATATAAAGAGTAGTGTCATGTCATCCCAAAAGTAGACCTACATGCTCTAGCATGACGCCTTGAAAGATATTGGCTAATCAAAGTAGACTCACGGTTTTCCTTTTAAGATCGTACACGCACCAAGATGCCTCCTTGAAACAAGGTTGCACTGCAGTTTGCAAGATTTGTTGTTCGACGCGGATAACCCCAATCTGATCACGAACTGATAACATGCACGCCTCGTAATAATATTAGCTGGGGGTTTTAGATCCCCGAAGGCATACAATGGTCCTATACTGAATTGAATTAGTGCTGACGAGATCTCTGGGCAGTTGCCTATATAATCCCAAAAAAATATTTGTTTATATAGAGGTGCTCCTTGTCACTTGCTTATATATATATATATAAATAAATATATATATATATATATATATATATATATATATATATATATATATATATATATATATATATATATATATAGTCCCCTCATTCCTTTTACTATCTATTTAAATCTAAACTTTTGGAAGCTTTAAAATTTAGTTACTTCGCCAAAGTGCACCCAAGACTAAAATTTTGGGCTCCATCCTTGCATGGGTCCCCACTGCATAACATGAGCAGCGCAAGCATGATGCCCTCACTGTCCATATAACCAGCTTTGGGAAGTATGGCATGGGAGGGCAACTGTTGAAGGAGCATGCATAGTAATAAGCTGATTGCTCACCAGAGACATGACTACAGTCACATACACTCGAGATGTGTTCACTGGCAGGAAGTGGGGCAGGAAAAAAGAGGATGATGGTAATGTGGTTGTGTGTATTTTAGGAACGCCTACAAGCTTTAGAGAGGATACTTTATGCATCGTCAATGGACGAGAGGAGCCTCTAGATCTCCAATTTTTATGGCATGAACCGTTTTCATGTTCTCCAGAACAAAAGATTAGAACAATCTGGAGCTAAACATTGAGTTGGATGGTAGTGCAGAAGTCTGATAATAAACCGTGAGTCACATGATATCCAAAACAATGGCCTTGCCCCATAATTTTAGAAAGGCAGTAACCCTGAAAGGCCACCATTCTCCCTTATGGCTGGCCATGTGGCCCCACCTCTAACCGCTGCCAACAATGATTGCCAAGGACAGCATCGCTGCCAATCCTTCTTCAGGTAGCACAAGGGAAAAGGAGATAAAGAAGCAACAACCCCATCGCTAATGAATCTCCTTTAATTGACTGATGTGTAATATTAAGATGGGGTAAATAGAAAGGAAACAAACAGGCCATTTTCAGGTAAAGCAATAGTGACAACTAGATAGGAAAAATCTAGGCATATGCCCTCCTACAGCCAGTCTCATAGAGAGAGAGCGAAGCGCATCTGTTGACGCCCTAAGACAGAGAAAGATGGAGTCGAGATATGCCACATATTACCTTTGAACAAAGTAAAAATTCTGCAAATCTGACACCTTGTATCCCTCTAATGACCTGTCACGTTCTGTCTTAATCTTGTAAACTCATTTCAAACCTATATTTGCACAAGAAGAACAATATGTCACAAGTGAAATTTTATTATATCACTAGTTTGAGACTCCTTTGTAGACACAGTTTCATCTTCAATATGCAATCCTTCCCAATGGTTCTCCAGTGGAGCATCATCACAAAAGGAATCATCTTTCGCTAATTCACTTCATTACAGAAGGAATCGTCTTTGACAAATTCACATTCAAAATCATGGAGAAACCAATACGCCTTTTCTTCCTTAGTCATCGCATACAATTCTATAATATTCTTGTTATTTTTCAGATCATAACAGATATCCTTTTTAGTTTTCAACCAAGTCACATGATACCTCAGATTTGTCCTCTGTCGACACTCTGATACTGGTCTTCGGACACATCAGGACATGTTTTCGATTGGGTTTGAGTTAGACCCAATATAAAACACAAACAATGCATGAATCTTTTTGTCAAATTTTGTATATATACATTAAACGTAATTCAAAATTCATTAAACCCATTTTTTCAACATAATGGGCTGATTTTGTGGGATTTTCTATATATCATATATATGTATTGCTTTGTCCCCGTACCTACATTTGTACCGCTACCCGCTGCCCATGCCAGTACCAGAACAGGTATCCTTGTGACTTAGGTTTTCCAAATTATCCAATACCATGAGATTACTTTAAAGGAGTTTGTCATCATTTCAACTCCAAACAAAATATTGATTCCAAAATACTTGAAATATAGCATAACAAAGTCTCACTTTATAAATCATTTTTACTAGACTTTCTTTAACATGAATTCCGAAAGGCATGTGATATGCATACAACAATAAGAATTGCTTCAACCTAAAATGCCTCAAATTTGGTCATAAATAAAAAGCGTTCAGACAATTCGAAATATGTACTTATGTTCTTTCTGTACTTTAGGTCAATAACCCCTTCAAGTATAAGATATTCTTCATTCAAATAAATTTTCTTTTTGAATTTCTAAAAGTCCTCATGTTTTACGTAAACTGATTTTTGACCATACTGCGAAAATATTTGAAACAGAAAAAACTTGTGACCAGTTCCTAAGAATATAAATCCGTGTATCATCGTGCACAATTATAACATAAAGTGTTTAGGGAGATCACAAGACCCGGGCTGCATTATCTAAATGCACCAATTCAAGAGCCTTGAAAGAAGATTAACAATTATTCACAAATCCAAAAGCGTGCCCCATCGTAATGCTTCATAGTCAAAGTTTACAATATATAGTTGGTTGAGTTTTTAGGTTTGCAGGAAGTAACAGCATTGCTTGTGCCTCCTATTATCAACATAGTGGAAAATCAAAGAAGTTGGAGGACCGAAGTAAAGATAACTTATTTCCATAAAATCCAACGCAGCACCAAGACGTTCACAAAGTAACAGGGGTATGATAGGATGCAAAATTACAAGCCTTAAAAACAAAACTTAAAATGAATGCTCAAGCTATATCCGAATAAATACAATATCACCTTTGTTACTCTTAATAGTTTATTAACGACACTCAGATTAGAGGTATCTTTACACACTAAATACTAAAAGAGACTTTTGTCATACTTCTAACAATGCATTTCAAGACAACATTATAATGGGGAAAATCCCTTATTTATAATACACAACGCTATACAGCCATTCGGGATGCCTAATGACTAGTCGATCCCCCTCACTATTTTCAAACGACAACCACTAAAAGTTTATCACGGAGAAACAAAGAATGGAATCTCAATACAGCTTTGGTAATCAAGTCTGCTATCTGGTACTTCCAATGAAGGATTGTTAGGAAGTAGGCTCCCACCTTTATTACCAAAAAAATATATATATGTACGAGAAAGAACATGGGATGCAAGGCATCTACATCAAAAAAGCTCAAACGAGCAACCAATTGACATAACACTGCAACTCCAAAAAACCCCCATAGACGACTACGGGTTCGCCATCTTAAAGGCAGCATACTAAAAGGAGTCCAATTGATCAACCATTGCCAAACCTGCAATTGGCATCCCTGTAATTGGGTAGGCATTGACCTACGTTGTATGACATCACATCATTGGAAATAAGCATCTGATTGGACATGTGAGACAGATGAGCCCACTGAGAAGGCCATCTTCTCCTACCATTTAAAGTATTTTTCAGCCTTCTTTTCCAGCCGATGTTGGAGGAGAAAATGATACGTCCAGAATTGGCTGTGTTAAACAGCTCCAAGCCCCACTGCAGTGCTGAGAACTGGGCTGAATCATGCCCCCCCCTACCACCTCCCTGTTCCACATATGTTTCTGGTGGCCTTCTTGCATGAACAAAAATACCACTCAGATGTCTCCTCTTTCCTATCCTGTGGAGGATGACATACAGAGAGTTCTGTAAAAGCTGCCTTGATTTCTTTGCTGTAACTACTCCCATCTGCAGCCATGTTTCCACCATAATCCTATCTTCCTCTTTCCAACTAATGGCCCTAAAAACATCGTGCGAGTACTGCCATACTGCACAAGGCAGGTTCCAAGCTTCCTTAGGCTCCCAATCCCCATGGAAAATTTTATTGCTCGCCCACCATAGTTCCAGATGATAATTAGAAACACCCTGCGCCAGCATTTAGTAAGCCATTCTTTTGGAGCTTGACCTCCACCCACTGCTTAAAGACCATACAAACTGCCCTCCATGGGATTTTGGATTTCAGAAAATAACTCAGACAGAACTCCATACCTTAGAAGCAATCCCACATTTGATAAAGGGATGAAAATTAGATTCTTCCTGCCGTAGGCACATGCAGCAAGCATTAGGGAGACTGATACCATAGAGTTTGAGCCTACCAAGAGTGTGCATTCTATTCTCACATGCGATATACAAGAACCAGTTAGCTCTAGGCAGGGAGCAAGGGTTCCAAATCTTCAGTCGCCAATCTTCTCTAAGATCATTGGGATTGGACTCTTTGAAGAACATCCCTGCCCTCAGTTTCACTCCTTCCTTGTCCACCCAGACCAGCCTATCAGGTTTGTCTGAGAAGTTCCATCCCTGCAAAATTCGAATCTCCTGCTGCAGGACTTGCAAGTGACTTAAGTCTCTACTTCTAGCCTCCCAGAGGCACACGAGGAAATCCAGTCTCATTCACATTTGGCTCCTCATTCTGAACCTATCTAACATAGATATCCCCAACCAGTTATCTGTCCACAACCGAACTTCATCTCCATCCTCGATTTTCCATTTCACTTTGTTCTTGATGAGCGTCCAACTCCACCCCTGCTATGCCAACATTGAGCTCCCTTCCACCCAACACGACCACAGCCCCTTTCCTCTACTGAAATACCTGGTTTGGATCCATGCCTAGACCTTGGAGTTGGAGTTGATCAAATGGGATGGCATGCTCTGCTCGCAAGAAGCGCCCTGTTCGAATCTTTTAAGCCTCTCACTCCAACGCCTCCTTCCCCTTGGGCCTTGCACAACTGTGACCACCTGCAATCAAATGCATCTTTTTGCTGCCTATGCTGTCATTAGCCCAGAGGAAATTGCTCATCATTCTCTCCAACTTAGAAATAATGGACTCGGTAGCTTAAAGGCTTGCATCCATTAGTTGGCAGTTGCTGCACTGTTATATTTTTAATAAGGCATAGCCTTCCTTAACAAGAGAGGAGATTAGCTTTCCAGCCGGCAAGTTTCCTCTCCATCCGCTCTAGAAGTGGCCTGCACATGCTATCTATAAGTCTCCCCGGAGTGAGCGGAAGGCCCACATAGTTGGTTGGAAAATTGTCTGCACTGCAGCCTAGCCACATGGCCAGTTGGAGACATCTGCCTGCTGATAAGTTGATGCCCAAGATCTTAGATTTCGCCCCATGTAAGTGATAAACCTGTCCATAGCCAAAATGCCAGCACGTAGGAAAATAAGAACGTTGTCAGCGTAAAGAGTAATTCTCTCGTACCTACAGCACCGTGGTCCGTGGCCCTCTGGGCATCCCAAGTGCTCCACTGTTCACCAAGAACTTAAATCTACGGGCAACAGACTCCATAACAACAAGGAAAAGATACGGGGAAAGCGGATTCTCCTGCCTGAAGACTCTTATTGCGTCAAAATTATTGATTTCGATTCCATTAATCAGCATGGAGAAGCAAGCTGTTTTAACACATTTGATAATTCATTGAATCCAGACTCCATTAAACCCCACACTTTCCGAACTACACTCTAGGAAAAGCCACAAGACCATAAAGTAGGCCTTTAATATGTCAAGCTTGAGCCAAGCTACCTCCTGATCGCTGCCCTTGAACCAGTCCACCCAATCTTGAGCCAACGCAAACTTATCATGGATGTGGCGACCAGGAAGGAAAGTGCGTTGACTGGGATCAACAATCCTAGCTAAAATGGCTCTCATAAGTGCGTTGACTGGGATCAACAATCCTAGCTAAAATGGCTCTCATTCTTCTTCTTCTGACCATCACTTTAGAGATGGTTTTACAGAAGGCAATCGGTCAAAAGTCTT
This sequence comes from Nymphaea colorata, assembly GCF_008831285.2. NCBI lineage: Eukaryota > Viridiplantae > Streptophyta > Magnoliopsida > Nymphaeales > Nymphaeaceae > Nymphaea > Nymphaea colorata. The sequence goes on from NC_045145.1 coordinate 9,956,883, forward strand.
CAATCATTTTTTCCCCGACAAACTTGGGCAACAACATAATATTCGTTTGGTTAACTCCTTTCTTCATTCTGCCCGTCCTGAAAAAATTAATCACTTCTTTGGCAAGATCATGGCCCACTATATCCCAATACTCTTGATAGAAGCAGTTGGGATAACCGTCAGGGCCCGCAGCACTATCCCTATCTATGCCGAAACTGCATTCCTGACTTCCTCCAAGGTGACATCTTCAGACAGGAGATTGTTTTCTGTCTGAGTCACCTTATGCCCCTCGGCGACCGCCTCAAACTGGCTACCATCAGCTGCTTCCATATTAAGGAACCCATGGAAGTACTCTACCGCTGCCCTTAAGATTTCTTCAATGGACTCGTGGCGTTTTCCTTCAATCACCATAGCTCCAATGTGGAGCTTCTTGTCCCTGGCTTTGACCACCAATTGAAAGAATCGAGTATTCTTATCACCCTCTTTGATTCATCTAATCTTAGCCTTATCCCAACAGCGAATTTCCTGTATGTCATAATATCTATTAAGATGCTCTATGGTCATGATAGCCTCCTGCTCTCCCCCATCCTCACCACCCTCAGTCCTGCTCCGAAGGTCCTCCAGCCTGTCCTAGAGGTCCTGCTAGGACGCAAGCTGCGGGCACTGTAGCTGTCCAGAAAACCCAGACTGCGCTGCCGTCCTGACTTCCCAAGATCTCTTCGGGAATGTTTTCGGTGCCAAAGATACCAAGATTACAATTCAGTTTCTACCCCACTGGGGACAAACCCAGTGAATCCCCCAGGGTAAGGGTACAAGGAAGGCTTTTCCCGCCTACTCTAAGTCTGAACCTACTACACAGATGGGTTCAAGGCCTTACAACCGTTGCGTATTCATGCCTACGCGGACAAACCATTCCCCATCCCATAGGTAGGTCCACAGTTATGGCTGAAAGCGATTAAACCCACCCCGTTCTATAGGGGGAGAGTGAGGCAAACCTCGCTGGGGCTAGCCCAGTGGCACGACCAAGGGTAGAAGACCGAGGCCCTCGGTATCCAGCAACGGATGGCGAGTCGGGCGAGTACCAGCCTCTTCCACGCTCCCTGTCGCGCCTTGGGAACACCCTCAAACACAAGCAGCAGGGCAATTACCAAGAACGCAATTAACAGGAATATAGGAGGCGAGTGTAGAGGAGCTTCACCAGACGGCAATAGGGACCCCAAGAGCGAACGTACGGGGTGAGACTGGCACCGATTAACGCCGGTGCACGCGCGCTGCCAAGCAGCCTTTGCTCCTAGCTCCTCACGGCTGGTACCTAGCGGCTCAACGAGCAGCCCTCAAAACAGAAAACCACGCAGTCAATGTTTAATCAAACAAGCAAGAACAGTCTCCAGGAGTAGAGAAGCGTCACCGTGTGCTAATTTAAACCCCGGGAGCAGACGTCAGTGGGGTGAGGCAAGCGCCGTTTAACGCCGGCACAGGCGCGCTGCAAGGCAGCAAGTGCTCCAGCTTCCCACGGTCGAGACTGGCGTGCTCAGGTTCAAGGGCGTAGACAGGGGTCTAGCCGCTTCCGAAGGTCACCATAAATCATAGAACTGTCCGATGGAGCCGAGTTTTGGACAGCAGCTCTGCCGGATAGGTATCCGAGGATGGGCCAAGGTGGAGCTGGAAAGAACCCAGCATGCGAGTTCAAGCCCCTGGAGAAGCCCCTGGTCTGTCACAGGCGACAGGCTGCTGGAAGACCCTCTGTCATGGAACAGGGCAGCAGACCTTCGAAAAATCCCAGAAATTCACCCCGGCGTCGGATGGGGGTGAAACTTGGTAGGAGGGTCGCCAGGATGGTTACGAAGGGACGCCCCAAGTTTGGGGGGCAATTGCCCATCCCAAGGCAGGGTCGTTGAAGGATTTAAGTTCGGAACTGTTACAGGCGGCAGAGGCTCAGTTCAACTTCAGGCGCAGGATAGGGGAGCTCAACCTTGCAAAATTCACCAAAATTCGCTCGAGGCTCGGATTGAGCTGAAATTTGGTGTGCAGATGCCTGGGATATTTATCTGTGGACGCCCAAAAGATGGGGGGCAAAAGCCCACCCTAAGGTCCAGTCGTTGCTTCTGCAAGTGGCTGGACTGTCACCCGAAACAGGGGAGAATGGCAGAACAGGGGAGCGACCTTCAGAAATTCACAGTAGCTCAATCCAGTGGCGGATGAGGCTGAAACTTGGTGGGCAGGAGGCCATGACCATTACGTTGGGACACCCAGAGTATGAGGGGCATCTGACCACCCCATGGCCAAGTCGTTGGGAGGATTGGGATCTGGCCTGTTACTGGAAACAGAGCTCACGGCAGGCAGCAGCGAGCTTCTCCTTCCTCACGGTTCATCCCAGCGACACATACCAAGCAGTCTTCAGGCAGAAACGTGAAGCAACAACCAGACAAAGGGGAAGGATTCGGTTCTTCACCAGAGTTTGGGGTTTTCCCCCAATTTGCCGTCGTTAAGCCGTGGATCCAACTGCTGTTCAGGCGGAGATCGCACAGAGCGCCACCCGCGAGGTCTGGTTTCCGTCTGAGGGTTCCTTGGCAGCTGAGGACGATCGAATCCTCCTCAGAAATGATCCCTGGTGTCGCCCAGGGCTGAAGAAGGCAACGGCGTGGTCCCCTGGATCAGATGGGAACGCCTCAGCTATCTGTTCGGGTGGAGGAGGCGCTGAAAGGGGCGGACATCCGCCAGTGATCTAAGAATTCCGGCAGGAGGCTTCTCAGTCGCTTGGAGCTGTCGGATCTTCTTCAGTGAGGTCCCACGGCGTCGCCCAGAAACGAGGAAGGCAACAGCTGCCTGTTCGGGTGGAGGAGGCGTTGAAAGGGGCGGACAGCAACCTGAGAGCTCTTGATGCCGTCAGGGGTTCGTCTGCAGCTGAAGACGGACGGAACCTCCTCAGGATCGAACCACGGTGTCGCCCAGTGGTGCAGAATCCATCGGTGATGTCCCTTGGCTCAGCTGGAAGTGCATCAGCAGGCTGGATAGGAGGAGGAGACACGATCAGGGGCGGACAGCAACCAGCGAGATCAGAAATCCGTCGGGTGGGGTTTTCAGCCTCTTTGAGCTGTCGGGTCCTGCTCAGAGGTGAGCCATAGCGTCGCCCAGAGGAGCAGAAGCCAACGGCGATGCTCCCTGGTTCAGATGGAAGGGAATCAACAGGCTGGAAGGGAGGATGAGGCAGGAACAGGGGCGGACAGCAGCCCGCGTGCGTCTGACTTCATCGGGGTTTCGTTGGCAGCTAAGGGCAGTCAGATCCTTCTCAGGGATGAACCATGGCGTCGCCCAGAGGAGCAGAAGCCCACGGCGTTGTCCCTTGGTGACGCTGAGCAGATCTGCAGGCTGATTAGGAGGAGGTGATGCGGTAGGGGCTGCGGGTGAAGCAGCAGCGTTCAGCTGCGGTGGAGGGCGACGGGAGAAGCTTGGACCTCACGGGGGAGAGCAGAAGAAAGCGTCAGAGGCAAGGGACGCACGGGGAAGACAGAGGAAGCTGAGGATCGAGGAGAGGAAGAGGCGTCAGGAGGTAGGGACGCGAGAGAGAGATGCGGGGGAGACAACCCTCGCCATGGCGAGCGTGAGCCCTCGGGTGGGAGGAGAGAGAAAATCGAAAGAGAGGAGAGAGAAAACCAGTTCTTCATAAAACATGTATATCCCTCTGTACAGTGAGGTTCATGCGTTTTAACGCATGAGTGAGCCGGTTTGCTCAGCCGAACCGGTTCCATCAGGCCGAACCGAGTCACAGTCCAATAGGTTACAATAATAAAAGATTTAAATATAAAATATGTACAACATGAAAGGGGAACCGTTTCGCACGGTCACCCAAGTCCATCAACGCCCGTTCCAGGGGCGGGGTCGGTCGAGACGCTCGAGCTGGGTGTGAACCCACTTCACCCTGACTCAGGAAGGGTGGTCTTCATCACGAGCGTGGCCGAGTCCGAGCCGTCCTCCTTCAGCATCCGTCCATCGCTCCGTGTGCCTACTAGCTCCTTGGTCCTGCTAGGTCCGGGTGCGTCTTCGTCCCTGTCACACGAAGAGTTAGCCATATAAAATTCTAAACGCGGGTCGGTCATCGGCTCTTTTCCTGCCCGGTGGGTGTGGACGGCGTTTGCCCCAGTCGTAGCCCCGACGACGCTAGCTGTCCCGCATCCATCGGCACTACCATCGGCACTAGGTGGCTATCGTCGGCGGCCCTCGGCGCTGGTCTGGCCGGTCCTGCGTCTCTCGGCATCGCCTGCGTCCTGTCTCGACGGACTCCTAGACAGGCACGTATCAGGTCCTTGATTCTATCTTGGTTTGCTCATTCACCATGTTAACTATCAAGAAACAGATGTTGGGCCTAATCCCATTCATGAGGGCTATGAATTCCAAATGAGTGGCTACCAGCACCACGCCCCTCACATTCCAAACCAGCATCTTCATACGTCTCCTATGCCCCCTTTTCCAGTGGACTATGGTTTTTGGCTGATTGCATCATCCTTGCCAATTCAACTTCCTAATGATGTGTTTGGGGGGGTGTTGCGATAGCTTCCTTACTATGATTCTTCCTCCTCTTCCGATTCACCATGATCCACCCTTCATCGGTTTCCAGATTATTGGTAAGATCCTTCAACAGGTCTTTGGATCTCCCAATATTGGGAGCATCCCTCCTCTCACCAAAGCGCGAAGCCTTTCCCTTTGGTTCCATTGTCTTTGGTTTTGCCCTTTTGAGAACTGGTGCATTTTTTTATCTCCTTGCCTGCTATGAAACCAAAACTCGAGCCTCTCTCCTTGTTCCCCTTCCCATCTGGATGTTGATGCTCTGGACCTCTCTGCTTCAGTTTCGCCTTCGCTAGGTCCCCAGCAGCATAATTCCTTCCTATCTCCCCTTTGAGTTGCTGGCTTCAATTACACTACTTTCTTGATTCAGGCATACACCTTTGAGGCAACTGTCATTTTGCACTCGCACGTTAAAAGAAAATGCAAAAAAATCGTTTTATGCGCGTTTTATACGCGTTTTTTAAATTTTGCCGTTTTTTTCAAAAAAACGCGTCTTTTTGCCATTTTTTTGGTCTGTAACTTTTTTGACATTAAATACACTTTTTTTTTAATATAACGCCGTTTTTTGTGACAATGGTTTTTATTTCCTTGACAAATTTCTGAAGAATACATATGACTTCAGATCTTTCCCTTAACAAGAAAACCCAACTGACTCTAGTTAAATCATCAACTAAAACAAGATAGTATCGAAAACATGACAGAAAAGGAACTCGACTAGGACCCCATACATCCACATGAATGAGATCAAACGGACTCTGACTCAAAGGAAAGCTGCTCCGTGTATGCTTCCCCAACTGACAAGCATCACATAAGAATGACTCTGATGCATGAATATCTGGAAACATGCGACGAAGTTTTGGTATTGACGGATGACCCAGTCTGAGATGCCATTGGAAAGGAAAAGGCTTTGAAGGGACTAAAGATGCAGCAACATCAACTGGGATCGACAGAAAATATAGTCCCTCACGTTCATGGTCGCCACCAATCATCTTCGAACAAGAACTAGGGTCAAAAATGACTTTACATTTTAAATCAACAGCTAGCTGCTTGACGGATACCAAGTTAACAAGAAATTGAGGAGTATATAGCACGTGTAATGGTGCCTAAATGTGGAAGATGGATATCACCACTGCCCAAAACAGGGAACAGCTTGCCATGATGAAAAAATCTGTGGTTGATTACAACAATGTCTAGAAGCACCAGAATCTATCATCCATGTCATACCTGGATCATCAGTAGGAGTACCAACAGAGAATGTTGAATCTAGCAGTGGCATTGGCAGATGTAGAGGCAGACCTTTGAGCAAGAACACGATCATATTCATCCTTACTTAAGTTAAGCGAATATGACATAGATATGGAAGGGTCAGAAGAAAGACTCAACCATAGATATTGTTGCCTTTGAATGAGCTGCTTGAGATGAAGACGGACTTTTGCCTGTGGCAATTCTACCTCCACCACATTCAGAGGAGACGCTCGAACGGAGGTGAGGATGCTTGTCCCAACAACGATCCTCTAAATGACCAACTTTGCCACAATAAGAGCACTGAAATCTGTTGCGCCCTGCACCACGTCCCCTAGTGCCACCAAACGAACTAGGGCCCCATCCTCCTGAAACACAAGTGCAGAGACTGGTGTGTCATGCGTATTCTGAGAAAGAGTGACTGCAAGACGACTTAGCCTATTATACGTGTCTGCTAAATCTGGAAGATCACTGCGTGTGAGAATTTGAGACTTTGCCATAGAGTATTCTGGAGATAGGCCAGATAGGAACTTTGCTACATTCCAATTTCAAAGTGTGATGCATAACAAAGCTGGCAAAGTGGACGAAGAGCCTTTAATCGTTCATATGCAGCAGTTAATGTAGCAAAATACTGAGATAGGTCCTGATCCCCTTGCCGTATGTTGCATAACTCCTCTTCCAATTGTAAGATCTTAATTACATTAGTGGCATGCGAGTATGTCTTCCTCAAGAAAGACCACATCTCCTTGGCCTTGGTATAATATGCAATAGTTGGAGCTATATGAGACTCCACACTATTCATAAGCCAAGACATAACAATGTAATTATCTTCATCCCACGCAGCATATATTCTTTTTTTCTCAATAGGTTCATCCTCCTCAAGAATATATTTTTTCCTATGGCCAGCCACAGACATTATGAATACCCTGGACCATATTTCATAATTTGAACCATTAAGCTTGATCATGGTTCCATAGGAGAAGGAATTTCCAGTCATCTTGGATTCAGTAGAGCCCTCAGATTTACTATTATCAGCCATAGTAAATGAAGAAAACCCAACTGGTGTACACGTTAAGAGTCTAGGATGTTGCTGTCCACTAATATCGGAGGTAAAGGATCAAAGGCAACACAGACAAATTCGGAATAGAGGCTTGTGACTCCAATAACAAATCTGAAACTTGCTCAAACAGGCAACAATATCTCAAACAGGAAGCAATATCTGAAACTTTCTCAAACAAGTAGATCTGGAAATATATAAAACAGGCAGCAATATGGAACAACTGTTTCAGTTGATGACTGAAACTTCTTCACCCAACGGCAAAAGACTGCTGCTACTCCTAAACACAGCAGTTTCTCATAAAACTTGATGTCCACACGACAAAGAAATCAATGACCTCAACTGAATTATCTTGTACTTACGATTAGCAGCAGTCCACACCTCACAAAGCATCACTTTGCTGATTTCACATTCACGATTTGTAGATATTGCTCCTCACATCAAAACTGCATCTTCAAACAGCAACGTGGCTCCACACACAGCAGCAAAAGGGCAGATCTGATATATAACGTCACAGATCTGCGTCCACGACAGCAAAAATCAGAAAATCAGATCTTTTTAGGGCAGATCTGATACACAACTTCATAGATTTTTCTTCACAGCAGCAGAAAATGAGATCTGATAAACAGATCTGAGCAACATAGATATTTTTCACGGCAACAAAAACTCAGATCTGATACATCCTGATCAGATCCACCATCCTCTTCCACGGCAGCAACTTCATCAACATTTCTCCATGTCTTCAACGGCAACAGCATCAACGGCAACAGCAACACAAGGGTGCTAATCACGTTTCTACATGTTAAACGTGATTAGCCCCTTTTACCAAACAGAATACTTGTTTTTCTTGAAATCAACAGAAAAATATAGGCGTGAACCCTAGCTTGGAGGAAGCAAGAGATGAAGGAAGGAATGTGAAACCCCAGATAGCACAGTCCTAGATCTAGGGCTCTGATACCATGTTGCAGATTGAGAGGGACGAGAGAGATGTTGAGGAAAGGAAAGAACGAGAGAGAGAGAGAGAGAGAGAGAGAGAGAGAGAGAGAGAGCCAAAAGAATACTTTCATTAACGTAACCCTAATCTCCTTTTAAAGAGATTAGGACTGGCTGTAAACACTTTAAAAAAACAGTCCAACAACTATAAGAAAATGTTTAAAGGCATCCTCTCTAACTTTCTAATATTTTAGAAATACTCTTTAACCAACTCAAAGGTTAAAGAAGTCTCGTTAATTTCTTCATGCTCGTTCCAAGTTCGAAGTACCATTTGGACAAAGAATCATTCCCTTCCAACCATTCTTTCTTCTTCATATAGATAGATATAGGATCTATGGAGCAATTTTCATGCTCCAGCTTTAGGGGGACAAGTCAAAGTCTTCTAAATTAAGGGTGCAAGCTTGTCATTCATTCAACATTATTAGGATCCCAGGCTACTTTTGTGATTGTTGTATCTAACCCTTTCTAACTAATGAAAAGTAGAGCGCAGTGATTATAATGAGCCCTACAAAACCTCTCTTTTTATGAGTTAACAAAGTAAAGCTCTTTGGTATGTCGGGGTACTTGCTACGCTTAGCTTGTTTCTATATGATAATATGCACCTTGGTCTCTGTGCTTGCCATTCATGCTGACCCTGACCATTTATGTAATGAAAACAATTGAAATTGTATGAAAACAATTGAAATTGTATGCCCTTAGTACTTTTTCAGGAAAAGTTATGGACAGGACTTTCTTAAAAGATCAGATCGGAAACAATCTCCATCATCACCTATGTCGCATGGACCACTTTTGAGCTACTATCTTTAAATTCTTGGTTGTGCCCGTTAAAATGACCTTTGCCTTCAGTACAAAACCTAAGGGGCTTTCCATTTGGACCTCACGAATACCATCTTCCGCACACCTTGGTGTAGGAGTTCTCTCCTAAGAACGTTCCTCGCAACGCCTTCGCTATGCCGATGAACGAATATTCGTTGCATAGCTCAACCGGCATATTAGGGAGCTGAACCTAGATTTCAATCGAGAGTAGTCTTGCTTGATCTTCATCTCGTCCCCCGAATACCATCTGCTCGCAATCAGGCCCTAAGCCCCCACTCGCCATGCTCTCTTCCTTAACAATGTTTGGATTTCTGTTTCAGACTCCATTCTGATCATGAACTGGTTGTTTGCAATCACTGAGAACCTAGTGTTCACTATATTTCCCCGCTGCTTCCACAAACTCTCAAATGTGAATCTGTAGTCCTACCCTGGCCGGCCACTGCCTCCCATCAATCCTGCAATCACCGCAAACCGAAAAGCCCCCACCATTCTCTCATACACCATAGCAGGGATACATACCTCTGGTCCGTCCTCCCCCATCTTGATCTTCGCTGCTGGGAGATCCCTAAGAGTCGATTTGTCGGACACCTCAACCACCAACGCCCAAGATATCTTCCTGCTCCAAGCGCCTTCCTCCCTGCAGTCTGGCGGCTCTAATCCTTCCCCATCCCCCGGCCTAGGGTTCCCACTCTCACTTTTGCACTCCATCCTATCGATTATCCACCGACCATAATTCTGCTATCTGGTACTTGATATAAAATTTTTTAATAAGGCTCCTCTAACATAGTGGCAATTCATATCCATATACAATGTTTACCAATGAAATACATGATTACTTGCAATGTAAATATCATTTTTGTTTTTTGTCACAAACATTGCCTACTTAGTTTTGTAATGTGAATGCCTACATCATGATTCAGTGCTTTTAACCAAATAATCTCCATAATAGTGATGACCAGCTTTTATACTACACTCTAATGTTTCTTGAAAATGAATGAACAGCGAATACAAGACATAAACCAGTAGTTAAGTGTCTTCGCTTTAAGCATCATACATGCAATCAAAACTAAGAAAAAAGATTCACAACACCAAAACAGAAATCTACAGCATTTCTAAAATTCTCAAATGTGGCTGACTACCACAGATGACATGAAATAACACTATTTTTCTTAGTGTCATTGATGCCAACAGAAGCATTATGAAATGCCTCCAATGTCATTCATCCATCAACAGCTTTCCTAGAATATTATTGAAGGCCCTTGAACTCTCAAACACATAAATTGTCCTAAAATACAGGCACAAATTCTCCAGTCTCCACTACAAGCATAATTTCTCCTGCATATCTAAAACCTTTTGCTACTAAAACAGCCAAGCGTAATTTTATTATATACAAGAAGAAATGACGGCAGGAACATCATTTTAAGAAGTCAGCTATACAAGGAAAAGAAATTAACATAAATTTTTAAGCCTAATTATATTTCCACATAAAAAACGGACAAAAGTATTTATTCATGTATTCAGTAACTACTGAATTATCACCAGCTTGATCTTTACCAACATTGACACCCTTAAACCTACAAGTCAGAACACCAAGCAGAATTTCCAATTTGTCATTTTGGACAGCTAAAAAAGTACTGAACAGCACAAGAACTAGTTTGAAAAAGCATATACTTATCAATATCACCGGCAAGAAGGAACCTTTTTCACACTTTCAGCTCCACCAACATTGTTGCTTCCAGCATGACAGATTAGCTGCCACATGATAGTGGTCCCGTCACCAAAATAAAGAAAATGAAATTAAGTAATAAAAAACAAAAGATATTGACAGGAGAAGAACGCACCTACTAGTACTGAATTTCCAGAAATACCAGAATTTTCATTATTTGATATGCAGAAGAAATTACAATCACCGCCTCATTATCACCCCTCAAACACACACAAAAGCAAAGAGGAGCTCTGAATATCCCTTGCCTAATGAGATAACCCAAGATATTTCTCACAAACATGAGTAATGAATCGGTAGTTTCTGCCAACTGATTAGTTAAAGAAGCAGCGGTGCATGCAATTAAGAAAGAAAGAAGAAACAAATAAAAAAAAACGGAAAAGAGAACAAGCATCACCTGTAATGCAAATGACATAGATGGCCTTCTGGGGAACCAAAAACAGAGCAGCACCAAGGCCATTTCTCTCCTTGTTCCCTACCAAAAAATGAAGAAACAAATGCAGAAGATCTATCTGTCATTTTCTTCTCAGATTGGTGGAAAAATCAAAATTTTATGCTATACTTTTAATGGAAACCTTACTAGGAGATACGGTGCTGGAAGGCGTACCAGGCTATGTTCCGAAATTATGGAGAGGTGCATTTTGGGCTAGGCTCCAAAAACCCCCCATTCAGTTATTACAATAATTTACCTAAAAGAGATTCTTCTATTGCTCCAACTCAAGCAGCACTTTCTCATTTTTTTAGTTAAGAACTCTTTTAACTTTTATCAATCTCAGAGTATATATTCATTTCAGGGTTAGATCAAAAAATGAAGCAAAAGCAGATCCCTTATGGTTTTAGAAACAATCAAATTGAGATGAAGAATCTCACAAAGGTCTTGAAACAGTATCACACAAGAAGGCTGATAGTACTTAATCATATGCCTCATAGCTGATTGCCTTTATATACACCAATAGCTATCAACAAGCTTCCAGTGGCTAAAACATGGCCTTTGAAAGATGGCAAATATCTAGGTTCCAAATACAAGAAGGAAAAAAAATAAGGAAACAAGAAACACAGAAAGACACAAAAGTAGAAAAGAAAAATATAGCAAAGAAATAAGAAGAGAACCCTGAAAAATTGAGACCTCTGATCATAGTCAACATGGCCACCAATGATGCATCTTCCATGTAGAGCTGAAAATGGCATGGGAAATTTACAATAGAAATATCCATTAGGGTATTTGGATAAGTAAAGTGTTTCAAAGTAAAATGAGCATGCAAAGGATATTCAAGTTTCTAAGAAAGATATTAATAAGGTTACTTAATTTTCATGAAAGAAGTTAATGCTACTTAAATAATGCACAAACAGGATTTCCATAAAGGGTTCAAACAGCAAACAAATGGGTACATTCATTAGGGAAATGGAAAATCAGTAAATGGAATGGTAGATTATTCGTTGAAATAGCTCTAAATAGGAGCTTTCCAATGTGACCTTTTTCTTGTCTTCTGGACATGTCTAAAACCGTTTGTTGTCGTCCTTGTCCTATACTCAATGGACTTGAGCAAAAGACACTTGCAGAGCTGAATTCGATGAATATGTAGTTGCACTAAATTGTGGTCTGTTTCCACTTGAACTATTTAGGCAACTTTGTGTTTTCCTCTTGTTTGCTGGCTTTTCATTAAGCTCTTTATAAGCTTTCATTACCATCTGTTTGACATTTGGGGGTGCCTCTTCGCATGGAGCAACATCATGGCATTGTATTCCTCCTAAATGATACTTAAATCCAGTAATTTCCCTTGACTCCCTTCTTCATTTGATTTCACAAATGGACTCAAAGAATGTTCTTTGTTTTCATGATTGCAACTCTGAAAATGAACGTGCAGGTCCTACAATCCTAGTGTAGAGCTTTAGCCTTTACCGTCCATGGTTTAAATGCAAATCTCTTTTTAAGCATCAAAAGAACTTACTCTTTTGACTGTCCTCAATTAGTTACCTGTGCAAGAAGATGTTAACGTCTAGAAACAAGAGACAGCTAATCAACCGCCCATAGAAGAAGATGTTGCTGTCAAAATCAAGGCGCACCTGGTATGACACCTTAAGATATTAACAAATTGAAAAAGCATGTCTACAAAGAAAGAGGGAAAAGAATCATTTTCCACCAGTAGGGAAGAACAAAATGTTTGTTATATCATTCCTAGTTCAAATGTTCCTCCTACAAAACAATCACGATGAGAATTTGACATCCAATTGAAAGATGAATTAGTTATCAGATTACCATGGATTTTCAATTTTACTTTTATCATAAATTGAAAAGTAAGATGAACCGATAAACTTTTATCAGGCTAGCAAGTCAAATATCGATTGAGGGCATGAATGAGATAGAAGCCCTTCAAGAATGTCAAAATGTAGAAAGTTCAACTCAAACCTTCAAATAAGAATATCATAGGTTTCCAAAGGAGCGTACAAAGTTAAACACAAGTCAAATGGAAACACTGAATGATACTAAGACAAACTTGTAGCAGAGAACTTCACAGGAGACTATGCACAAATTTTTTGAGACATTCAATCTTGTCATTAATCTGGAAATAATTTGGATTGTATTCCCGTTAGTTATTGATCATCGCTAGTTGTTGACATTCCTCTTTCAGGGTCACAATTATATAGTTTTTATGCAGTTCACCAGGACTTGCATATGAAATGTACATCTGCCTAAAAATTTGGATATGCAGTTCACCAGGACTTGCATATGAAATGTACATCTGCCTAAAAATTTGGATATGCAGTTCACCAGGACTTGCATATGAAATGTACATCTGCCTAAAAATTTGGATATGCAGTTCGCTGTGATGCTTTGTTTTTATTTTATTGCATACATAGTTCACTTCAATTTGCATATGCTCCCGTTTGTAATTTGCTAGTGCATTACTGCAATAAGTTTATGATCCAGTTTTTCTGTAAGCGAATTAAAAATTTTAAAGTTAAAAACTTATTTACAAATTATGAATTTCAAGTGTATATGTAACACTATTTTCTCTAACTTTATCTAGTTTATGCTGAATTAACCTTCAGTAATTAATATTCATCCATGTGAACATATGGTTCTTTAGAAACTTGAAATATTCAAGAACCCTCCAAAGATCTCTTGTGTGGGTTCAAGAAGGAAAAAAATAAGGGGCAACGACAGGAGACTGGAGTATTACAGAAGGCTATGACCTCTCTACCTCCCAATCCATGAATATAAACAGAACTTTGAAATCCATCTAAGTAAACATTCTAATTTATCCTTCATCAATAAACTCTTTCAACATAAGAGGAACCTGTCTTTACAGCCCCCTATTTCTCTTTCCCCACTTTCTGGCCTAGAGTCAACATGGTGAATGTCTACCTAGTACTAATTAATAAACAAACATTTTCACATAATTCATATGTTCATGCATGGCCTTGTTTATGGGCAAGCATCAATTCAGTTATGCAAACATAGATGTGTGATCTAGGCATACTCTTGCTAATTCTCTTGTAATGCCCTGTTTATTAGTTCAATCAAGTTTTACTTCAACTAGACAAACAAGATGTGTGATTCTTATGCATTCTTGCTCCAATCTCCAAAAGCCAATTTACAAGAAGAGTCAAGGATCTGCCTTCCAACTAACTCAATAAGTTTATTTTCAAGTGGAACCTGTCTAGATGGACATCTATATGCCTTGGTCAGAGTTCAGACAACAATGATGTTCTTAATTATCATATATTTGACGGTTATGTGCTTAATGATTTCGGATGGCAATAATATGACACCTGTAGGTAATCAGATAGACTTACTTGATGACGCATTATGCAAAATATTTACTGCCAAATTTATGTTACCAAATGCAGAAATGCAATCAAAAATTCATAAAATTTATCGTGACACAAGCAATCTCAATGACATTATCCTTGCAAACAATCTATGCAAGCTCATTCTATCAACGCATATTATCAGCATGACCATAGTTACAAAAGAACACGTTTTTTGTCGAAGAACATGTTAAAAACATGAAAAATAAGTCGGCTGAAAAAACGGAGAAAATCACTTTTTTTAAAATGCCAAAATGAAAAAATGGGAAAAAATGTGTTGTTTCCTTTTCGTGTTTTTCACATTTTTTGGAGATTTTTCACACATTTTTACATTTTTTTCCTTTTTTCTGTGTTCATGTTTTTTACATTTTTTTACTACCACAATTTTTATTATAGGATTTTTTTAATTGTTTTAAAATTTGCCAAGATTTTTCCAAGGTTTTCCCAAGAAAAACAACTGTACTGAATAATACCTGAGGAAAACATCGTCATTTAAAACCCATAATCGATATTTGTGACTATCATGACAACACAATCATGTCATACAACCAATTCAAGACCATAATAACTAGTACTACAGAAAAGTGTGCCTGCTTCAACATGCATTATTTGTTGCTCCATTTAAGGCCAATTAAACATTGAAACAAGTGAGATTCAAAATGAACAAGTGAAAAGGAAAACTAAAAAGTGTCAAAAATATGCTGAAATTTTCAAAATACTGCACAAAATATCGCCAACATAGTCAAGCCAAAAAATGGCAAAATATTATAATATTTGAAAAATGAAAATTTCAAGATGTCATTTGCTTCCTTTAGAAAAAGAAAACCTTTTCTAAAGTACTCATAATCTTTTTCCATTTGTTCATTCTCTTAAAATTTTAAGAACTATTACAAATATTTATTAATGTTTTTGTTAATAAAATTAGTAGAAAAAATCTTAGTTTCATAATATTTTCCTATTTTTATACTTTGTTTAATTTCTGAATTTTGCAAGATGCTCCCAAGAAAAATCTCGCGATAAAGTTACCAACCAAAAACCTTGCTGATGAAAACCTGAGAAAGATATAATTCGACAATGATTAGAAATCAAAAAGGATGATCATCACATAACTGTTCAATAACATCGATGGAACAAGAACCATGACCGACAATTACTTCAGCAATTTCATAATTTGCTATAATTGAAAATATTGTAAATTAAGATAGAAAACTAGTACCTCATAGGGAAAAACTTCCATGTACCAAAAAAAAAAAAAACAGCACATCCTAATCAACAACTTTGAATTTCCTTTTAGTAGTTAACAACTCCTCATCAAAGAAAGAAACTGAAAGAGTGATCGCAGGGGGTTTTGCTCTTGTTGACAACCTCGATATGAAGGTCTCTGCATCAACCAGTATAATGGACATAGGATCTTGCAGACATCAACTAGCTACAAAACCTTGCAAGTTATATATAGCCATTTTTTTCATCTTGAGAAAATCACTTAAAAATTACCCCCTTATATCAAAAAGATCGAGTATCAGATTCCCAATAAAGAAAGCAGAGGAAGAACAGAACAAGAAATCAAGATAGAATCAGAACCCATATGGGCCATATCATTGCAGCATCAGAACAATTTGCTGATTTCAGTATGTCTCAAGAGTAGACACTGAATGTCACCTTAAAGATTTACGTAAAGAATAATGCTCCTAGATTCAACTGATACATTGTCTGGAGATTATCATGACATCAGATTAGGGAAGAAAAATCTTCACCGGCCAGAAATCTGAATCAGCCATAACTCTTTGAAAAAAGATCTCTTTCTTTTCTCGTATAAACATCAATGTTTACTAAACCATGGATCCATCCATAAGGACATCATAAGACCTATTTGGTTAATATCTTAGATGACTAACAACAAGTAGGGTTATGGCATTGCCTTCCCATTCATTGCTTCCTGAACCTTCACAGCAGAATTCAGAGTCTTCTTCTCATCCTCTTTCATGGAAGTGACGCTTGATTGGTGGTTCTTAAGTACAATCTCAATATCTGCTTCGGATGCACCTGCAAGCTTGAACCTTCCAACTGCATTATCCAGATTCTTTTTCCAGTTTGGCATATCCAGTTTGAATTCAACTTGCGAACGTTCAAACAGCATGTTACCCCAGAATAGGTGGATCTGAGACCTCATTACTGCAGCCTGCTCCGCTGCCTCATCCAATGCTGCTGCCAATTCCCCACCATGAACACCATCAAGTAAGCCAGCAGCATCCTGAGATCCCATGGATTTCTTCCTTCTGTTCAGGATGTCTTCCTTTTTGAGAGTGAGAGGATCTTTGACATCACTATTCCTCTGTTCTTCCAGCTTCTCCCACATCTCAGTAGCAGCTTTCATTTTCTCCTCCGCACTATTGAAAAGCTTAATTGTCTCACTACAATCCCAGGTTGTCAAGTCCACCTTGCTAGCCAATGCATAAGACCAATGCAGCTTCGCCGTCTCAAAATGCTGCTGACCCAAAGCTAGCAATCCTTCATAAAAGTCAGGTTTGATTCGTAATGCTTCTTCGTATTTCTGTCCTGCTAATGAATATCTCTCCTGTACCCAGTCATATGCAGCACGAAGTTGTTTCATGGTGACTTCATTCGATGATGACTCATCCAATGGGATGCGCTTCCTTGCAGCACACATATGCACATTCCCCCAGTTAAAGAATGCTAATGCAGCAACTTCCTGGAACTTCGACGCTGCCATATCAAACAGTGTTTGGGCCTCTTCACTGGTTACTGTCTCCTCCAGTGCCTCAGAGCACAGCTCCATCCCCAGTTCATGTAAGTCTACATGAGCATCAGGGTCAATGCCAACATGTGAACGGAACAGCTGAGCAAACTCAAAGAGCCAATCATCAATCTCAACTTCCTTGCAATCAGTTTGGTTGCCATCTCCATTCTTCTCCTTCTGGATCCCCTCATCGGCATCCACATGCTTAGCAAGTTCTTTGTCGACAGCACCACCCTCTGACACAGCATCGCAAACAGAAGTATCAGATATTGTCTCTTCGCTCTTAATACCTTCTTCAGCTATACCATCAAGCACAGTCTTCTCCACCAATTGTTCCTCTTCCTCTTCATCAACCAAAGGTGGCTCCTGCTCAGGGCTTACCTCCACAATGTGCAGCCTCAACGACTCAAGCACACAAGGTTTGGACCCCAAAGTGGAAGAGGTCGAATCTGGCTTTCCAATCTCATCGACTCCACTTTGTCCATCGTCAGAACGACTCCCGCCCATTAATTTTTTCTTTGACGTATTGATAAGGATGTCGTTGCAAGATTCTGCGATTCTTAGCTCTTTGGTTCCAGTAATAGTCACAAGGTCACCTTCCAAATCCTTGTATTTGATCAGAACTGACTTCGACGAATTGAATCTCTTCGCCACAATTTCTCTCAACACCCTGAAGGTGCAGTTATCAGGCATCTGTGCCAACCTAATATCATGGTCGTAGACCAACTTCAAAGGCCTCCACCTTATGGTGGATACGACAACGCCTTGTGGATTCTTTATTGGCTTTTCACCAGGACCAGCAGGAGAAGGGGACTCCGAATCCACAGAAACTGGGAGGACCGGTTTCGTTGAGGATGGTGATGCCTTGGAAGGCTTCAATACTATAGAGGGGAGCCCGGTTTTGGTTTTTTCTGAAGGTTTTGGCGACGAGATTGATGACAAATGTTGAACACCATTCTCACTGACACTATCATTAATGTTATTGGCATGGTTGGAGGCAGAGACTGCAGAAGCAAGAAGGTCTTCCGGAACGGATTTCTCTACAGGCTTCGCGGCATGCTTCTTTGGCAGCGGAATAGCGCGAGCCGGTAGGCACGGACCCAGGCCCCCTAAGGGGGCACCAGGAACAGCTGAAGCTCCCAATGCAGCGGGAGACGTTCCAGAGTAGGAGGAAGAAGAGGATGAGGACAACGAAGATGAGGTCGAAGACGGATAACTTCCAGCAGATATTGCGGAATGTAGCGGATGATGCAGAGGAGAAGTAGCAGGAGAAGACGGAGAGGGAGACCTGTGGTTGTTTGTGGTGGTAGTGGCGGCAGAGCTAGTCCTCTGCAGGTCGCGCTGAGCCGAGTCTTGACGGTTGCCGAGGGCAACCCTGAGCCTGCGACCAATCTCCAGGGCGTCCTGATTGTTGGGGTCGGATTGGAGGAGGGATTGGACGTCCTGAACGGCTAAATCGAATTTGCCGAGGGCCTCGAAAGCACGGGCTCGGCGGAGTAGGGCGCGGGGGAAGCGAGGTTGGGCGTGAAGGGCGAGGGTGCACTCGGCGACGACGGTGTCGAACTGGACGGGCTTCATCTGCAAGAGGCAGGCAGCGCGATTGCTGTGGAAGACGGCGCGGTCGGGGTGGGACTTGGGGATGAGCTTCAAGGCCAGCTCGTACTGCTGCAGGGCGCCCGCGTAGTCCTTGGACTGAAACCGCCGGTTGCCTTCCTCCTTCAGCTCGTGCGCTCTCTTCAGGAATACCGAGGAGTCCAAATCCACACCGTCCACAGCAGCAGTAGCCTTGTTGGTGCTGGTGCTGGTGCTGTTGCCGGTGCTGGTGCTGTTGCCATTGGCGGCGGGGGTACCGATTGCGGTGGTGGTGGTGGTGGTGGTGGTGGTGGTGGAGGAGGTGGTGGTGGTGCTATTGCCGTTCCCATATGCAGAAGAGGGAGCATTTCCATTGACGCCCTTCTTTCTCCTGCCACCAGACTTCCCCATTCTCCTTCTCCCTCTCCCTCTCCCTCTTCTTCTCTCTCTCTCTCTTTCTCTCTATCCCCAAAAAAAAGAAGAATGAAATAGGGAAAAGCGCGGAACACAAAGGAGAGGAGACGGGAGGCAATGAGGAAGAGAGGAAAGCAAAAGGCAAAAGCGGAGCGAGGTTTCAAAGCCCCGCTGGCAAAAGATTTGGCGGGCAGGAAAAGAAACGAAGAGGAGAGAACCAGGATGGAGGAGGAGGAACCCTAGCAAGCAGCCACCAAAAGTGAAGAGAAACCACCCCTTCACCCGCTGAGGCGAAAGAGAAAAATGGGTAAACCAAAACTTGGCCTCTCTCTCTCTCTCTCTCTCTCTCTTTTTATTTATATTGGGCTCTTTACTTGAATCTGGACAAGGATATTAAAAATTGTTTCTAAAGGCTTCCAAAAATGATATCAGCTTCCTAATTTTTTTTTTAACTCGTGCGTTCTTCCAAAGACGTATATGTCAGTTACATTAAAAATTTCGGATATCTAGAAATGTCTTGAAACATTTAGTAAGAAAATTAAATTATTTGGGACCTTATTATTCCTTCTAAGGGCCAAAGTTTTCTTTCTCCCTTTCTGTTATGACCTCTACTTGACATGGTTGAAGCGTAGTATATTTATTTATCATTCACTGTTCAAACATTCTCATTCGGGTACATATTCGGCAAATATTCCGAGTTATGAAATTCAACATTATGGACATGCCTCCTTGTTTGAAGTCCACGTTTTATGGTGCACATGTTTAGAAAATATTGTCTAAAAAAGCTTACTTGAACACCGGTATAATTTTGAAAATAGAGAACTAAAAAAAAATGCTCTCAGCCGCAATCATCCTTTCCAATATCTTACAAAGTGTAAACTCATGTAGGGCAAATAAACTTCACAAACAAGGGATATAATGCACACTAGATCATTATAAAGAAGGATTTCATTCATATCCTTAAAAATTCTTATGGGGTGGATGCCCCCAAAGGCCAAAACCCTTACACTTTTTCCTTTGGCCCTGTGTTCAATGCTACTTTGAGACTTGAGTGAAGTGATACAACTATCAACTAGAGGATTAATACTTAATCATGAAGAAAGCTCTCTTGTAAAACATGAGAGCCAACTAATAGTTGAGGGAGTGCCCAATTGATGACCAGCTCGTTAGCCATTGGATCCTTGTTTTAACTCAGAATGTCCAAATAATGTTCGACCATTGTTGCCTTTCATACGTGATAAGTATGCTTGAACAATGAGTCAACCTACTCAAGCTCGGCTCGAGTCGAGCCCAAGCCAAGTCTTTTCTTGAACAAGTCGAGCTTGACTTCATGGCTCGACTCATTCATATATCTAAGTCGAGTTCGAGTACAATAAACTCAGTTCATTAAAGCTCAACTCGGTTGAAACCTATCTGGTTCGAGTAGTTGTAAAAGAAAACTACTCATATTGAGTCATCTTTTTAATAGTAAACAGGTTTTCAAATTTAAAAAGAAAAGTCAGACGCATGGCAGGTATTCTTTCTTTCACGTCTTCTCTCTTCGCCTCGGTGGTCACTAATAATTGTTACGTGGTTCTTTAAATCATAACCATGGCATCATTTTCTTAGCCCAAGGAACCCTAATGCCCAATCGTTTGTGGAAAATTCTGTCTATGCATCAATATGGAAAAAAACTTTTAGTACCGGCTTTATGAATATCAATAGTCAGTTCAAGTATAATTGACTTGTCTAACTATTGAATGCTCTTCTTAAAGGGAATTAAATCTTAAATTCTAACTTAGAACAAGCATTGATTGCAAGAGATGTTAGTAGATTTTGTAAGTCAATTTACAGCTTTTTATAAATTTAGTTGTTGTCTGCTTCTTGCTCAAGCATCTTCTCTGGATCATAGAAGTCTTTGTGCACATAGATAGTATTTCACGTTCCCTTGATTTTCTAGTTCTTGTTCGAATAAAAGATGTAACTTCCTCAAGGTAAATACTTTGGTATATTGTTTGGATGTAATTCAAGTTTTGCATATATATATATATATATATGACAACTTTCATTCTATTTCTTTTGCATGCTCGTCTATTTCTTTTGCTTAATCTAACAGAAATTTCTTGATCAAATAGGAGAATAGACTGAGCTGAAGGCAAAAACCTTACTGTTTGAAAAACGACGAACTTAGAAAGAAATACTATTGACAAGAGTAAACAAATATGTGATTTGGGACAAAGTTAAGTCAATTTACCTACTGGGTTACATTCTTTTCATGAAATTTCTATAGATTCTCAAGATACTGAAAATGAAGGGCTTTCTAATGGTCCATGTGAAGTATCAGTGGCTGGTGCAAAAACATCTATAACAAGAATTTCTACAGCACCAAATGATTTTGAAGTGATGATAATAGTGTTAAAAAAAAAAGAGAAATGCAAGTATTGCAATATATTTATGATAGATGCAGGTGGATCTACATCATCGTTCAAAATGCACAAATGTCTAACATCTTAACAAAAGTTTGTATGCGTGGAAGAAATTGTATTCATTAAATATTTATTAATTGCTTCTTAATTGACTACTTGTATTTCTTTCAAGTTGCCAATGAAACTGAATATATATTTTTTAAAAATGATTCAATTTGATCTTCTAATTCATCTTTGGTATATTTATTATGCTATTTAATTTATTGGATTAATATAGTATATAATTTATTAGTTCATGTAATTATGATTTTTACATTCTTTTGTAAGTCTCGTTAATGTGAAAGAGCTGCGGACACCAAGCTGTCATTGAAAGGACTTGCTATTTGTTTGAACTCAAAATTAAAGATTTATGTGTTAAAGTTTATTTTGGCAACTCTCAAGATACTTAAATGCTTCATATTGATGTAATTTAATATGCTGATGCATGCAGTACTTTTTTGATGAGTTGGATAGTAGTTTGGTTGTAGTCCTATGGTTTTATATGCATGTACTTCATTTGGTTATTTATTGTAAATTGAGATGAGAATGAACCCCTGCTTACACATTGTTAGCCTTGCCCTCTCCCTTTCAATTTCTTTCTTTCACTCGACCGCCCTATATCTTCACTTTATTTTGAACTTTAACCTAATCATACTTATTATTATTTTGTTTAACCATTAAGTGTTTCAGCCCATTTTTAACATGTATTCTTTTTTTTTTTTATTAAAAATTGTTCCTCTCAAACCGTTCTATTAAGCCACGTTTTAGAGCAAGTTAGCTAACTTCCTAATAACATCCTCAATTCAAGTGATTTTCATATTGATCACTCCTTATATCTTCTTAATATTTTTTTTTCAATTTACTCATTAAGTTTGCAATAATTTTTAATTTATAAATCAAAGTACTCTTTTACCCTCAAGGTTTTCAATTATGGCCCAATGCCTACCTGGTTAAAAGGACATTTTTGCCCTTACTGTTTCATAAACTTTCCTTTATACCATTGATCAGCTTTTAAATTTTATTTGAAAAGTATAGCCTCTTAATCATATTTATGTATAATTAAGGGCTTTGATTTTCAAGTAATTTATTTTCATTTTTTATGTCAGCGAATAAATTTAAGTAGTAGACCTTAGGAGTGACTAATTAAAATTCTAATTAAGCATGTTTATGAAAGTCAGGAATTACATTATTAGGTTGTTTGGCAAAGAGTAAACTAATTTTAATTTTTAAGCTCATATTTTAACTTCTTGTAGTCAATCAACATTTAGATCATGATTGTATACTGAGGTGGCATCCTTAGTTTCCGGAGGATTTGTAACTTTGGAACTAGATAGCTGCTGTATAAGGAGGAATTCTTCCATATAAGGCAGGAAGTCACAAACAGCTTGCTTAATTCTGTTTACTTTATGTAAGAAAATCCTAATATTTCCATACTCATATGGCTTGTTTCATTATTAAACTACTAATTCATAATCATTGAGTCTTTAGATTCTACGTGCCTTGTTTGTCATGGATCTCATGTTTTATTTTTAGTTGTTTGGTTCAAGGTGGAGGATGCTGTTTCACTGGAACTGTCTCAGCATAAGAAGCCAAGCTTGACTAAGATGGACATTCACTCACTTGCAGGTTTTCCTCCCTTATTTTAATTGGAGCTTCTAAATGGACTTCCTTGAATCATGAGAATGTGGTGATCTTTATATTAATTTCTAAGTGATTTTCGTTTTCATGTTTGAAAAGGAAGACAAAAAAAAAACCATCTTTACCTTCACCTAGATTCTTCTGAATCCAAGTCTGCCTCAATGGTATCCTGAGATATCATTAAACTTCAAGTTGTCGATTTCATGTCCTTGACACACTAATGTTTATGTGTCCTAGAACCGGCTTGTGATATGAACAACATGTCTTTCATACAAAAGCGGATCTTAGGTAGCCATGTATAAAAGTGAGACTTCAAATATCTAAATTCCACTGAAAAATTTTCATGCAACAATAACGTTGTCAATCAATTTAACATGCAAGTTTGTGGGTTGTCATAAGTATACATGCATTCATGTGCTTCTGTGGCATCAGCAATTTTCAATTTTATGGCAGGAGCACTGATTGCAATTTTTAATTCACAAACTTGTGTTTGGCAGTAAATTCATTATGAAAAAATTGTTGTTAAGACTGGATTAGCTACAGTGTTTGCAGAGCTTGTCCACATAATTGCACATGCATACAGTTTCTTTTGTTTGTATTGTAAAATCATTTTAATAAAATAGAAGCAAGACCACAAACAAGAAAATGGACTCGGCAAGGATAAGGTACGTATTAAAATCTGTATGTGGAAACAACATTGAAATGCATTTCGTTTTTTGTCAGTATTTCATGAATTAATATTTTGTTCATTATATTGCTATTAGATGATGGCAATAGTTCTTATGATGATCCATCCTTACAATGCAGATTCTAGACAACATAGTTGTCTAAGATGCCCTAGCTTCTTGTGCTTTTTTCCTTTGCTCATTATGACCAGCGATACTTGTAAACAATAGATCTCAATGACTCTTTACAATCCAAACAAGATACTGAAAAATATTAAAAGTTGTCTTGTTTCTTTTTTCATGATTCACAACATATTAAAGGCTAGGAAAATGAAATGATTTGCAGCTTGTTAGAACTCGGTTCCATCTCCAAAAAGGTGATATTTAATTGCATGCTACTAGTATGAACCCAAGCTCGACCAATGTAGGTTAACGTATAGTTAATTTTTTTATTAGTTCTGTTTTGGAATGCTTGGCTTTCATTTTGCTTAATACAACTCATTACCTAGTAAAGCAGGTCAATACATGTATTTTGGTGCATTTCAACTCATAGTTTTCAATTTTGTTTTTTTCTCTTACTCGGTGCCTTTTTTGCCGAAATTGCATTCTCTTCTTTGGTGGACACAATCATATTCATTGTCATCATCCATGTTAGGGACTTATCTTCCAATCAAATCATGTCAGGGATTTATTTTCTATAAATTTCTTTTGATTTCAGTTATTTTCTTATATTCCACCTTCTATCTGTTATTCTTAGTTAAATGTGTGTTCATTTGGATTACTTGTTATGAAACTCCATTATTATGTGTTTTTCATCAACATAATTTAAATTACTTACCTTTTTTTCCACACATTCTTGGATTTAAGTTGTTTTCAAGAACTAAGTTTATCTGCACTCATGTCCTTGATCCTTCTTTCATAATAACTCTGCCATTGTTTTTATTGTATTTATTTAAGTAGCTTATGAGGACATTGTGCTTAAACTTTTTATTGTATTTATTTATTGAATAGAGCAGGTGGTGCATTGATGAGTTTTTATGCACCTCTATGGGGTGCAATTTTTTTCAATAGCTTTACATACTTCCTCAAGTAATCTGCATGCTGAACAATGCAACTCATGTAGGTTCATGATTCTGAAAATGCCGAACCTTAAATTCTTTTTGTTTGGAAGGAACTCCTCACTTGTCCCACTATATAATTTTTTTGGAGAATTTTGAAAGGCTTGTCAGCATAACCTATTTCACTAACAATACATATGAGAAGAAAATGTGCACACCCCAAAAAAAATACCTGGTTACACAGTGGGCATGCATACTCAATGTGAAGAAAAGGCATAAGCATGTAAAAGCATGCTGTAGCTATACGAGTGAAGCACAACCAACTAGAATCACATGCCCACAATAAGGTCTGCATATACAAATACACAAATAATCGTGACTTCTCATTGAAGCACATGCCTGAGACGATGAAGAAAATACTCTCTTTATGTTTTTTAATATATTTTTTTCCTTAGGTTCAGACAAAGTAATCAAGTGCACCGGTGAACATTAATGAAAGGGACATGCATATATAACTTTTATCATGCTTTTGAAAAATATAAAAAGTTTATGCTACCATGTAATCGTTGCTTTATGTGTAACTGTCTAGACTAGAAAATAACGGCAAAATGAAACTATATATATATATGCCACTCAAAAAACAGTAACAGAGTCATGTGTAATCACCTATATATATGCCACTTAATGCTCGGCCTCTTCTATTGAGGCACTATCACTTGATGCATGTAAGATCAATCTGGGCAACAAAATATGACAAAGAAGAAAAAAGGCTTAATTGAAGCATGTTTAACTCGTGCGCTTGATGGTTTAGATCCATACAGGCATAATGACCTTGGGCAGTTGCACACACAACCCCACATATTTCATTTATTTTTATATTCGCAGGCTCCAACAGTTTGTTTGTTCATATCCTAGTGCCCTTTAATTATTTGTCTAATATAATGCCCCTTAATCATCTCATTGTATTTAAGATTTTTTTATTTTTTGTAATGAGTGCCGTGTGACCGTCACAAAAATCTCTAGCTCTGCCCCTGCCACCAAGGAGAGTGAGGTGCATGTGCCGTCCGGTACATGCAACACATATACGCCAAAAAAACAAAAAGGGTTGGGAGTTGGGATATTTTAGAAATTTTTTAAAAACTATGTGCTTTTTAGTCTTTTAATGTTTTTGGTCCCTAGAAAAAGAAAAATTTATTTATTAACGAGAGACATTTTCTTCATTAACCATACTGGCGCACGAAAATTTCGTGCACCAGTAGGACACACATAACCCGCTTCGGCCACCAAGCCCCAAGGTAAAGGTAGACTGAGGATCTGAGTTTGGGCCTACGTCCCAAGAAAATATCTACGTGGTTAGGGATGGTTTGCTACATTGTGGACGATGAGGGTGGTGGGTCATGGCCAGTGGATATGCATCTTTGGCTGCACTAGCAGTCGCTCAGTATCCCACTGGAAATTAATCAGATGTACCGAGACTTTTCGTGTAGATGTAGGCAACTGTGACCCTACCATCCCTCGAATTGTTCACCAGAAAGGTCATAGAATTCCAGGTCGATCGGCCTGCCCGAGTGTCAAGTTGTTGGCAGTGCATCTCAAGTTGTAGCAGGTGACTGCTTGTATGTTGTGGCTGTGAATTATCGTTTGAAGGCATGTTGATGTCATTGTCTTGTATTGGTATGCTTTATAATGTATTAGTTATTGGGGTTCAATCTTGTATGGATGGAATACCTGAAGGAATGTCGAGCTCTATATGGGTTTTTGGATAAAGCTGGGTAAACTTAGCATTACTTAATATATATATATTGAGTGAATGGTGATCCTATCCATTCATAGTTATCCAACCATTTAACCAGGACCATCCATTTGATGCAGATGGATGATTGAAAGAAAAACATTGAGAAAAAACTAAGAAGTATTACTAGATGATGAAAATATCAATAACTTTTTTCTTCTTGTTTTTCTTTTAATTGTCCATCATACTAGATCGGTAGATGGCTGACAATTCAATTTTCGTACATACATACACACACATATATATATATATAATGCTTTCATAACTTTTAACAATATAGATGGCAGCAAAATCTATAAAATTAAATTATAAGAATAGAAAATACTTGAAAAGTTTCTTGTCTATATTGAATCTTCTGAGCTACAAATTGTAACATTTTGTATGCATTTACACAATTGAATTTATAAGAAACAATACTCATAGTGCTGGAGAGCTGGAAGGTCCTAGAAGCAAGCATTCACGCCCCAATGTTGATCGTTGTTGGAGGAAATAATAGAAGTTGCCCTGGTGTGCTCAACGAACGATTGTGAGGGGCACAAATGCATACATTTCTGTCAACCAGTCCCATTTAGTACTTGTTTCATCACTTCTCTCTTTCTTACGTACTTGTTCTCTCCTTCATCTCTCTCTCTCTCTCTCTCTCTCTATATATATATATATATATATATATATATATATATGACATTAAATGATATTCTCCAATATTTGGTCCGCCATCGTATAAATACAACATTGAATTATGTCTTCAAAAATAGAATCATTTTTTTATCAACAATCTTCTACGTTCAGTAAATTGTTGATGCCATTACATTCCTTTTTACACACCTGTAAATGTGTTCCAAAGGTTTTAATTTGTTAAATAAACCATGTCACTCACTTCTCTATTAAATTATTTTGACATTCTTTGATAATTTGGTCGAATATTTGACATACAAAACACGATACCCTAGAAATGTGCTTTTTATGCATGCATTTTAGTATCTTCAGCTGCTTTTCATAAATATAATTATATAGATTGATGCAAAATATATGATAACATGAGAATAAATAGTGTTACGAATGGGTTTATATAAAGCAAAACTAATAGATAGCTAAAACAAACTAGATATGTATATGCAAATAAATAAATAAATTAGCTGACCACCTTTGTAGCCAGATGGTTGTTTTTTTATTTTATGATACGTATATATATCAGATAGCTACCGTACCTTTATATACTAGAATGGATGGGAATTGTATGAGCCTCGATTTTTAGAAGATCAGATGGAAGATATTAAGTTAAAAAAATAAAAACTCTATATTTTCAAGTGACGGAGATATTACCTCCAAAGAAATCAAGCGATCTCGATTAAGGAAACTGATTTGTTTCATCCTATGGGGAGTATTTCAGTCTATTCAAAATACAACTTACTTTCTATGTTTTTTAACTTAAGCTTCACAAACCGATCTCCTTAAATTCGACAGTTCATATGATTCCCATCTAAGGACTGGAATCTACTAAACTTCATATGAAAATTGTTTGAGTTATTGATCTTAAAGAGATCCAATGATGAAAATTAAATTGAAAAAAAATGAAAATCTAGTCTTATTTTCAAGAGACTGAATTAACCATTAATTTAGGAAACAAATGAGTTTTCTTAGTTGAGACTTTTTGTCATCTCTAAAGATTATTTTAGTCTCTTGAAAATATAATTAAGTTTTTTTATCTTCTTCTCCGCTGTGTAATCTTCTTGAAATCATTAGTGTGGATCATTTCCATGATGTCTTGTATATTAAGGGCTGGTAACTCCATCTTTTCATATATATATATATATATATATATATATATATATATATATGTTTTCTCATACTTTTTCTCTCCCTCCCTCCCTCTCTTTTTCTTTTTTTCTTTTTAACAGCATTCTCTCTATGTTATGACTGGCGTAGGGTGGTGGCCAATCTCATTTTGTGTGTGTGCGCATATTTATTTTCTTGCAATCAATTAAAATGGTCACAAACAATGACTCCTTGTGTAAAATGACAAATTGCTTTGCAAGTTTGATTGTACTGTTTAGTGATTTGAGCAGTCGTATCAAGGTCTGTGCTGCTTGGCCGCCAGATGCCAGGTTGCTGATTGCTCCAAGTACTCGATCTGGAAAACTGCGCTTTAATTGGCTGGCATATATTCAAAGTTCATTCAACTTCTTAGAATTTTTAAAATTTAAAAACCATTTTGAAGATTTGATTCGCCATTTTCTGCATGGGCTTTGCAGAAGAAACACCAACACTCATAGTTCCTATGATATTCTCCTACCGGTTCCGGCTAGTCACTCGTTCAAATAGTTGCGTTACTAAATTGGATCCATTCCAATCAAACTGGAACGGTTTAGACCAAGATACCGTTCATCTAACGCACTCATTTAACGATGAAGTTATGCCAATAAAGGATTTTTTTTTGAAATTTTGCTTTTCAGCCGTTGACAATAAAAAGAGAAAGAATGATGCCACATCTTTCTAGGGAAAAGAAAGTTCTCTTTTGCGATTTATGTAATTGGGTTAATAATGGTGAGAAATAAGACTTGAACTGTTTTTTCTAGTTATTTTCATCATTAATTATCTCTTATTAACTTTTTTAAGTGCAAAACGTCATCTCTCGTTCCCTCCCCCCCCCCCCCCCCCCCCACTCTGATTCTTTTCCGTCTACAATACATCACCATTCCCCACGTCTCTCTCTCTCTCTCTCTCTCTTCTCTCGTGGGCGTCATAATATTTCCATTCTTTTGAAGAAAAAATCGATTTTTTTTATCACAATCGGTGGAGATTGAAAGAAAAGGAATAAGAAAAGTAAATAAGAAAAGGTGGGGAAGGGGGAGGGAGGAGGCGGGAGGGGAGGGGGAGGTGTGGGGGATGTATTTTTTTTTTTTTTTTGTGAGAGGATGAAAGCACCCACCGTTTCATTCTGTTGTCTCCAGATCTTATTAATTCTCCAACTCTTATTGGCTTCCTTCTGATCCACGCAATCGGTTAGTTTATCTGATCTCAATTGCCATTGACAACTGGACCCCGTCTCTAATTCCTTCTTGGTTGATTTTTTTTTTTGTCTTCCTTACGCTGGGTTAGTGTGCAGGTTCTGATTCGGTTTCCTGGATGACAATCTAACATGGTGTTTGATTTCTGATCTGAAGGTGATTGGTGGGGACGCAAGGTCTATGGGAGGATCCAAAATTCCTTGATTGAATCGAAAGGAAGCCAATTCGGTTTCGATCTGTCCGATTCTGATTTGGGTTCTCTCCGCTGAGGTAAGATTTTGAGGCTGTGCCGTTGTTTTCTTTTTTATTTTTTCTTGTTGTTTTTTTATTTTATGAATTCTGTGTCAGGATCATAATCTGATGTAACAGAATGCTTCTCTTAGCCAATTATGCTCGCGTTGATAAGTTGATGGCCTTCTGATAACTTGATCTCTTGAATTGAGTGAGAATTGATTCTTTTAATATGAAGGAATGCAACCCGTCTTTTCTGATCCATCTGGTGAAACTTCTTTTAAAAAATTCCGGTAATGGGTTTGGCAGTCGCCAACGTTTATGTTGTACCTCGAACTTTGTTCGTCTTATATTTTCTGAGTTCTCCCGAGTTAGATTTGTTGATGGCCAATGAAATTGTTCACATATTTGAACATCCATTCAATTGTTGATGTGGCCGTCCGTCAAATGGCCTATGTTTTGATTGACATTCTTCTTCTTTCTCGTCAATGTGATTGAGGAAATGCAGAATATGGAATCAGATCTAGGAAAACTATTCATTGGTGGGATATCATGGGAGACGACAGAAGACCGTCTCAAGGAATACTTCATGTCTTATGGTGAAGTTGTGGAGGCCGTTATCATGAAAGATCGGACAACTGGTCGAGCTCGTGGATTCGGTTTTGTAGTATTTGCAGACCCAACTGTTGCGGAAAGGGTTGTCTTGGAAAAGCATATGATAGATGGCCGAGCGGTATGTCTCCTGAATTTGACATCCAATTCATGCCATGTGTACTTTTTCAGAATGCAATCTCTTATTTCACTTGAACCTGCTCGCATAAAGAACCATAAAATTCCTTGAACTTCTCTTTAACCTGCTCACAGAAAGAACCCTACAGTTCCTCGAACTTCTCTGATTTCTTCTGCAGTTCGTTCACATGAGTTTTCTGTCTTCATTTCTTTTCATGTTTCGTGTTTGTAAGGGACTTTTATATAATACTCCAGGTAGAAGCAAAAAAGGCAGTTCCCAGAGATGACCAACATATCCTTAATCGAAATGTTGGTGGTATCCATGGATCTCTGAGTCCTGCACGAACCAAGAAAGTGTTTGTAGGTGGTTTGGCTTCCACAGTTACAGAAAATGATTTCAAGATGTACTTTGATCAGTTTGGGACAATAACAGATGTTGTTGTAATGTATGATCATAACACACAGAGACCTAGAGGATTTGGATTTATAACCTATGATTCAGAGGATGCTGTGGATCGGGTCTTGCTGAAAACATTCCATGAACTGAATGGTAAAATGGTGGAGGTTAAGCGGGCTGTACCAAAGGAATTGTCACCTGGACCAAGTAGGTCCCCTCTCAGGGGCTTTGGCTATGGTCTAAACAGAGTCAACAACTTCCTTAATGTCTATGCTCAGGGATACAATGGAAACTCACTTGGTGGATATCAAATGAGGATGGATGGAAGGTTGAGTCCGGTTCCTGTTTCACGAGCTGGATACTCTACCTTTGGCCCACCAAGCTATGGGCTTGGGGCAAACTTTGGGCCTTCTCTAAGTTCTGGCTTTGGTGGGAGCACTTTTGGTGGTAATTTAAACTATGGTAGAGGGTTGAATGCTTACTACAATGGGAACTCAAGTAGATACAGTAGTCCAATTGGGTATGGTGGAAGTAACAGAGCAGCTGGGACATTTTTCAATACACCTACTCGAAATGTTTGGGGCAATGGTGGCCTTAATTATACCACAAGCTCTGCTAGCTCTGTAGATTATGCGATTTCTGGAAGTGATAGCTTTGGAAATAGTGGCTCAACATGGGGATCATCTCCCTCTGTTGGCATACATGGTGGAGGAAGCAGTGCTGGTTATGCAAGTGGGATACTTGGTTATGAGAATTCAGAGAATAGTTATGGACTGGGAGGAAGTGGTTATGGCGGGGGTGGTGGAACTGGCATCTCTCAGGCTTCACTTAGTGCAACTAATGGGGGATATGATGGATCTTACTTGGATCTTTATAGTAACAACTCTGTTTATGGTGATCCAACGTGGAGATCTGGAATTTCTGAAACAGATGGGTCAGGCTCCTTTAGTTACGGACTTGGTGATTCAGCTAGAGATGTTACGGCAAAAGCTTCTGGGGGTTACATGGGAGGATATAATGTCACTGACAGGCAACCAAATAGAGGTATGCTACTAACTGTTTAATAAATTTCTCCTGTTTGCAATCTTTTTTGACCGACATCTATGTAAGGATATTTTCCTGGATCCATCTTCAAGGAAAGAGTTCAACTCAAGTCATGTAAAAACATGTGGTCTTTTCGCTCAAACTTGTTCCTAGGATTTAAAGGCCACCAAATAGGCAACTTGCTAGCTTTATTTTCCACATAAAAGATTTATCTTTAAGATAACTTCTTTTTTGTTTTATAGTTGTTGAGTAGCCATCATGTTATAAAGATTTCACACTCCTCAGATGTTCACGTATTTTAAGAAAAATTTCTCTTCCAAATTAAGCAATAGATTTTCTCACTAAAAGCTTTATGCTGAACTTTGGCCAGAATTTGTGACTTGATAGCATCTTGTTTCTCTGTTTAATGCCATGATTTTTAGGAATTGCAGTGTGATAGAACTCTTTCTTTTTTGTCAGATTTCAGTAGGTGATGAGAAGGATTCAAGGCGATACTTTCTTCCAGTTTTTATTGTTATGCAGGTCTAATTCAGGTTTTCTATTTTTTTTCAAATTCATATTCAAAGAATATGACAAAGGATATCCTTTACAAGGTTTGCAATTTGGGTGTAACTTTCTAGGTGGAGTTTAGGCTTTCTTATTGGATTTGATTGAGATGTAAAATTGGATTGCGGGATATATCCAGAGGGAGTGTTTCCATTTGTAGCACGCATCATTAGTGATGCACAAGATAGGGCAATTCTTTCTGATGTATTTTCTGGCTAAGATATGCCAGCTTCTGTTGTGTTTGTTTTCTGTTTTAATTTCAGATGTGCCAGAATTCTGTTTAGTTTACTAGAGTGGATCCTTCAGGGAAGGCAGTGGGATCCTAGAGGAACTTGATACTTATCAGTGGGAAAAATGTTCAGGAAGCTTCATTGTGAATCTTGGATGTAGTTACTTAAAAGAACATCTCTTATTTTAATAATAACCATTTTCAGGATTTGACTTATTTCTCCCTTAATCTCCTCTGGAGATGCTGTACTCTTTCTCAATGGAGTTATTTTATGTTAACTGACCTGACTCACATAAATCAAG
This sequence comes from Nymphaea colorata, assembly GCF_008831285.2. Classification (NCBI taxonomy): domain Eukaryota; kingdom Viridiplantae; phylum Streptophyta; class Magnoliopsida; order Nymphaeales; family Nymphaeaceae; genus Nymphaea; species Nymphaea colorata. Next base: position 9,989,896 of record NC_045145.1, read on the forward strand.
AATGCAGGTGGAAACAAAGAATATATCAAGGATGCAGGTTAGGTAGAATCCTCTTGAAGAGATGAAATTGGTTATACTGTCCAAATGACTGATGTTTTCCATGTTAAGTTCCGTTTTGAACATGCCTTTTTGTTGTGTCTCTATCATTGTAAGATGATTCATTGGACCTATCAAAGGTTTTTTCTAATTGATTTGCTAAGAATATTTCTGCAACTCATACAAGTAAAGATGAGAAAGGCTAATACAATAAAAAATGATGCACTAAGACTGAGCAGCAGACATTTGGATTTCTGAATATTTCTGCCTTTGTAGTCCACCAGCCATTTGGGACAGTGCACTTTTAATCTTAATGAATGCTGTATATGAGAAGTCAACATCATTGCATGCATAATACCATGTTAAAGTGCCATCTTGAATGTATTGTCTGTATATAAAGAGTTAACTTCATTTCCGAGATGTTTTTATGCTGATTTGAGCTACCAAATGAGGAAAATAGCAATCATGTTACACTTATGTTAAATGCTTGAATGTAATTTGAAGCATCATCCTGTGGCGTTTCTTCAATCAATGAAATCTTTGGTTGCACATGAACAGAAAAGTTGCACACAATGTGGCTCCTTGTACCTTGTGCAACATGATATTCGTCAATGTAATGAACTCTGAGGTGTTCCTCGACATACATATAAATATATCCTAAGACTGTCAAATGGCCATGGTGCACCTATGGCTTCCATGAGTTTGTGTGATGAGAATCCTCCGATCTTGTAAGTCAATTATTATTTTATGGACTATATTTCATGATAAAGTAGGATTCCAATTCTAATAAGGAGGTTTCCAGTCAACAAGAATTTGTAGCAGGAGTGCTTCTTCCTATCAGAAGCCACTATATCCCCCTTTGAGGAAGTCAAAGTTATAAATATACCGATATACGGCGAAGGTGCAGTATGGGCATTGTGGCCTTTTGATGTGTCCATGTTTTGTAAATATGGACACACATGTGTCTGGTTTGCAGGCACATATGTCATATGGATACTTCACACGCTTACTTATGTTCGCAATATCAGTATGCATGGACACACCAAGACCTATTGTGGCTGCAGTCAGGCTGGCATTTGTTTATTTTGAAATTCTAATAATTTTGTATTATTTTATTTTTGATATTTTGGTTAGCATAATTCCAAATGTTTTGGGAAGTTTTCTCTTGCGATGGATATACATGTGCATATGCATGTATATGGGTGCAGACTATCACCTTCCTAATTATAACTGCCACTATGCCAGACATGCCGTTGTACTGCTTTCTTGAACTTTAACATCCATGTGATACGGAAAATGCACAAATGCACAAGCAACACTAGTTCAGATTGGAGAAGGGAAGTGTAAAGATCTTTTCGATGTAAGTTGTGCCAATGCAGGTTGGTGAGTATATCTCTTGCTGTCTGGTGTATATATTATCTTCACATTCTGTGGAATTGAGAATCTGTTTATCTATAAAACAGTCTTTTTTCTGTTTTCTCTTACCCTTTTGCTCCGCTCTACATATTCCGGTCGGCCACATAAGATCATAATTATCAACTGCAATAAGATTTATTAAACTACACAAAGTTGACCTCTAGTTGTCTTTTTCTTAATGTTTCACTTCTGATGAGTAGCATTTCACTTTTTTTTTCCTGTTTTCTTATTTTTATTATGGCCATGATTCAAATATGGGAAGGTAGCTATATTTGGAATGTTTGGAAATTTGCAGTCCAGACCAAATGAAAGGACTAAGCTTGTAAGTACCCAGGACTAAACATGACCATACTGGATTTGACAACGAGTTTGTATGTGTCGGTTAGTGCAAAAGTTGGAATTCATATGACAAACAGGACCTGTTTTCAATTAAAATATGGTATGATCCTGTCTGCCTTGTGTTATATTTACTGAAATGGGGTCTGCTCTGGATGGCAGTAAATTGTTCCAGCTATTGACTTGGTGAGTCAAATCATGTTTTTTGGGTCATTCTCTATTGCTTTTTGTGAAGTAATCTTTTGACGAGACATTCGTTTTGGAAAATGTACTTTGGAAGCTTTTGTGGTCAACAAGCAGCGGTAATCCTGAGTTCTGCTTTTGGTAGTGCGGAAGATGCTTTATTTATGAGATTCCTGTTTTGGGTGATTGTGAGGAAATGGAGAATCAGGCCCCACAGTCGGCATGAATTTTGTGAAGGTTCTCCCGTTATCCGGATCTGTGACCAAGGCGTTAAGTATTTTAATTATAATTTTAAATCATTTTCATTAGTTTACCTGAGAAGGAGCTATAAGTCATAAATATCAGCAGAGTTTCGGAGAGTGAGACCTGCCATTGCGAGAGGCAGCCACGCTACTTCTATGTACTAGAACTGGTCATCTTGATGAGAGTATAATCCGTTCAATATTTCTAGAAAAAAAAAAAATTGCAAAGAGGCGCGTAATTTTTGGATGAACAATAAAACGGCGCCCAAATTTTGAGGCTGAACAAAAAGGTGCCTAATTTTCGAGAATAAATCTTAATAAGACGCTTACAGTAACCACCATTGGTATTGGCATGACAGCAAACCTAACCGGACAAATTATGGGGACATGCTCTTACGGTGCACAAACTTATAGACAGTCTTAATGAATCTGTCCTGAACTTGCTGTCATCCTATGGCTTCTGCGATGGGCTCTAGAGTCTAGATTGAAGCTTTTAGGAGGTCGGTCCATTCTAACTATATTCAGCCTATTATGGTATTTGAGTTACTGCTTTATCAAGCACCTTGGTCAAACTACACCAGTCAACTCGCACCCTAAGAACTTTTTCTTACTTCTAGCTCTTTCATGGTTTCTCTCTTGTAGGTCGAGGCTCCCACCTTACATGGAAAATATGATCTTTCTTCATTAGAAACTGTGGCCTTATCTCTAGCATCTTGTTCCTTATCTCCCATATCGTGGGATTGCTCTTTCATGAATGGGACCATCTATCATGTAGGAAACGTTCATGTCAAATATTTTCCCTTTTGGTAGACATGAACAGCTTATTTGATCTAATATATGGAGCTTACCATTGATGCATTGATGTGATCTACATGCATGATCTATTTTAGCTTTTGTGTCATTTTAAAGGGCATCTTAAGCAGGTTGAACTTCAGGAATGAACAATGTAAAATTATCCTAAGTGCATCACCAAAAGAATGTTGTAAACAGAATACATTAATAACATGACCCAGAGTGTGACTAATTGTTCTAATAAAATAGAGCATCCTGAATGTGGTCATCGCTGGATCATTATTTGGCATGACCTCTTATCGTGACTTGTTGTTGATAGGACAGTAATTTGATGCGAATTTTTAGAAATCTCTCTCTCTCTCTCTCTCTCTCTCTCTCTCTCTCTCTTTGTGTTATGCATGACAACAGGGTGTACAAATTAGTATGCTTATGGATGTTCATTCTTGAAGATGGTCCCATGCATAATAGTTCTAAATCCTTGTAAATTCTTTGTATATATGGCTCTAAATGCAAAGACATAAGCCACTGAAAATCATAGCCATTATTAGTAGATTGACTATTTGCATAATACATTCATTAATAGTTTGCGAGGAAGAAACCAAAGCAAGGAAGCTTATTTAGTGCTGAAAGGAATGATGATTATGTACATTCCTCTTAATCAGGACTAAATACTTAGTATCATGGCCATACATTTATACAAAACTTCTACCCCTAGCACATGCAAATGAGCCATAGACAGTCAAGCGAAATCCAATCCACAAACAAATTTGATCTATGGATAGCATCATTATGGTAAAGGTCGTAATTGCAAAGGAATCATTACCACAAGGCATAAAGGGGGAGGTCATAAGCGTTTAGCTAGAAAACATTGTGTTAGATGGGTTAGGAAAAGCAGGCAATATTGGTGTCACCCTTGAAGGTTTAAATGAAAAAATTGCAACTTGGGCCAATCCTAAACCTGATCAGTTACATCAAATTAATTGATGGATTTTGTTGTAGTGGAGAACTAAAAGAGACCTAATTTTTGGACAAAATGGAGATGCTATTGGGAGAAAGTTGGGGACTTGGTACCTGCCACCAATATTGTTGAGAAAGAGGAATGAAAGATCTATCTGCTAAACGTGCAATATAAATGAATTTCGAATGAAATTGGGAAGAAAATGCTTATCATTTTAAATGCAAGCAAATAAGGATATTATCTTTCTGGTTTGTGGAGTTATCAACCTTCGACACCTCATCAGTCCTTGCAATTGTATATTAAAACTGTAGGGGCTAAAGGGAATTATGCACTATTGTTCCTGAGTATATGCAGTATAATTTTTAGAAGGTTCATAGGACCAACCCTATAGGTTCTTGGCTTTAAATTTGCAAAGCATATGAGTTGTTTCTCTAAAAAGGATGCTTCTAATGGTTGAATTGCTACAGGTTGAAGTATGGCTATGGAGGCTTAAGTACATCTCTCGTACTCACCAACATGATTGATCCGATGTATTTGGAATAGTAGGTGAACCTGTATTTTCTGCGACAAAACAAACCAACAAAGGTAATAGTACATAAGCTTCTATCCTAAAGTAACTATGAGAAGTGCGCCACAAAGCCTTTTGTCTCTATGTGTCTCTTTCTCTATCAAGACAAAAACAATAGCAATCAAGTATAGTTCATTTTCCTCAACGCTATTTTATCTATGAAGATACACAAATTCCATTTCAAGGATTGAGGATCATTGCCCCTTTCCTGGATCCATCCTCCCATTTATGAGGCCTATGATCTAGTTTTCTAAATAACGATAAAGAGGGGAAGGAGTAAAGAAAAGTTGACATTTAGTTGTTGATTGAATCAAGAGAAAGCAAACTTCTTTTCATTTCTAGCGAAGACCAACATCTGCAATCTAAACCTCTTAAGATTCTTTTCATAGCCCCCTATCAATAGAAGCCCTTGATAGCACTTCTCTTGGGCGTGAAGCTATATCAGCATCATAAGCTTTGTTTTAGATCATCTACCAAAGTCTAGACATAGGTTGGCAGTTGAAGTCCATAATGCAATTGAGCAGGAAAAAAATCTCAAATGCTCAATTCATCTCGGAATATTCCTTATACCAAAACTTCATCTACAACCTTTTCCAACTAAATCTGCTTTATGTGAGCATATGAAATGTATGAACTAACTAAACCCAGTCATTGCAACAGCTTTTGCAGCCAAAGGATATTTACCTTGCACCTTTTAGATAGTTCAAGTCAGTGAAGGTCTTACACTACAAAACAACAAGCATTTACTGACTTGTGAATTTCAACACGTCAGTAAAGGAAACATTTTTGAATGCCTAGTTCGAGATTTACTTAACAGCCAAAATTTGGTTCAAGAATAATTGTACTATGCTTGTTGACTTTATAGAAGTCATGCAATTTTTACCCAATATTGGGTTATGTAACTATCGGCCATTATGTAAAAAAAAAGTTAACTAAATTTTTACCAATGGACATGAAAATGTTAGTAAAAATACTTTCATTGACCTTTACATGGGCGTTAATACAAATATTCACATCAATACTGATGTTTCTTGTTATGTCAGTAAAAATGTTTTTGTTACTTACCTTACATTTTTTACTAAAGTCTAGAAACATCTGTAAAAAAATCTTACTGATGTGATGTGCATTGTGTGTCGGTAATTGAAAACATCAAGAAAGCTTTTACTAACATCACCTTTACCAACATGTCATCTCAAATGTTAGAAGTAGTTTCACCGATATAAGCAAAACATGTGCTTTGATATTAATGCTAAAACCTTAATAGCCCGTATATTTGCTTCAAATATCGATAAATAAGATTAGAGGACATCTCAACTATTGCATGCATTTGAGTTACGAGGTAGTGTAGTTATGGGGTGTTATAGCATCCCTAGTCCTTACTACAACATCATGTATCACCAAAATTAAGACTGTCAAATATACATAAATAGAAGATGTTTACCAAGGAAAGTATAGCGACTGAGGCACCTATTGGGCCTTTTTGGCCGATCATATTGACATGCCTTGGTGAATATAGAAAAACATGTATAACTCTTGCAATTGAATAGCTTCATATTAGTTTACATGAGAAAGAAATTTGGGTTTGTCTTATAAGTTGACAACAATGAGGGAGAAACTTTTATGCATTACATTGAGTTAGCACCATTGTCACAAAAAATGTGTATGAGTATTATATGACGAGGAATTTTTAGGGTATAATACGGCAAAGTTGTATATATCAAGAAAATCTCGGTGAATTTTTAAAAAATTTAATAAATCTTGAGAATTATAAAAAAAAAATTAACAAAAAATATGAAAAAACAAGCAAAACGCGTATAATACCTGTATTATACATGCAGTATACCCTTATTATACCCATTTTTTCGACATGTTTTATTTTTTAGCGTTTTTTAACACGTTTTGAGTGGGTGAAATTTCACCCGCTCTACTGCCGACCGTGAGACGCAAAGGGGGAAGGGGGAAGGGAGAAGAGGGGGGAAGGGAGAAGCGGAGGGGGAAGGGAGAAGAGGGGGAAGGGAGAAGCAAAGGGGAAAGGGAGAAGTAGAGGGGAAGGGGGAAGGGAGAAGGTTGGAGAGGGATTGAGAGAGAGAGAAGAGAAATAAGGAATAAGGGAGGCCGTTGATCTCTTGCAGCCATGGCCGTCGTGGAGAATGCCGGCGTGGATTTGGGGGTGAACGTCGGATCATCGTTGGCTGGTCGGAATTTTGGTGACGAAGTGTTCTGTTATCTTCCAACAGTCACCTAAAAAGTCTCTCCTTCATTTTATCATGTACATCAAACACAGTTAATTTTACCCTACAAAAAAATTTCATGCAATCAAACAGGACCTCAAATCGGAAGAAAGTTAAATTTCATCCTGTATTTTTTTCCAGAAAAATTTATCATGGTAAATTTAACACGTTAAATTCTTCCTTGCAATCAAACGGGCCCAGAGAGATGCTCTCCCCATGGCTGCGACCCTTCTGCCGTAGCCTTTCTCTTGCCTTCCTACCAGGATACCTCTGTGTGAAGTTTTGGAGTTTTAGATGGGAGAGCTAGCCCATCAAAGAGACCTGGGAGAGGCAACGTCTGCCCTCTTCCCCACCGCTTCCTTTACTACCTGAGCAATCAAAAACATGACATTGAGGGCCACACTTCACCTCCCCTCAAGATATATTGAGAACAATAGGCAAGGGAGCAACCCACTGGAAGCAATCCCCTTTGAAATAATGGGCAAAACATCTCATGTAGTATGATATGGAAGAAGGTGAATATTGTGAACCTATGGAGGACAACAATGACAATGGGCAATCGAGGGCTTTCATTCTAGCATAAATGTCGTACTAATGGATAGGCTTTTTGCTTTTACTGCAATTAGTTGTTTTGTGGGAGGCGATTGTTGTAGGAATTTTGACTTCAGTTACATAAAGTATTGAGAATCCAAGATAAGGTCACTGCTCGGTTGGAGCGAGCGACACCCACCCAAAAACCTTGCTCCCCAGTAGGACGTGAGTGAAGCCATCTGATCAACCTGCTGCCCCGGGTATGCCAAAACCTGAAAAAGAAACAATTGAAGGCTTAGCCTTTGCAATATGGCAACAAGCCAGGAAAATACCAAACCCTCTTAGATAGGGCTCAAATAAGAGAACAAATATCAAAACCATTTATCATCATGTCGTGTTAGAGCACGACACGAAAAGGGCCACCCAATGGCCACAGTAACCCAATTTCAATCACATGCACATCAATCACATACATTCAATCATATACATTACATTTTCATTAACTTTAGTGAATTCACAGTTCACGTTGGTGCAACACAGACACGTGTACACCATGGGCGGCCTACAGCCGAGAGACAACCCCCGTGGTGGCCCATAACAGTATGGATCAATTTCATCCACTGCAGCGGTAGAGCACTCATCCATGGATGTGTGAATTTCAAGGAGAGATACTCAGCCTTCCCTAGGACACCTAGGTTTGGAAGGCGGGAGCCCAACGCTCCAAGCACAACACACAACAGTACCCTAGGGCCTTGCATCGCTTGCGCTCCGAACAGGCGAGACTAGTGGCAAAAGCGGGATGTTTCCCAAACACATAGCCACATCCCACTGGCCTCTCATCTCTTATCATTTATTATTATCATTAGATTAACACATTCACAAACTGACTTGCTAGCTCATGAGGTTGGTGCACTTCACGAGTACACCCACACATCCAATTGCCTCCACACGAGGTCTACACATAACAATAACAGTCATAGCTAGCCGTCATACAATACAGGTACAACTACCCTCCAATTCAATCATTTGCATCATTGCACGCAGCAATATGTGTGCAACAGAACAAAACATTCACATCATTCATCATATCAATCACATCGTCAAAAAAAACTTAGCCAAACCATAGAGAGTAGTCTCGATCTGTGATTGGCTCGTAGCTGTCCTATGCAGTTATCATTCTAGGATGCTTTCTAATGCACAATTGGGGTCGAGAAGACACTCGACTCGATACCCCACCTCATCTGTCCTAAACAATTATCAATTCTAGCATGCACATGCAAAGGCGTAACATTTTCAAAACAATCACTAATAGCCTTTCAAAACCCTTCATATCATATATCAATTCATGTACATGCATACACATATTCAATCTCAAAACAGTCAATCAGTTCCCATCACAAATCCTAGAATCCCATGACCCTAGGAACACACATTCACACATTTGCCCAGGTAGGGATTTGCCTGTACCTGTGGCGCGCTCACAAACTCTTCAAAATGCCTCAAGCTTCAAATCCGGTAGCTCAAGGTCGACGGGACGTGCCCGGTGTACCTGCAAACATAACCAAATGGTAAGTTCTCTACTCGTTTCGCTTACAATCGATACAAATCTAAAAATACCATCATCGAGGCATGTCTTCGCCTCAAATGGGTGTCGACCCACAAAGCCCTCCAAAAAGGGGTCTTTTCCCACCCGTCGAGGTTGCCACCAACGATTAGAACTCAAACTTATATTCGACTTATCACATGTGCGATTCTCACTTGTTTTCCATAGTTGAGGCGTCTTTCCCACCATTAAGATTCTCAACAAACAACGCATATGTACATCAATAGAAACCTACTTCCCAAGCTTGCTAAAACAGTTCTAAACCTTCACCACAACATCACAATCTCTACCATGCTTCCCTAATGCTTCGAAAATCAACTCATCATGCTTAAATGATCATTATAGGCATGAATCAACACTTCTCCATCATAATCCTAAACTTCCCCAAAAACAAAATCGTTAACACGCATCCCAAATCATCAATTTTAAACTCTAACATGCTCAAACAATAATTATACATGCTCTCATAGATAATATTCAATAATCTAAGCTCAAATAGGCCTTGCTCACCCCAATCTAAGTGTCCAAACTGTTGTGACGCCTCTGACAGCCACCTCAAGCATACAATCGGTCCCAAAATGGCATAAATTGTGCCAAGCCACCACCACCAACACCACCTAAATGCTGATACGAGGGGAAGAATGCGCTTCCCAAACTGGAATCCTAACAAACAGTGATGAAATCCATGAGAAAGAGTGCTCGGCTGGAGAAAAAAGGGAAAAAACAAATAGAAAAAATGGGGAGAGAGCTCACGTAAGGAGTGTGTAGGCAAGGGGAGGTGCTGACAGAAAGGGGCAGACAGAAGAGAGAGCGAGGGAAGGAGGGTTCAGACAGAAATGGGGAAGAAGAGCAGTGAGGGGGAGAGGACGTGAGGGAAGAGAGAGAGCCGGTGGGAGAGTGAGGGTGAGTGAGAAGAGGGACCGTGCGGGAGGGAGCTAGCGGAAAGGGGAAAGAGTCGCGAGAGAGGAAGAGAAAACGTGCGGCAGAGAGGGCGCGGGAGCATGAGAGTGGTGGAGAAAAGAAAACAAAGCACGAGAGAGAGAACCCCCCCTGTAACAACAAGCGGGTGCTCACAAGGCCCAGAAAGACTCAGTCATAGGAACCAACCTACGCTCTGGTAAACGAAAACCACCTCGATCGGATCTACTAAACGAATCAGGCCACCTCTCTTTTTGAAAGAATTTACATGCCAGCCACCAGCTTTCCCAAAAAGGGGAGATTTGCTGCTTACTGCTTAGGGAAACATCCGGCCACCCACCCCATAAGTGGGTGGGTGGGTCAACCATCCCATTTGATTGATGTACGCCAATGGCTTGCTGCTCAATCACCTGGAGGAACAAAGACTAAGGGACACTCATTCGCATTGAGTACACCCTATACATGTATCATAAATCTTTACTGAGTGTGACACTAGATCTATTAATTTTTTTTGGAATGTCATAAATTTTCGGTCTGGTAGCTTTAGTAAATGATTACATATTTGGGCACCAAACAAATCGGTGATTAAAGCATAAAATCTATTTCTTATCTATTCATGAGATAGGCCCAAGATACTTTGATCTCTTATCTTTTATCAAACCCAAACACAAACGAGTTGGATGGAAAAAGAGAGGATGCATTGATTAGACGTCTCATCTCCAGGTATATAAGTTTTACGATATACCTTGTTAGGACCATATCACACTATCTATTGATTATTTAGTAACCCAAGAAATCCTCTCCGGCATGTGGTTCAAGTTTCATTGCAACCTCCTTTGACTTTCTGAATCAGAAACCCTTTCACCTTTTGATTCATTCACCAAAAACTTGTTTAGATCGAGGCGAGGGGGAGATTCCCTAAGAGGGACCCCTCACAAGCCGGGCTTCTAGAGATGAGGCTTTTGGTAAAGCGAACCAAAGTCAATTTTGGGCCACCAAACCCTACAACTGATGAGAAGGGGCCGGGGAAGCTCTCCACTACAGTTATGTAGTGCCTCCATCCCTCTTTCAAATGGTGGTGGGCCGGTGGCCAACGTGTTGTAGATTGACAAAGGCATTGTTGGACTGATCCTTTGGTGGAAAATGTTCCTTTTGACTCTTCCTGACTGATCTAGATGTCCTTTGAGACTCTACATCATTGCATCCATCTGTGCTATGAGCTACTTCTGTAAAAAAGTGAGAAGATAAAAACAGTACTGTGCCAACGTCCACAACCTATGTTCTTGTTGTTTGGCATGGATCGTTCTCAGTAGAGTGAAAAATAAGGAAAATCTTGCAGTGGTGCTCAGAAGTGGAGCATGGAAATTAGGTGGGAAACCTTCATCTCTTGTAGATGGTACCTTGGGATGCTACCAATGTTGAGAAAATTAGTGCAATTTCCCATCTAGATTTGATTGCCAAATCTACCTTCATTTTTCTAAAACTAAATGCTTCTATCATGTGAAATCACTTGATCATTGGGAGAAGAGTTGCTAGAAATTGATGCATTGACAAAAACAATGCTCCGCCTTGGTTTTGCACACATTAGAATATTGGTGCCCTTGAAGTTTGTCCTCATATCGACAATAGAGCTGGTGTAAGGAGGAGACAGGACCATCACACAAGAGGCCTTTACGAGGAGTGGCTCTATTTTTGCACACAGTGCAAATAAAGCTCTCATTACACAGAAAACTGCATAACTATGAGAAGACCGACTGGCGAGGAGACAAAATAGCCTAAACTAGCTTTTGGTTGGATGGACGTTAAAATTTTAAGATGACAGAGGAGGTCAAACCATAACGCATAGAGGAACACTCCACAATTTGTAGTTGGAAACAACAGGTTTGCTGCCCTGACACATGAACAAAACCATCATATGGGACACAATGATATGGAAACGTGGAAGGCCTTTCAGTAGGAAGATCTAGTGTAATAGATTCAACACACACCCATTCATCAACCATAGCTTCAAACTCCAACCTTAAAGTTATCCTTAAGCAATCTTTTGGCCAAACAATCATGATTGGCTCCCCTAGGTTTCGGCTTGTAGCAGGAATCATCTCAATTTGCACCATTCTTAGGGGCACACAAGAGACTATCAGATTTATTGGAAACTAATGTAGTCACCAATAAGAAGCTTGCACCTAACCCACCTACCTACTCCATAAAGGTGTTCCGCTTAGGAGTAGGTGGACCACGCCAGAAACCTCCTTGTGCAAAGATCAAACTGGATATTGAAACGTACCAAAAGGGATTCCAAGAGAACTAGAGAGAACCACTTCAGGAGGTAAGTAATTGTTGCTCCCGATAAAATGCACTATGAAGGGGAACCCAGGTGGGCTGCGTAGGTTGAATCCAGAAAAGTACCATATTAGTAGTTCAAGATGAGCTCGGGCAAAGCTGCATAGCGACTTTGCTAGCAAGAAATATGAAGGTATTGTAGGGGAGGTGGGATGGAGAACCCGGTTGGTAGTGGTACATCACTACTATAAGATACTTCAGTGGGAGAACCATTGGACCACAACTTTATTCAGATGGGATGTGGAAGACATTCAAATGACAAAGGATCAAGTAGATGCAATATTGGACCAATGGGAGGCATACGACCAAATGAAGGATACAAAGAGTGATGATTAGTCACTTAGGACTCTCCAACTAAGTTTTATTTTTTTTTTCATGAAGCTTCTTTCTTAGAATGTCAGAGGTTTAGAGAGGATTTTTGCCCAAGGTGACCTTTCTCTAATTTTGAATGAACATTCAGCAGATGCTTGTATTTTTGTTGACACATTACTTACTTTGAGAAGTTGGATGTCTAACATTGAAATCTAACAAAATGGGCGACGATGTCTAATAATGACTGGAGTGATGGAGTTGCCCATGTGGTTTTATGCTAGAAACCTTTATCTCCCCATGTTTAGACCACTCTCCATCAACAGTGTATGGATAGGGCTCATTGTCAAGATAGACAAACATGTCAATCTTTCATTCTATGTGAGATTTACTTAAACCCGGATCCTATGAGAAGATTTTATGAGTTAGACGACCTCTGTAGGTGGTTGATTATCTTGGATGCACCGATCTGTCTCATGGGATACTTTAATGCAATGAGGGAAGGTAGAGACAAAATAGGTAGTCAAATAGATGGAGTTGTGAAACTTCCAATCATTTCAATAACAATCTTGACCTTTCAGTGATTAAGGATGATATTAGGAGTTTCATGTGGTGCAATAATAGATTGGGCGAAGCGCGCATTCAATGCAGGTTTGTCTAGAGATATGGTGAAGCAACATTGACTTCACAATATGCAATTTTGTCGTCTCAAAGTTCTTTTGAGAATTACTTCCGACCACAACCTACTGCTTATGGATGCTAGAGATAAAAATTATAGTGGAAAGGGGTTGTTTAAATTCTACAACTATTGGACTACTCAAGATGAGTGTAGGCAGGTGGCTAAAATAGCTTAATAACAATCTATCTGAGATGTACAATGATAAAGCTGATCACTAAACTGGAAGCCACTAGATCACAAGTGACTAACTAAAATACACAATTTTTTAGGAACACCAACTTTAGAATCAATAATCTTAGGAGGGAACTGAAGGAGCTACAAGACAAATACCCTATGGGAGTTTCATATGATGAAAATCTTGAATTCAACCTTCAATCAAAACTTGAACAAACTCTAAATGAGGACTATCTTTTGTGGAAGCAAAAGTCTAGAATCACCTGCTTAACAAAAATATTAGGTTCTTTCAAATGCAATCTGACCATAGAAGGGAAAACAAAACCATCTCCACTCTCAAAGTAAATAGCACCACTTCTAGTAGCCATGGCTAGTTATGGACTAGGTTTTGGGTTTTATGAAGAATTCTATTAGACTGACCACTCAGATGGGGTGATATTAGGGGGGTGTATGGAGGGCTCAAAAGTGTCAATTGAGGAAAAACATTTTTTTGCATAGGTCTGTATCCACTGATGAAATTAGGAAAGTTGTTTTGATTCCTACATTGATAAGGCACCGAACCCGAATGAATTCACTATAGGTTCTTCAAAACCTACTGGGACCCAGTTGGCATGGATATGATAGAAGTAATTAGTGATTTTCTCAAGACGGGGTGACTAAGTAAAGAAGCTCAATAGAGCACATCTTGTTTTGATTCTCAAATTTGTGAGAGCAGAGAATATAAGTGACTTTCCGCCAATTGCATTGTGCAAGAGTGTCCTCAAATTTATTAGCAAATCGATGGTAATCTATAAGAGAGACATCATTAGCCACCTCTTTGGGGAAAAACAACAAGCTTTCCTTCCCTCATGTCTCATCCATGATCAAGTTTTTATTGCACATGAGCTAACTAACAATATGGAAAACCAAATGGTGTCTCAGTAATTATAAAGGTTGATCTCTCTAAGGCCTATGACAAAGTAAACTGGTTGTTCTCGAAGAATGCATTGGTTTGTCTAGGGTTCTTGTAGAGGTGGACTGACTGAGTCATGACTTGTGTTTCTACGATCACCTATGCAGTTGTTGTAAATGGAAGTGAAGGAAGTTTTTTGTATGACATAGAGGTCTGTGAAAGGGGGATCTAGTAGAGATGATTATAAGAAAGGTTAAGTTGGAAAAAAAGAGAGGACACATCCAATGCCCTTGGTTGAGAGGAATAAATAATATGTCACTTGTTCTCGCTCTTATGCTAATGATCTCATTATCTTTTGTTGAGCAAATCAGGGCAATGTTCAAAACATCATACCAATCCTTAGAGAGATTGAAGATAGAGCTTGTTAAATGATCAATAACAACAACTCCTGCATTACTCCATTCCATACTAGTGATGGTGTATTAACTGAATTGCAAATAATCTAGAATTGGGAAACCAAGCTTCTTCTGCTTATCTATCTTGGACTTTTACATTGCACTGGAAAGCAGACGAAAGACTTCTATAGTCCCCTTATGCATAAGGTAACCTTGATTGAATCTTAATGGTTGGAGACGGAAGTTCTTTTGTTATGTCGACCTCATCTAAGGGGGACTTACCAAATTTTTTACTGTTAGGAAAAAGCTTTCAAGCTTCCTAGCAAAACTATAGAGAAAATTAAAAGACTAATATGCAACTTTCTTTAGGGAGAAACAAAGGCAGAACGCCACTACCATTTATAAATTGGGAGTCCTTCTGCTTACCATATGCTGAAGGGGGTGTCAAAATAAAAAGTATAATAGGTGCAAATCGAACATTCATGATACAATGAGCTATAAATGCATGTACAGATAATACAACTTGGGCCACCTTAGTCTAAAGTAAAGATCTTACTAGAAATAGCCTTTGGACTATCAATTCCAATGGGATACAGTTGGCCACTCGGAAAGGAGTGTTGTAGGGCTGGAGGAAGTTAGTCATCTCATACATTGGAGGATAGGTGATGACAGGATAGCCCATTTTTGGAATGCTCAAGGGAGTTTGGGTATTATCAAATTTCTTCTTTCAAGGAAGGACTATAGCAGGATGGAGAACAATCTTCATCTTACTTACCAGCAGACTCTTTTAGTTTGCGACCAAGTGATGGAAAAAAACCAACTCCCCTAGACTCATCATTTGATTCAGTACACAAGTACCTAAGATGGAAAAGATGTCCTAACATGGAACTTGAAAACTACTATCACTCTTACCAGCCGAGAGATTTATGAGAAGATTATAATGAAGAGCCTTGAGAAAAGTTGAAGGAAGTATGTGTGGAAAAGCAGCATTCCTAGTACACAATTGGTTCCTATTCCCAGCAGTAGATAATCACCTTTTAACCATTAATTGCTTGAAATGGTTTGGTGTTTAGCTTTCCAACAAATGCACCTTCTATGAAAAGGAAGAGGAATTTTCAGTTACCTATTCACAAAGTATAGTTATACGAGTAAGTTATGGAAGTTTCTTAGCATTAAGTTTGACATGGCATCATGCAACCATCTTGATCTAAAAGGCAGAATTCTAAAGTAGATGTCCAATGCTTTTAGTTGAGGGTGGTTATCTAATTTGAAAAAATAAGACCCTCATTCATTTTGGGTAAGATATGAAAACTTAGAAATAAGATTAGACATGGAGACAACTGCCATAGCCCAATGCTTATGTCACATAATTTGGAAGGACCTACATTTGCTTGGTGAAGAAATAGCTAGATAGTTTGCACATAGGAAAGAAATCCAACTGTGGGTTGCTATGTCAATCATATACTACTATAGGTTCTCTCATGGTCCATATAGCAGCCCTTAGGAGCAAAACTGGTTTTAAATTAGCATTCTCAATCACAAAAAAAGATGGGTAAGTTGTTAAGTGTGGTCTCGTTCATAAGATAGTTGGGTATCATGTGGTTGAGCTACAACTTGTGGAAGATATCATTATGATAGTGCTCGACTTCTTAGGGACGATCTCTTCACTTCTTAGCTCCAGAGCATGGAGAGACCGCCTCAAATGTGATATCCGGAAGCTGCTGAATGCAATGTACAACAACCATATTCTACACTTATGATGCATTTTTTTTGTTAATTTTCAACTATAATCCTATTACTAATGTGGTAGCCCTTGTTCTTATATCATGCCCCTTCAATGCATCGCAGTTTTGGGATGCCCTTCATGATTGCTAGGGCACCATCCTACCGCATTTTTCTTTGTGCAAGCTTACTGTATGTCTTTTCAATTTTTTGTTAATAAATGATGGGGGCAATCCCCTGATAGGTTTGTCGTGGAGCATTGTGGGGCAAATACTATGCCATAATTTTAGGACATCTACCATGTGAATTGTAGCAAGGTGATTTTTTTGTAGCAAGTATTTTGTACTCTAAGTAAATTATATCGTATTGTATAGTATTTGAGAAGCTGCAAGTAGGTGGTTGAATGATAATTTGGTTGGAATTCAGTTCTTTATGTCAGTAATTTGGTTATTTGTTATTTTCTCATCTTCTTGAGAGATGAAAATATCAAGTGAAAAAAAATTTGAAAGCAAAATGGACTTCAAATATTTGTTCTCCACCCTTGTAGTTGTACAGAAGGGCATCATCTTTGTGCTACCCGTTTTTTATCAATTCCAGGAGCAACCTTATGTTTCTGTTCTGCATAGGCACCATCCACCCTCGCTGAATCATTTGGGGTGGTCTCTTCTAGCTCTTGGTTTTATTGCGGTTTTATTGGTAGTAGTCATTGTTTTCAATTAGATGGCAAGAAATCATCATAATCTCAATGATGAGTGACAATAGCTACTCTCCCTCCCAGTTTTATATCAACGCCAACCCTCTTCCCTCTTGTTAAGTACTTGTCACCCAAGGGGTATAGTGTATTTGGTTGGGTTGGTGGGTTAGTGAGAACCTGGTTGTTAGTTTCATTCCCATGGGCACTACTTTGAGCTGAAAAAGTGGCAAATACTATTATCAAATTGAAGGAAGTAACCATAAGTTTACCCAGGTGAGTGGCAAAAAGTGGTAGGCGTAACTCCTGAGTTGAAGGAAATAACCATCAGTTTACCCAGGTCCTAACCCAGCTCTAGACACTAGGGGCAGGGGAAAAGCATGGCTGAAGTGTGGGGTTCCCTCCTGCTCAAATGTTCAGTACTCGTTTTGCTTATAAAATTCGTCTGAATGGATGCCACTAACCCTTTTTACTCTGACAGTCACCTATGAGGGCTCTCCCTACCAAGCTTCAATGACCTGAGTCAGAACATTTTCTAGTTGGGATAGGAGAGGCAGCACCTCATTGGAAGTCTGAAATTCAGATTGTTAAAGGCTGAAGATTGTCCATGGAGAGAATGGCTACATCCGCCCTGATGTCTTTCATGATCCTCTCGATTATTATCCCCTAAGCTAATTATGAACGTCTGAGTTCTCTACTCCATGTTCTTTGTTCTTCTTCTTCCATTTTCTCATCTATTGATGTTGTTGCCTACCACTATTTTTTTTCTTCAATTTTCTTCTTTGTTTTTCATAATTAATTTTAACTTAGAGGGCAATTTACCTTTTAATCTAGTTTTTTTTGTTGGTTGGCAGTTGACTAAGATATAAATATAAAATATGAACGCCTATAAAAATTGGTCAACTACTTCTTGTTTTGCCAATGTTTGTTGAGTGGCTTTCTGTGAGTCTCTCTAAATAATTTTAACTTACATTGTAGCTTACTTTTCAACCTGACATTTGTCATTGGTAGGCTGTTGTTTGAGAATTAGATAGAGAAGTTGAGCTTCTTTTGATGTCCTTTAAAAGTTAGACATCTATTTGTTATTGCCTATTTGAAGAGCAGCTCTTTCGTAAACTTTGCTTATATTTTCTTTTTAAAGTACTTAGTCATGTTACAAAAAGAAGAATGAAGGCATCTATTTCTTATAAAGAAAAAATTCTCTCAGAATTTTAGAAGAAGTTCATCTAAACTGTAAATTATTAATCATGGTGAGTAAAGTTTGGGCATTCTAGAGGTTGTGTATGTATACATACCATTGCAATGCAACCAAGCATTTTTAGGAATGTCAATATACATGATTTGGATTGAATATCCAACTAAAAAACAATCAGATATGAAAAAAAAATTAATATCCAATTAAAAAATCAGATTGGATTCGGATTGAAGAAATAACATCTAATTAGATTCAGATTTGTATATACATAGATATCCAATCAAATTCGAATTCTGATTTGGATCAGGTTTGGTTTTAAATTGTAGAAACACGCAACGGAAGAAGAAACGAAGAAGCAACACAAGATATACGTGGAAAACCTCAGGAAGAGGTAAAAAACCACGGAGAAGCTCTAACCTAGGGGCAAAACCGCAACCCTAGGAGAGAGAGAGTCTATTATCACTTAATCAACTCATTACAATTCTTGATCAGAAAATAAGAGGAAGAGGAAACCCGCCTAGGGCACCGAGCCATCCTCGGTTCCCACGCCCATGGGTGCCGGGTCCATATCCGGACCCGGTTCCCTATTACGTGATATTCTAACACTCCTCCTCAAGCTTGGCATACATATCAAACATGCCAAGCTTGCTAACATTCTTTTCAAATTGTGATGTACATAAGGCTTTAGTTAGCACATCTGCAATTTGATCTTCACACTTCATATAAAGAAGAATCAACTCCTTTGAATCTATACGCTCCCGTATGAAGTGACGATCTATCTCCACATGTTTGGTTCTGTCATGCAGGACATGATTATTTGCCAGGTTAATTGCAGACTTATTGTCACAATACATCTTCATCTTCTCTTCCATTTCAATTCCAATATCTGCAAGAAGAATCTTCAGCCATAATAGCAACAGCCCTGTATTCAGCCTCAGCACTGAACCTAGAGCAAACTTCCGGCCTTTTACTTCTCCATACCACCAGGTTTCCTCCCAGAAAGATGCAGTACCTTGTGGTAGACCTTCTAGTATTTGTGCACCCTGCCCAATCGGCGTCAGAGTATCCTTCAATACTAAGTTTATCTTGTTGTGTATAAAGAAGTCTTTTACCTGAGTCATTCTTCAGATACCCCAACACTCTTTCTGCACTCTTCCAGTGACAATCAGTAGGAGCATGCATAAATTGACTCAACACATTTACAACATAAGTAATATCAGGGCGAGTAAGAGTAAGATAAATAAGCTTACCAACCAGCCTCTGATACCGTCCTCTTCCTTCCTCATCCAGGATGTTACCAATTTTGATACTTATCTTTGTACCGGACTCCATGGGAGTTAGAAAGGGCCTGCATCCCAGTTTACCTGTTTCTTTCAGAAGATCTAGAGTATACTTCCTTTGGCTTATAACAAGCCCTGTCTCTGATATAGCAATCTCTATTCCCAAAAAGTACCTTAATTTTCTCAGATCTTTAAGGTCAAATTTAGCAGCTAACCTCTCCTTCATCTTCCTTTTCTCTTCTTCGTCGTCACCTGTGACAATCATATCATCAACATATACAAAAAGAATCCTCACCAGGCCATTTCTCTGCTTAATGAATAAGGTATGATCACCATTTCTCTGTTTGTACCCATTAGTTTTCATTACCACCCTCAGTCTTTCAAACCATGCTCTGGGGGACTACTTCAGTCCATATAGGGCTTTCTTGAGATGACAACATTTTCCGCTTTGAGCATATCCAGGAGACATGCTCATATAGACCTCTTCCTCTAGATGGCCGTTCAAGAAGGTGTTCTTGACATCAAGCTGGTTCATGCCCCACTTCTTTTGTACTGCAAGTGCTAAGATGGCCCTCACAGTCTTCAGTTTTGCAACAGAAGCAAAGGTTTCAAGATAATCAATTCCATATTTTTGGCTGAACCCCTTTGCAACCAGGCGAGCTTTATACCGTTCCACAGTACCATCAGGTTTATACTTCACATTAAACACCCACTTAGAACCGACTAAGTGAGTCCCCTCGGGAATATTAACCACTTCCCACGTGTTGTTCTTTGCCAAGACATCCATCTCCTCTGTCATGGCCTGTAGCCATTTAAGATCCTCTCTAGCATCTTCCACACACCTGGGAATCACAGACATAGACAAAGAGGTAATGAAGCATTTGTATTCTTTACTGAGTTTTGCATATGAGACAGATCTTTGAATAGGGTGAGAAGTACATGACCTGGTCCCCTTGCGCAAGGCTATGGGAAGCTCTTCATTCATTGGACTTGGTTCATTCGGGGAACTCACAGGATTGAGATTGGTTACATCAACATTCTCAACCACATTTTTCTTCTTTCTGGTGTACACCTGGCCAAATAAATGATCACGGGCTGTGGGCTGATCATCCACAGGGCCCCCTTCCACATGACTGTTTCTATCATCTCAGACTGTATCTTCCACATTGTAACTAGCCTTGTAATCCAAGAAGTCCATAAACTGAATAAGCTGATTTGAAGAATACTCTTCCACACTGTTCCCTATGCACTCCCCCCGAAGAGGATTCACAGGAAAATACGCCTCATGTTCATGGAAGGTAACATCCCGGGAGACATAGATTTTGGAAGTAGTAGGATCAAGACATTTATATCCCTTCTGAGTTGAGGAATACCCCAAGAAGACAGCTTTGACAGACCGAGGGTCAAGTTTCTTGATGGTTGGACTATGGTTATGAACAAAGCAAATACACCCAAACACCCGATGAGTAAGAGGCCAGGGGTTATGAGTGGGTCTGAGCACAGAGTAAAGAGTACGACCATTCAACACACGAGTAGGTATACGGTTAATAAGGTGAGCACTGGTGAGAAGAGCATCACCCCATTATCGCTTAGGAACATGCCTGTGGAACATAATAGCACGGGTGACATATAATAAATGGTGATTTTTTTGTTCGGCCACGCCATTCTGTGGAGGAGTGTAGCTACTGGACGTCTCATGAACAATACCCTTACTCCTCAAGAAGTCATCCAGGGATTGGGAGACATACTCTCTAGCATTATCAGTGCGAAAAGTCTGAACAGACGTTTGAAATTGATTCTCAACAAATGCAACAAAATTTTTGACAATGACTGGGACTTCACTACGTTCTTTCAACAGGTACATGAACATACACCGAGAGTAGTCATCAATAAGAGTCATAAAGTAATGAAAACCACAACAGGTGGGTACTACCGAGGGACCCCAAATATCAGAGTGAACCAAAGCAAAAGGACGTGTGGTTTTATTGATAGAAATAGGGTACGAAGCCCTAACATGCTTAGCCAACTGACACACTTCACAAGTGAAGGAGTCCATGGAAACAGAAGTAAAAAGACTAGGGAACAACTTCTTAATCAACTGGAATGGGAGATGTCCAAGACGCTCGTGCCATCGCATTATGGTAGACCTGTCCTCCACGCCCGACAACTGTCCACTAGTGGCTGAAATGAGAGCAGAAGCAACCTGCATGGGCAGTCTGTAGAGACCATCAATAACCGAACCAATCCGAATCTTCTTCCCCATCACCAAGTCCTGTAGGGAACAATGATCAGCAGAAAAGATTAGATTGCAATTGAGTTCTTTTGTAATACTGCTGACAGATAACAAATTCACAGGGATATTGGGAACATGAAGAGCATTATGAAGACGATATTTATTTAACAAGGACAAACTCCCTTTTCCAGCCACAAATATGAAAGACCCATCAACCATAGACACACGTTGCTGCCCTGAAGACAATTTGTACTCTTGAAACATCTTAGGGTCCCCTGTCATATGATGCGTAGCTCTACTGTCAACAATCCAATCACCAAGTGAGGGATTACCTTGTTCGCTTGTGGCAACAAGAGCTTGGGCTAACTGAGCACCCTCAGACGTGGAGGCGTCCTCCTGAGTAGTAGAAAGCCGGCTGATATAAGCTTGTAGTTCATTAATTTGGTCAGAGGAAAGCTTTGGTTTTTCAATACTGGAAGAGCTACCATGACTAGAGTCAGGCACAGGAGGACCTCGCCGACCAGAAGGGGGACGACCACGGGTGAGCCTCTTCTCAGGATGAATCCCAACAGAAATCAACATAATGCCCCAACTTGTCACAATAACTACAACGCCGAACAGGACGCTGCTCAGTCCCTGGAGCACGGCTAACAAAGGCTGAGAGTGAAATCCCATGACTAGAGTCGACATGCATCACCTGACGGCGTTGTTCCTCTGATTCCACCCGAGCATACACCTCCTCAATCCCAGGAGTCTCGTCACAGTTGAGGATTTGACTCCTAATGGATTCAAATTCATCACGCAGACCTCCCAGGAAAATAAATGTCTGGTCCATCCACTCCTTCTGCCAATACAGGGTATGATCAGAACCACACTTCCAGTCATCATTCACATGATAATCCAGTTCCTCCCATTTAGACTTCAGGGCTGCATAAAAGGATGCCACAGACAAGTCGCCCTGTTTAAGGGAATAGATGCTGCGTTTGATCTAGTACGTACGCAAGACTCTCTTTTTATGGCCATACATCCTCGCAAGCACAGTCCACATGTCATATGAGGTTGACTTTCGCAAAATAAGGGGCTGAATATCAGCATAAACAGAACTAATAATCCACACCTTAACTTGACTATCCTCCAACGCCCAAGTCGCCTAGCTAGGATCGGTTTTACTAGGCGCGGGTTTCTCCCCAGTGATGTAGGGCAGACGACCACGACTTGTGATTCCAATTTCCAGCGCAGCAGACCAAGAGAGATAGTTGTCTTTGTTCAGCCGAATAGAGGTGACTTGAACAGGAACATTCTCGCTCTTGGCATTGCTGCCTGTGTAAAAGGCAACATCGATCTTGAGAGTCATCTCTACGGCCATCACGAACACCAAAGACAAACAATATCCAGCACCAGAAAACACAAGAGGGAGTGACGGCTCAAGAGCAGCAGCGACGGTGCACAGGAGACAGCGGCGGTGTAAGAGGCGACAAAGCAAAGGGCGACGACGGCTGCGAGCGACGACGGCATCGCAGGCGGCGGTGCAGGTAGCGGCGGAAACAAACCAGGGAGCGACGACGGCGGTGGTGGAAAAGACAACACCGGCGGCAGTGGCGGAAACGACGGCAACGACACAAGAACGGTGGAAACTCCACGATCACAGACTGAACCCCACACGTGCTGGCTCTGATACCATGTAGAAACATGCAACGGAAGAAGAAACGAAGAAGCAACACAAGATATACGTGGAAAACCTCAGGAAGAGGTAAAAAACCACGGAGAAGCTCTAACCTAGGGGCAAAACCGCAACCCTAGGAGAGAGAGTCTATTATCACTTAATCAACTCATTACAATTCTTGATCTAGAAAATAAGAGGGAGAGGAAACCCGCCTAGGGCACCGAGCCATCCTCGGTTCCCATGCCCATGGGTGCCGGGTCCATATCGGGACCCGGTTCCCTAGTACGTGATATTCTAACATAAATGAATATTATATATCCAGTGCTCTTACATTTAGAAAATTATCTAGATTCAGTTTGAAATTCAAATTGGATCAAATTTCAATTGCGAAATCGGATTTCAAATTCTATTTAGATATGATTTTTCTTCATTCGTATTCAAATCTGAGCATGTGAATATCCAAAAAGTGGATATGGTTAAGAATATATCTTACTCAAATTTGATCCATTGACATCCCTAAGCAGTTTGCACCAGCATCAACACCAACACCTGCATCTTTAGTACCCCATGCTTATGTGACATAGACCTCTCCCGGTCCCTAGTCTCTTCTAAAAATACAATGTCTTCGTTATGAGATCAAGGGGCCCTTCTTTTTTTAGTCGAGTGAAAATCAAAGCATTTTCTTTCTCAATGTGCCGCAATTTTTTTTATTTGAGAGCTTTATAGTTTCTTTGTATGATATGGCTTTTAATGTTTGCCATACTGTACAAGTGTTTGTGTAAAGTAATGTCTTCTTTCGGCTAGTGTTCAAGCTAGATAGTATTGGCATATTCATCCTATAAAGACCCTGGTGTGTGTGTGTGTGTATGAGAGAGAGAGAGAGAGAGAGAGAGAGGGGGGGGGAAAGAGAGAGAGAAATAGAGAGAGAGAGAGAGAGAGAGAGAGAGAGAGAGAGAGAGAGAGAGAGAGATTGAGATTGTAGTTCGTAGCTTATGGCCATCAATATGATATCTTTTCAACATGTGGAACTATATTGAAGCTGCATGTTTTCGAATTATGCTAAGATTCAAGTCAGATGTTGCTGGTGTTGATCCATGAAGAAAGATTTGTGTTGAAGAATGACAAACTAAGGTAATCAATGTACATATGGTTCCTAAAATCCTTGACTTCTTGATTTATTTACTTATTTATTTTTGTCCTTATGCTGCATAATGTCCACTAAGACAATTTGGCATCAATTTCTTCCCCTTTCTCAAAGTTTTTATGGATTAGCCTTCTTTGTTTGCCATGTAACCCTTTTAATTATGATTGTGTTTCTTGTAATTCTGCCATAATGGAATTCCGAAACTAAGAAAAACTCCTAATCTATTTTGTTTCCATGATTATTTATGCCATTCTGAATTGAGGCTTTAGGTGGTGTCTGCGTGCATGCTTTCCTAAGCAGAGGGTTTAGCGATGGTTTGAACTCAATAGCTTCATGTGCATAAGACAATCATGAGTCATAGCCTCATGGGTAATCCTTAAAGGTACAAAAAAATTAAAAAGACTAACATGTAAACTTCAATAGATTTAGAGTAGAAAACAAAAAAAAAATTAAACATCAAAAGTTAAGCAGCAGCCTTATTAAAAATGGTTAAAGGAGCAAATTAGCAGCTGCCTCAAGGGACATAGGATAGCTAGTTAGATTAAAGATTTGTGAAAAGACAGATCTCTAGTTCAATTCTTGTGGTAGCTATAACTCTGCATCTTACATGGTGAAGCACAATACCTCAATTGAAAGGTGCACCACTTCCATCACTAGTGCCGATGAAGCTTAGGACCCTGAAGGTAGGGAATAGGATAAGACTAGGGCATCTTTCTGATAGTGATTTGTTAACCTCTTGATCATTTGTAAGGCCTCATTCGATGCACAGGGATTTTACTATGCATTGGGGTAAAATTACCGATTTTGTACAGCTTTTCCTGTTACAATCAACTGCAGGAAAATTTTACCGTGCAAAATTTGTTAGATCATGGTAATTTTACCCGTTAGGGCTTCCTCTCATCTCTCTTTTTCACTACCTAGTTGTCATCTTCTTCATCACTCCAGGCTCCTCTCTCGAAGCCACAAGATCAGGTGCTTCTTCTTCTTCCTCTTCCTCCTTTTCGCGAAGATCCATCGGATTCTCTTTGGTCACCGCTTGCATCTGTATTTGTCTTTCAGGTTAGGTAAAACACGATCCTTCATTTTTCTCTTGATTTCTAGTTTCTGTTGTGGTCAGAATGGATTTGAGTAAAGCAAGGTGTTTTTTGTTTCACGTTCATCTCGAGTTACCCTGTGTTTGGGAGGTTAACGGATCGTTATATGTGTTCGTATCTAAAAGTAATCTTTGTTTTTTGTGTATATTTTGAATGTTCTTCTCACCATCTCTTTTTAGAGATATGAAGGTGCAGTTTCTGAAGGTTCAATTGGTTTAGTAGATATGATCGTGTAGTCCAGACATCAGCCGGTTGAACTTCCAGGGAAGGATCGTGTAGCCTTGTTTTGAAGATTGCGAGGTCGGTTGAACTTGTCTATTTTTTCTGTATTGCACTTAGTTTTTTAGGTAACCTGAAAATATTCTGATTAAATGCAGACATATGGTATCATGAAAAATGTGTAGCGGCACTTTCGGCTCATGTTTTGGCCTTGTTTGTTGTTGGGCTCAATTGTTTGTTAGTTTTGTGAATTGTGTTCTGCTACTAGTTTACAATGATATTCAAGAGAGCAATTTATTCTTTCTGAATGTCAGAACTTCACCGATGAACTGTCACTGTTTGCTACTTGTAGGTCATGTTCTATTTCATCATGTGTCTCTTAACTCACCTATGCAGAGATGTTAATCTAGATTACTGCTTGATGACTTTCTGCATGATTCGTTGGCTATTGCATCTTTTTGCTATTTATCAGTTACAAATCCACTCAGGCATTACCACCAGCTGAGCTCACTTGTGCATATCATATTAAAGCAAACCTTTCCCTTCTGAATGGCATCCGGACTAGGATAAGATTGTACGCCCAACCTAAAATCTTAGGTTAGTTCCTTGTGTTGATGATACAGAGTTCAACAAAAAAAATTCCCCCGCGTATCATCTGCAAGTTTTGACTCGAGCACTAAGTATGGCCTTGTTGAAGACTTGAATTATCTAGGAACATAGGAAACGTGTAAAGACCATGCTGGGCATCTAAAAGAACCATACAATCAATCATAAATTAGTGGACTCTTGACATTTGGTTGAGGCTAAATCTCGAGATGGAGCTCACATGATGCATGTTAAGCTGAATCCTGGCATCAATCTTACATGCAAGCCCCCTCATATGGCATCTCAACCAAGAAAGACATGGTGAAAGACAGAATGTGAAATGTTGTCTATATCCTGCACAAGGTAAAAGACCCTATATCTATACACTTGCTCATGGTGCATGTCTGGAACATATAAAGATACATAGACACAACTGAAAAAAGGTGAATCTATACAATTTATGTAGACAAGACATAAGCATCAGAAAACTTTTAGACCTAGTTTTTTAGGTACGAGGAGGCCACTAGTGTTGATCTCATTAACTTGGAGAGCAGGCACTCTTTTGTTGAACATTTAGATGGGTTTCACTTAAAAGGCACCCAATGGCCTTGTCCTCCTATTACATTTTAATGTTATAATGTTTTGAAAGCAATGTTGTAGTCATTTATCTTAGCTATTTGGTCATGCTTTAATTCAGAGTGGTCAGTTTACCATAATGAATTTCGTTATATGTCAAATTTGTTTATGCATATGTTTTCATACTGAAAATTGTAGTTGTGAAAGAATATTGTGTAAATTATTACCATGGAAGATAGTGGTCCATCAAGGGAGAATCTGACGTGGACTAAAGCACAAATGGACTACTTAGTCCAACTTCTTTTGGAGCAATCACGTATTCCTGGTATGAAATCAGGTGGAGGTTTGAAGTCAAAAGCCTACACAACAATTGAAAAAAGCGTGATAGACCGCTTCAAAAGGGAAATCACTAAGGACAAAATTAAAAATAAATTGAAGTATGCGAAACCCAACCTGGCAGTTATGAAGGAAATTATGAATACAAGAGGTTTAGGTATGACCCCATTAACAAATGCATTGATGTTGACCCCCACGTTTGGAATGAGTACATTGAGGTATGTTATAGAGATCGTAATTTTAAGTTATTCTCACATGTTTTCATTTATGCAAAATTTGAACACGCGAAATTTTTTAGAAATATCTAAATAAGAAAAAGTACAAAGGTCTAAAATTATGGAGGTACTATGAGGAGTTTGCCGAGGTATATGGTGATTCCCATACAAGTGACAATGAAGTAGACACACATGAAACAACATGTTCTTAAATGAGGACACTAAACCATACCCAACTACACCTGCATCTCAATCAAGTCCATTTTACATGCAATATGAAAGTTCACAATCATTCACACAAATGCTCCATATCTACAACTCTGACAACTCAAGATCCTATAATCACAACCAATAAGACTACAAGTAGGTCTAAAAGGACTAGGTCAACCTATGATGAACAGTATTACAATTTATTGCATGGTATTGCTGATGATGTGAAGGTGATGACATGTGCATGTAGAGGGGTTCAATTCATCACTTGTTGCGATATACTTCAAAGAGTTGGCTGAGACTTGACAAATAGATTCTGATACACACGTGAAGAGTATTGACATATTAGCGGATGACACCAACCCCATGATCTTTGTCAACCTTCTACCTTCACAGCGAGTGTCATGGTTGACACGTAAACTTGCTGATCCGTAGGTAAGAGTTGATTGTTAATTATATGTTGAATGGTTCATTATTCGTATATTTTTTGTGTTTCAATTTTTGATGTGTGTTCATTGTTCTTCGATGATGTTTGCAATGGATGTTTTTCATGTATGTCGATAATGTTAATTCGGTCAAGCAAGTTCAATAGTTCTTTCAACATGCTTGTATAGTTTTTGGATGAAAATTTCTTTAGTATTTGTTGTTATTTTGGTTCATGCAGTTTAGTTGAAATGCTGCGACCTTAATGGATGTCCATTCCAATTAGTTAGTGTTTATTTAAAGTTACAAGGACTGAATTTTGTTTGTTTTAAAATGCTGCAACCTTAATGGTTGTCCATGCCAATTATATTTCCTCTTGTATTTGCATAATCACGGGTATACCAAGTTAAATGGGTGATACAGATTTGCTACTTAATCTGGGACAGCTTGCTAATTATTTTGTACATGTAATTGCCATTTCAAACCAAAAACACTTGAAAAGAGCTGCTCTACTAAATTTATGGAAAATCATGGCTAGAGGCAAGGGACGAAGGACTTCATTGGGAAAGGCTTATTGATGGCCAATGGTGAAGAATGGGTCTATCAAATTGCAAGCAAGCAAGCTCATTCTTGTTTACTTGCAGTTTCCGGTGCTAATTGTTAGATACAAAGGCTGCGTAAGCTGACTTTTCAGAAGAATTTATCTGTCTGAATACTTGACATTCATAAATTTGTATGTTGGCTAGGTGGCGGAACAGCTCTGTTGGTTCTCATGTTGGCGAGGTTAATATGCAACAGCACACAATGGTAAAATAAAAAGTCTCTGTTTTATTTTTCCCTATGCACCAAACGTAGTTAATTTTTACCCTGGAAAAAACTAAAATGCCATCAAACATGGTCTGAGATTGAAAAAAGACTAATTTGTCCTTCTATATTTTTTTCCAGAAGTTTTTTTCATTGTAAATTTACCATGCAAAAATCTACCCTGCCATCAAATGGGGCCCAAAGGAGCAAAGTAGCAGGCATGGATCTATCAAGAGATAAGAGAAAGTCTTACAAGCAAGCAAATGATATTCAAGGAGAAGGGGAGTCTAGGTAAGTAGGCCTGAGCGGACACCACGTACATTGAAAACAATTACAAGGACATAGAACCTAAGCTGATCTTCTTGCTGGAAACGATTGTTAGCATCATTGAATAGGTGGAGGAGGAAACTTTGAAGTATGCATTCATAGCAGATTTTTTTGTATGTGAAACTCAAAAAGAAAGAATAAAAAATAGAGGCAATGCTCAAGAATAAAAAATAGAGGCAATGCTCATATCTCATATCTGAACAAATCATTTCTCCCATTGTGGAATTTGATAAGCACCTCTTGATGATATCAGGAGTTTATATATGCTTCAAACAGTTGTAAAGGAAGGAGGTCTCTTTGATAACGCATGGGAGACCATCCGGAAAGACTCCTTAGATGGTCCTGGAGCACCTTTAAATTCTTCAGGAGAGAATTTTCCACTTGGCCTGCCTGGTTAATTTCCGGTTGTTTGATGCAAAAAATTCTCCAAATTGTTCCTCCTGTAGATAGCACTATGTAGCAATAAGTGGGGAGCTTCCTTCCGACTGTGATGAGTTTTGTATGTATTCCTACCAAAATGCTCAAGATCTTAACTTAGAAGGGTGTTTGTTAGGCAAAATAATTTTCACTTCAGTAAAAATAGTTTTGAAACATAATATTCCATCAAACATTGGAAAGATATTTCACCGTGGTGAATGTTGCTTACCGGACATCTTTTAATATTAAAATGAAGAACGGAAAGTGAGCCCCAAAATGGTTCAACCTTTTCTTAAAGAAAAAAAAAAAATACAGCAAACCCTGTTTTTTTAGTATAAATAGATTTTAAGGCACTCCGATTCTCCCTAGAGGATAATTTTAACTTTTGCCGGTTTTTCCAAGATATTTTTTTAGCCAAGAGATGCCAGGATAATTTGTCTTGAATGACTTATCCCTTGGCATTGGAAGAACGATGGGGATCACCAGATTCACCACCACCAGTGGACCCGTAAATGCGCTGCGGCCTGAACAGTTAAACTTTCTAAGAAATTTGTTCTTGTTTGGTGGAAAAGTTAAAGGGCCCATCAAGCAGGGGGAAACTGGAAATCCTTGCGGAATTTCACCTCGATTCCGAAATAAGAACGCCGGAAAGAGTGTTTTTTTTATAACAGGAAAATATTTTTGCCCATTGGGGCTCGCGTGAAGCTCCTGCGCTGCCTCCATCGACTTGCTGCAGCTCGGCCTGCTGCTCATGACCGTCGGCCCATCGTCTTCGTCGACCTGCTGCCGCTGGACTTGCTGCTCTTCGTCGACAGTCGATCGTCCTTCTCACCGCCTTCACACAGGTTCACCATCTCTCTCTCTCTCTCTCTCTCGTTTTCACCCCAAGATCGCCGTAATGGGTTCTTTGACCGCTTTCCTGATCCAATTATCGCCAGTGACCCCTTTCCTTAGAAACTGTATGAATGGCCGGAAGGTGATGTTTAATCAATTATTATTGAAATGGAAACCCTTAAAGGGTTCATTGTCATTTCAACGTTTTCACAGTGGTGGTATTTATTCGCCTTTTTTTTCTTTTATCCTTAATTTCTTGTTTACTTTTCGTGTGACCATCATACTGTGCTTTTACATAGGGGAATAGTGGGAAGCAGGAGTGATGGGCTTTATCTGTCTTTAACTTCATGGTCGGAGGATGCTGGATGCTTGTCGTAATTACCTTTCTTCCTTTTTCTCCTCCTTCCCTTCTCGTCTAACGAAATTATTGTAATTCCTCTCGTTCTTCACTCTGAAGGAAAGTTTCTGACAGTACATTCTCAGTCCCTCATCCTTAAAATCTCTGCAAATCTGAGCTGAGGCAATACTGAGAACACTGTTCTCAGATACCGTTTGATTGCAAGGACAACTTAAAACACTTGTTCATTGTCTATGACTCTATATGGACAAGTTGTAATTTTGTCCAGCGTTTGCTAGACAAATTTTTTAACCAATTGTCTCTGTTGTTTGTTTAAAAAGCTAGGTGCACAAGTTTAACACGTTTTACATTTTTATATCTTTCTCTCTCTCTCTCTCTCTCTCTCTCTCTTTCTCTCTTTAACACACATGATAAAACAAATAAAAAATATATGAACTAATAAAAATACCCTTTCTTTCTCTCGATAGAAAATTCATATATGAAAACAGAAAAATTTTTCTCAAAACATATTAAAAATATAAGTAAACCAAAATATTTACTCTCTTTCTTTTTCTCTCTCTACACATCATAAAGTTAAAATCAATATATAATAAAAAAAACCTAATAAAATATGTAAGAAACATTTAAGCCAATAAAAACATTTTCTCTCTTGCTCATTTTATCTCTACAAATATTGCTTGATTGAAGGCTGCCATTCCACCCCCCCCCCCCCCCCCCCCATCATGAACAAGACCTCAATTGTCCAACAAACACCACAGATGCTTCACTGTACCATCCCAACAATCAAAATAAACTATCCACGACCAAAAAGCAGTCCAGATTACTCAAATAAAAGAAGAAGAAGAAGAACCAAACCATTTACTGCTTCCTGTTATGATGGGGACTTGCTCAAGCTACTCCCTAGACATATATACGGTCAAATTACTACTCAGCTAGGGTGTTTAATTGGTGAGGTCCGTTCTCACTTTTAGACGCATGGTGAGATACAGACAAATAATGCCACTATTCTGATACGCTCAATGTTCAGTTTCATTCAGGAACAGATTTTTTGGTCGGGAGTTCTGATAATCAGATGGTGAAATCTACATTTCAAATCTGGCCGACAGTATGATTGAAGGGGTCAATAGGTTGGCTACGTAAAGTCATAAACTGTTGATATCATGCTATTTTCCTAGAGTGAGATAGTTTGCATACAATGGGGGTTTTGGGAGATTGCACACCGAGTTTAGATCTCAAAGGTTTGGTTTTGCCTAACGTCCAAATGTGCTCTTACATCTGCTCTTCGTAAAATTGGTACTGAAGATCAAGATCATTTACTCTTTTATTGTAGCATCTCAAAGAGCATATGGCTTGTTGTCTAACCTTGTTTTGGCATTACAAGGTTCCTATCTGGTGACTGGTTCAGTTTTCCTTCAGTGGTCAAAGAAAAAATTGAGCTGCAAGGAATTTAATAAATGTTGGATGTTATGTTATGCTCTGGTCATTTGGAAGATTTGGTCCTTCGGTAACCAGGCAGTCCACAATAATACATAAAAGAAAAGAACAACGATGACAGATTAAGGCAGAAAACGGGCAGTCAAAATAAGCAACCAAAAATCAAGCGCCAAACCAATTACAAAATTAGGCAAAATGGGTCTCGAAGATCATTAATCAGGAAAAAAAAAAACAATAGAGCAAAAGATGTAAGAGCATGAGGATCAGTTCCAGGAAGCAGTAGAGAAGAAGACGAACATCAAAGGAAAAAAAAGAATGGTGGGGATGCTGTTGTTGGGCATACATATATATAGGGAGAGAGAGAGACGAGTCTTTGTATGCTCAAACTGGTGGAGTATCCGATGAGATTTTATAGAGGAGAAATCAACTATCAGCAAATGATCCATGATTTGTCATTTGAGCACCCAAAAACACGGTTGTCATCCAATAGAGAAAAACAGCAAGAGATTACCAACCCAAAAACACGGTTCTCATCCAATAGAGAAAAAGAGCAAGAGATTACCAGAAGGAGAAAGACGTTCTCTACTGCTAGGACGAGAGAGAGAGCGTTGTTGAAGGACCTTCTTTCAGAAATCGAAATCCCTCACCTGATTGTTTTTGAGCCCCTGCAATGAGTTGACAATATTTTCTGTGGCAAGTCAAGCAGCTCCATCGAGAGAGCTACAAGTCTGTGTTATGGCGGAAGAGAGAGGGAAAGGATTACTTGCACAGCAATAGTGAGACGGCAAGTGTGCAGGAAATTGAGATGGCGAGAGAGACGACGAGGGGTTTTCACTTTTCAGTGTGAGGGTTTCGAGCGAGAGAGCGAGAGTAGTTTTGACAAAATGGAACGCCTTGTGTTCCGGGGGGGGGGGGGGGATGGCCATTTCACATATGAATGCAAAAATGTGTTCTTCAAGGACAGGAGAACTATGTGTCCTCCATGTTTTTTTGTCCGGTGTTTGGTGATGTTAAATTTTTCTGAGGACTTTGTGTCCTTGGAACAGAATGTTACTCAATCCAAACGCCCTCTGAAAGGGCCCAGTTGGACCACCTTGTAGCAAGCAGATAGGGCATGAAAACTACATGTTGAAGTGGGGTTCAACAAAAACCAAGCAGTATAGTAGAAGTGCAGATGGTTCTTTATATAACCTCTTTCTTTCAAGTTTTCAATGATTAGAACCCTTTTATCTTCCCATTACAGGGCCTGTAGGTCCTATTACATGTAAGAATATGATTTTGTTTGCTTGATATATGTTAATCCTTTTGTGGCCATTGTAGTTAGCTGGCGATTTTGGTCCAACTCTCTTACCTTATAAAGTGCCTTGCTTGAGAAGTTACTTCCCTCACTATCGTGGTTCTGTGTGACTGTGAAATGCTGAATCAGCAGCTAGAGAAGTCTCAGCTGGACTGACTTCAGTTAGCCTATGTTTAGGAAAGGGAATTTCTTTAATTTCCTTTCCTTAAAAATTAAAATGGAAAGGAGATTATTGCTTAGTTTAAGTTCCCTTCAATTTCTCTCTTTGGAAGCGCCAGTTGGTCTCTTCCCTGAACCAGTGAGATTAGAACTCAGTTTTAGATCTACAATGAGAAGTCTATCATCTGGTTTATTCTTTGCTGAACTTTTCTTCTGTTGATTGGGATCATCTTCCCATGTGATGTGTCACTTGATGGGCCTCCATCAGATAGGGAGTCTATTTGATAGCTACTTTTTTTCTTTTTCTTTTGTATGTTTGTTTAGTTTGTATTCTTCTGTACACTTGTTTTGGTGTTGATATCTGTTCTGTAATACCTAAGGCTGATGCCTGGACAGGCTTTTATTGGTTGGTTGGTTCTATCATGCTTTTTTCTTCCACAACAATTACTGTGGTACCTTACTGGTATTCTGAACTCTGGGTTTTAGAACCAAATCAATTAGTTGGACAACGGTAGGTGGCTATTTTGAGATTCAGAAGTTAACAGTTTTCAGATAGACTGATTGGATACTGAGTTGTTTTTTTATTGTGCCTCTTGGATGGCTAGCAACCTCAAGGTTTTCTGGTACATTCTTTCTTCTTGGTTTGATAACTCAGCCTGCATAGTGTTAATATGTCTATTTAACTTGATATTTTTGTAATTGCTTCTTCCTCTATTGTATCGAAATGTTATTATTATTAAAGGGATAAAACTATGTCATATGGGTGCAGGATGTGATATCTCTCTCTCTCTCTCCCTATATATATATATATATATATATAAGATGGTAAGACATTATTTCTAATAAAGGGCAGGTTTAAAACAAAATGGGTTTACAAGAACCCTAGGACTGTTTATATATATATATATATATTAAGCCTCTTATTAGAATTTGGAAAGTAAGATGGTAAGAAATTATTTCTAATAAAAGGCAGGTTTAAAACAAAATGGGTTTACAAGAACCCTAGGACTGTTTTCATTCACCTCTCCCACTGCCAGGCACGTCAACTTTCCTCTTCCTCGTCTTCTTCTTCCTTCTTCCTCTTCCCTCCTCCTTCTTCTCTTTGCTCGTCTACTTTCTTTTTTTCTTTCTTTCTTTCATTTTTTTTTGTTTTTTTGTTTTTCGTGAGGATTGGCCCTGAGCACCACTTGAAGTGCCACATCCATGTGACTTAGGGGTGGAAAGATGAGTTAGTCTAGGATAAATTCATTATTACTTCCATATTTTCATGTGATGTCATAAAAAATTTCTCTTGTTGATGAAAGGGAACCACTGAATGGGTTAGAAGTTAGAACTCATGATAAATAATCCCTGTATCTACATTAAACTAATGTGTGACCATGATGTTTTACAGTCTTCCTGGGAAACATTTAATTTTCAGATGGCTTGCAACCACACTAACTGCTTTCTTTATAGAATTAACTTCAAATAGTAGGTTGCCTTCTGATTTATGCTGAATACTAGGTGCATTGCCCCAAATTATGTGCTGGTATTTGTTGGGATTTTATTGAGTTGGGGAAGGATTCTGAACCATTGTTTAAATTGCACGTTGTTTCTTCTAGTGAATAACATGTTTTCTTGTTCAAGCAAATTAAATATTCTGGAAGGAAATATGTGTTGGTGTGATCATGACTGTTATGTCATATGTGTATCAAAAAAGGTCGAATTTTGTCATTGTTCTGTATGTGGCTCTTATGATTTTGCTTTGGAATTGTGTGATTGCTTCTTCATCTCTGGAGTTCAAATGATGGACCTTGAACATGAAACAGAAACTAGCTGATTATACGAGTTAGTTATATTTTCTGTCATTTCAAATTTGTGCAGTCATAGGATGATAATGACAAACTTTTGTCTCCAATATGCTTGAACATGCTTACTCTTTTTGTGAAGAACGTCATACACAAACTTTTTTGGCTTTTATTGCCTTTCAAATGGATTTCACTTTTCAGTTTACAAATGTTAATGTCTCGACACTGTAGACTTGTTTATAGCTTCATATGTATGTGCCTCATTTTAATGTTGTCTTCCTCCTGAATGCTTATTGTAAGCCTTTTCCTTTGTCATCAAAGTATTTTCCATGTCAGTTGGTCCTTTCTAGGCTCCTACTGATACCTAAAGATAAGAGCTTGTCAACATGCGAGTAATGAGTAGGCATTTTCTTTTACTTATGACCCTAAGAACACGCACCAATTGTTTTGGAATTAGTAAGACCACATCATACATCATCAGATATATTGGGTACTAAAGTTGAGGTTCATTATCAAATAACAGGAAGATAAGCTTTATACCAATTACCTAAACTTCATCTAGTTACCAACAGAAGGCTGGGATGAAAGCCAAATGGAGAAGTTGATTAAATGACTCTAGTATCTAATATTTTAAGCTGAATTCAGAACGATGATTGAAGGACATGCAATCAAAACTATGAACCAGGATATACAGGGATAACAGTTTCCTCCAATGTTGTAAAAAGCGTATCGTAAGCCGTATCAATCTGGCTTTAAGATACGCCGTATCGTAAAATATCGTAACGTATCGTAACTGTATCGTTTTTTTAATAAATAAAAAAAAGGAAAAAAATTCAACAAATTCATAAAAAATCAGTAAAAATCAAGAATAATATGTTCTTCATAAAAACACAGATTCATAAGTCATAAGGTCCAAAAGTCTATGAGATACCACATCAAAAAACAAGTTTTAAATGTTATGTATTACATCACAAGATGATAATGGAATTATGAAAATGTTCAATGTCAATACATATAAAATGAAAGCACTCTCGACTCTCATTCATAATCTTCATCATATTCATTCTCATCCTCATCTCCATCTTCTTCTTCATCCTCATCTTCACGATTTAAAAAAACCCCTTTCCTCTCAACGGGAATCAGCCACCCACACACAAATTCATGGTTTAATTGATGATTTCACTTTGAAAGTTCAAGATTTAATGATGGAAATCAATGATTTCCCTCCACGGTGGCACCATCTCTAGGTTAAAAATGAAGAACGGCTGGGTTTTTATAAGAAAAAATCGAAAAAAGAGGATTCCAGCCCCCCTTTTTTGAAATCAGCCCGTATCGTACGATATGAGGCGTATCGCACCGTATCGTACGATATGGGGCCCTGTATCATATGTATCGTATATTAAAAGTACGATACACCTCTATTTACGATACAGGGGGTGTATCGTATCGTATTTCCTAAACGAACGTATCGTACGATACGTACAACACTGGTTTCCTCAATTAATGAAACCAGCTGGTGGTGGAAAAGGTGTTGGTCCTGCTTTAATTATTCTTGCCTTATCAGCCACTACTTTTTACTGACGATTTTGCATTTTCCTGCAACTAGCATACCCTTTTCTCTGTGCAAGTGCATTAGTTAAAATCATTTGCCTCTTTGAGATTCTGAAGAATCTAGTTTTGACTTGTGTAGTCTGAGAAAGGGAACTTTGACACTTTTAGATTGTCTAGGTATGCATCTTGGTTGCTTCTTGGATCAAGATTCATGAGTGTCCATTATCCAACTGCATGCATATATCATGCCTAAGCCTTTTATAGATATGGCTGTCAATTTTTAATTGTGAATGATGTCTAGAATTTCTGGTTTTTTCTAGTTTGTTTGGCAGGATAGTATACTGACAAATAACATACTGAAATTGCAGCTTGTGCTGGTTTTGGTGCTGAAGGATCTTACTAGTTATAATGATTGCTTTCATTATTTGTAGTTTGTTGATATTTTTGGTTGTTCTCCAAATAATTTGTCTCTGTTGGCACATTTGCCATTATTGTCATTCTTTCTGAATCAGTTCTCCATTTGCAGTCTTTCTGAATACTGAAGCAGTCTTGTGGCTGGGAAAATGCCAAAAATAAAGAGAAAAGGTGTCAAAATTCCAGAGGGTTGGGAACTCATTGAGCCTACTCTTCGTGATCTGGAAGGTCAAATGAGAGAAGGTGTTCTTCCATGTTTTATTCAGTTTATATGTGCTTGTGAGAGTTTTTTCCCCTTATTGGTAATTCATGCTGACACTCTGCAGGGAAAAATCACATATTGCAGTATTATGAGTAAACTGATGGATTGCTGAAACAGTTCAATATATCTCTATACCATATGTGACGTGTTGATTTTTATATTGAAAAATGATAAATTTGTGGCAGCTATAGTTTATTCCTTTGACGTTTTTATATATTTTCTTTATTCTAAAGTTTACCTGTCACATTTTTCCCCTTTTTGTTCCATAAGTTTCCCGGCTTACCAATGTTTGTTTTTTGTGAAGAACCTGTTAGTGGGATTTGTGACATTGCTCATACCACAATTTGCATATCTAAAAAACTTCTTCTTTCCTTGGTATGGAATAGCTGAAAATGATCCACATGATGGCAAGAGAAAATGTGAGGCTTTATGGCCCATTTTCCGGTTAACTCATCAGAAGAGCCGGTATATATTTGATCTCTATTACAGAAGGAAGGAAATCTCAGCCGATCTCTATGAATTTTGCCTGGACCAAGGATATGCAGATTGCAACTTGATTGCCAAATGGAAGAAAGTAAGTAAATAGTCCTCTTTTCTTGCATATCCACAGCCAGCTTTTCTGTGTTATTATAGTAGTGGTCAGATTGACGACTCATCTCATAATATCAGTTACATCTACTTGAAGGAAAGATAATCGTTTTCACCAAAGAACATGTATCAGAAATTTGGAAGTTTTAGAATTTTATCTTGAGATTTCAAATGGCCAGGAAAATGCAATGTCAAAATGGAACTCAGCAAAACTTTTTGAACCATATCCTATTAACTGCAACACTGGCACACCAAAAATCAGCTTGTGTGTTTGTTATATTATTTTTTATTGGTGGTAACGCTGACACACTGATGCTCTAGTTTTTTCTGATAAAAAACAGAAAGGTTTTAAGTCACTAGTAGACATCCTCCCTGAGAGTGAGGCTTGTAGCTATTTTTGTTATTGATGTTCCACTATCATTTGTTCTAGTGCTTGTTGTTTCTTGCCATCTTGTTATTGGAGTTCCAGTGTCATGCGTGATATTTTTTGCTATCCTGTGCAGCCTGGCTACGAGCGACTTTGCTGCTTGAGATGCATGCAGCCTCGTGACCACAACTTTGGTACAACATGTGTGTGTAGAGTGCCCAGGCACCTTAGGGAGGAGAAGGTTATAGAGTGCGTGCATTGTGGTTGCAAGGGATGTGCTAGTGGTGACTGATGTCCTGTGTGTCTTGTGAATTTGGACAGCCATCTTGTTAACTGATGGTGTTATGGGAACAAATTTGTGTACTACCATTTTCCATCAAGTGTTCTGATTCCATGAGAGAGTTTATACTTAATCATGAAACTGTAACCACGAAGTCTGGAGAATGGATCATTGCATGAACCCTAGCGGTGATGTGTTCTTGCTTTCCTCCTTAAGAGGTAGACGTTTTCCTTGGTTGGTGCCGATTTTATCCCTCTTAATCGGTCATGAGGAGGCGGGGTCTGAAAAGTGAAGCTTGTGCTTAGCTTGCCGAATTCCACGATTGCTGAGGCCGGGTCCTTTGGGCTTTTTCTCGTCTCGTCTTTTCTGATCGCCAGCTGCAGTTATGGGAGACCATCCGCCTGCGCCAGGACTTCCATCGAGTATTGAACGTCGCTGCCTTCTTATTTTGACGTTGAGGGGTTGTCTGATGGCAAAAAAAGGTTTTTCAGATGAAGTTGTCCAGAGTGAAATGGACTGGAAAAAGTTTTTCGGGCAATTTTTAATGTTTGATTATCAAGAATAAATTTATGTAAATTGAAAAATGTACCATTGAGCTTCATAAAGCAGTTCTTACTCGAATCAACCATGTTTTTACGTTATTTCTGTAGCACTTAGTTATCACTGTCATGACAATTAATTTGTTGGACAAAAGAACGTCGATTGAAAAATCCTTTGACAAAAGTAAAATGAACGTGACTAAGACAACGGAATCTACATGTAGTTTTTCTATCTTTTGCTGCTAAAGCAACTTCTTGTATGAACAAAGGATGAGGGGAGCGTGTTGCCCTTTGGGTTCCAAACCCGATTTCAGTGTGTTCAAGGGATTACCGCAGGATCCGCATGATACCTTTCCTATACGTATAAATTAAGAAGTAGATGAAACTTAAATGCTCATGCTTTTGTGCAAATGCCATTCAATACATATTGCAACATATCTGAATGCCTTCTAGTGTATCTTTCTCACACATTTCTAGAAAACACATTTTCTGCCTTGTGGGGTGAAAGATTGACATGTTCCTCTCTAGTGGAGAAATCAGGGGAGAGTCAACTTGCTTTTACCAAAAAGACGATAAAGGTTTAAAAAAGATGACACAAGCAAGTTCATCAAATCATCAGATTATCTTCGTGTTTATTAGGCAGAATAGCAAGAAGCCACAAAGAAGGAAAAACAGCACTCGCAAGAAGTGATGCTAAAAATATGAATAGATAAACATGAAGACAACAATGTCATGACCACCCCTCTATATTGTGATTTTGTCTAAAAATCATGTGTAACTTACATTGTCATATTGTTATTACATGCGTTGCCACTAGTGAATATTGCTCTAATACGTCCTAAATCGTTGTTCCCGATTGAGGTACGTTGCTGAGTTGCTCTCATCTATTATAGCATGCATTGCTACAAGTTATTGATCTCACATTATTTAACTGCTCTCGTCTTTGTTGTGTTTCTGTAGGAAAATGCATATAACATTTTCATACACACCACTTCACCACATATATACTGGCTTATACGTAAGTTGCCATGAATATTTTTTTTGGATAATCTAAATTGCTGCCAAGTGCATAACTATTGTAGTTAAATCACTCTCATATTTGTTTTCCGCTTGCTATTGTTGAATAAAGTCCTACATTAAATTGTTAAATAGATTTGTCATTCGTTGGCACTTGTCTACAATCTCCCAAAACTCAGTCACCCCTTTTGACATCAAATCCGTCTTCGGACATCAAATAGTGCCTTTTATGTTATAGTATTGCACCACGTGATTTTTTTTTAAATGTTTTAACTACGGCACATAGTATAGTAAAATCGTGCCACTTCATGTATGGTATTGTAATATATTACAGTATAGTATGACAATATAGCACATGTGTAACATAGCTGGTATAGTATCATATTAACACAAAGAATAGATGGTGTAGTATAATAACTTATGTCATGATATTGCATTTTGTATAGTATGTTTATTATCATATAGCATTGTACTTTAGTAGAGTATAATATAGCATAACATAATATATGGTTTACTAGTATAAATTACAATAATTCCTTTGTTAGATTATTAATTTGTTGTTTATATTTTTTAATTCATTCTCGTTTGTTTACATGCATCACTCTTAGTGAAATGCATTTATATCATTAATGTCAAATGATCCTAGTTAAGTTGCTCTTGTTTGTTTCCATGTGTCATTGTTAGATATTACTCTAATATCTAAATTGCTATTAGTGATTGAAACTACATTGTCAAATCACTTTAGTATGCTATACAGGCATTATTACTTGTCATTGATCTCTTTGAACCTTTTATTTCATTGTTTTCATTAACCTTAAATGATTTATCATTGTTTCATGCACCTTTATGAATTGCACTAAGGAACTGTCAAATTGTTAAGTCATCTCTCATCTGTTTACATGCATCACAATTAGTGAAATGTTGTCCTTATTAAATCACCTTTATTGTGGCATGCACGAATATTAGTGATTACTCTAACATAACCTATATTAATGAAATCCCATTGAAAATCAAATTGCACTACATATAAATCCAGAAAGGAAAAGTTTTGTATAAAATGGAATGCTTACATTTATTAAATAATTATGCACGTCATTGTGGACCTATGAAGTGACAAATTGCTAATGTTGCCAAAAAGTTCCCCAACTTTATGCCATTCCATGATTGCATATTCACCCGATCATTCATTTGCTATTCCTCAAATGAACCTCAGTTGGCTTTGATATGATGCAGTGCACTATATTTCTGTATAGTTGCTTTTGAATTACATCCTTATGCAATGAATTAGTACCATAAGACTAATATGAAACACAATAATGAAATTGAAACCAATAACATGTGACAGTAACTATAGTATAGAATGACAGTTCTTGTCCCTTGCAAACTACTTCAATGTAGTTATGACACATACCCCATGATCGTTGCCATTTTTTCGATGGGAAGTTTATCTATATGTCAAATTGGAGATGTTAATATGTTGATCTGCCTCACACTTTTAAAAACTCCCGGATATGAATAAAGCACAACATATCAACATAAATAAAAACTACACGAGTAAACTATTTTCAAAATAAAAAAGTTGACATCAAATAACTTACCGAATGCTTCATGTGACATTGTTATGGACCATAGTTACCCAATACATTATAGTGTATAACATGTTCGTTCTTTACATCAAGTACATAAAATGTCAATTATTGTCTACCACAATGTATGATGCTTGATATGGAAAAATATCACCAAGACTAATTGCCAGATAGCATGCAAGTTATTGTCATTTTAGATTGTTAAATCGCTTAGCACAAACATGTACTTGACTTTTCACAATCTTGAAAGCTCTTGAAGTTGGAAGTCTGATCTATCATATTAATAGGCTTCAAATTAAAATTGAATGGTCATGAATGGACTGCACTCTATTGAGCAAAATAATAAAAGTTTATAGGTTATACTATGAATAACAAAAAGTGGTTAAATAAGAAAATAAACATAAGTTATACCATAAAAATGGAGATAAGGATTACTATTTCATGTGTCTACAATAATTTCAAAATGTCCTACATAACCT
The DNA here is from genome assembly GCF_008831285.2 of Nymphaea colorata. NCBI lineage: Eukaryota > Viridiplantae > Streptophyta > Magnoliopsida > Nymphaeales > Nymphaeaceae > Nymphaea > Nymphaea colorata. The sequence continues at coordinate 10,032,585 of NC_045145.1, forward strand.
GTACAACAAAAGCGCAATGTATGCATAAAGATGCACTTTATTTTACAAGTGAAATATAATAACGAGTGCTATTTTAATGTACGAAATGACTAAATCATTATTTTAGTTTAAACTCATTGTGTAATTGCACTATTTGTATTCTGAGTTTCCAATCACAAGCTTCCCATAACTAGTTAGAGAGTTCAATGAAATTGGCAAATAATAATATAACTCACTAACTTAACTAAATGTCATCTAATACTAAATGGTGGTCTAACTTAAACTAAATCACTATTTAACACTAACTTAAACTAAATTATTAATCTAAAATAAAATCATTGTCTAGACCTTGATTACCTATTTAAGCTAAATTGTTACTCGTAGTTAAATCACTCCTCTGATCTTATCTACGTTGTGGAAGAAATTACAAAATATATATATTATAGATTGACAATGCATGTTGATGCATATACAAAAAAAAAATATTGACCATGCATCTACAAACATCTCAAGCATTCATGCTTGACATGAATTTCTCCAGAAGCTACCATTGTAGAAAACGAGAGGAGAGGAAGAGTTGAAGAGAAAGCACCACATGTCTCAAAATCTGGACGTGACTACATCCAATTAAAGAGAATAAGGGTTAACACCTTAATGTTCAGTCTTTATAAGAATACCCTTAAGTAGAATGTGTATTTACAACATACAACATAACTTATTAGAACCCTAGTGTTGTAAGTTATTAGAACTAAATCTATAAAGGATTTATATTCACACTTACAACACACCATCACGTCTTAACATTTCCCCACAAGTTGTGCCTAGTTGTGAACCATGGACAACTTGCCTTTAAAAATTCAAAACTTGTTCTTTGTGAGACCTTTAGTAAGAAAATCAGCAACTTGATCATTTGAGCAGACAAAGCAATGTTCTCTCTTCATCTTCAAACTTTTTCCTAATAAAATGTTGGTCAATCTCAATATGTTTGGTTCTGTAGTATTGTATAAAATTAAGAAAAATTTGAATAGCACTTTGATTATTACAACAATAAGCAGCCTTCCACTAGTTCATGCAATTTTGACAATAAATGTCCAATCCAAGTCACTTCTATAGTAACAACAGCCATGGCTCTGTACTCTGCCTTTGCACTTGATCTAGCAACTACCTTTTGTTTCATACTACTCCAATGTACAAAATTAGGTCCAAGAAAGACACAATACTCTGATATTGATCTCTGTTCATTTGAATTTCCAGCCCAATATGCATCAGTGTAAACTAATAAATCATGACAATGTTGTATAGAGTTTATTGGAGAATATAAAAAGCCATTGCAATTGTCACGGGTAGACAACTCTGGACCGCACGGCGTGACAAACTCTTGCCAGTAAGCCGCAAGCCTTCGCCTCGTTCAAGTGGGCGCAGATCACTTGAACGCCTTTTTGATAACAAAGACACAAAATCCACAAAGAGTGTGGAAAGAAAACTCGCAATATATTCACTTTAAGAAGATGAGTACATTACGAGGGAAAACAAGTAAGCTTTTACACTTTACTTACAAAGGATGGCTGAAGCCGCTTACAGAATTCCCACGCCGACCATCTAAAACAATGAATCCCAATATTACACTTGGGGCCGTTTTGGGAGGGTGCCCCGACACAAGTGAACACTAAAGCTTACACCAAGACTCAACATAAGCAAAGGAAATACAACAAAGCAAAGGACGACTGTACAGACACGACACAAAGGAACAGACTCCCCCCTCCAAATCAAGCCTCGTCCTCTGTGCCAACAGCTTCATGGTAGATCCTGACTTCTTCTGGATGACTTCGCCTGAAACGGAAGACATACTCCCACGTTGGCTGATCATCATCTACCCACTTGACCAAGTATCGCTTCGGTTCACCAAGGTAGTTCACTTTGTGTCGAAGGATCTGGTCTAACTGACGGTCGGTGGCACGCCGGGTAGAAGGAGCTCATTGCAGGATCTGTTCTCACCGGGGTTGGCTTCTCTCCAGATCTTCAGCATCGGTGTAGAAGGGCTTCAGGTTGCAGATGTGGAACACTGAATGCACCTTGAAGTCTGGCGGCAGATCTAACTTATATGCCAGCTTCCCAATCCTCTTGACCACAGTAAATGACCCTTCAAACTTTCTGATCAACGTTCGGTGTCACCCATGGAAGATGCCCGAGCGGTCTAGATAAAGTTTGACAAGAACTTGGTCTCCCACTCGAAACTCAGCAGGTTTTTGATTCTTATCGGCTCATTTCTTCATTTTCTTGGCGGCCTTGTGCAAGAATGCCTTCGCTATCTTCGTTTGTTCCTGCCAGTCTCTGACAAACCGGTAGGCGAAGCTGGGTTTTCCATTTTCTTGAGCAGCAACAGTGTGAGACATCAACAACAACAAGGCATTGGTGCGCTCGGTCTGACCATCAGTCTGCGGATGGAAGCTTGTAGAAAACAACAAGTCTGATCCAAGCAACCGAAACACTTCACGCCAAAACTTGCCCGTGAAGCGAGCATCGCGATCACTCACAATACTCTTCGGCATGCCCCAGTGCTTCACAATGTTCTTCACAAACATCTCCGCCGTCTTCTCAGTTGGGTTCTCCTTCGTAGTTGGGATGAACGTGGCATATTTAGAAAACCTGTCCACAACAACAAAGATAGAGCTGTAGCCATCAACTCTGGGTAGACTCACAATGAAGTCCATGGAGATGCTCTCCCACAGACGTTTTGGAATAGGAAGAGGCCCAAGTAGGCCGGCAGACTTCTGATTAGTCCATTTGTCCTGTTGGCAGATGAGGCATGTCTTGATATACGCCTCCACATCATCGCACATTTGGGACCAGTAATAACCACGTTCAAGAAGGGCCAGAGTCCGCTCCTGGCCTGGATGGCCAGCCCAAAGCGTATCATGGCACTCCTTAGTTAACTCTCGCCGGAGATTGCCCCACTTCGGCACGAAAACACGTCCGCCCATGGTGAGGAGTAATCCATCTCGTAGCTAGAATCTTCGAGTCTTCTCCGCTTCAGCCAGGGCAACCAAGTGTTGGGCTGCTGAGTCTTGCCGCATTCCTTCACGAACCTGCTCAAGGAGTGCACCTCCAATTGTGCTTCAGAGGTCCCCTTTCGAGAGGCCGCAAGTTCTGTCTTTCTATTCAACACATCTGCTACCACATTGGTCTTTCCAATCTTGAACTCTAAAGCGAAATCAAACTCCGCCAAGAATTCCTGCCTAGGAGCCTGCTTAGGAGTTAACTTCTTCTGAGTCTTGAAGTAACTCGTGGCCACGTTATCTGTCTTGACGACGAACTCTACCCCCAGTAGGTAGTGCCTCCATATGCAAGCAATGCACAATGACAGTCATCTCCCGTTTATGCACTGTGTACCGCTTCTCAGGGTCCTTCAATTTCTGACTCTCATAGGCAATCAGATGGCCGTCCTGCATTAGTACCCCACCAATGGCAAAATCTGAGGCGTCTGTGTGTACTTCAAAGGGCTTTCAATGATCTGGTAACCTGAGAATGAGCTCTTGTACAAGGGCACGCTTCAGGCCTTCAAAGGCATCTTGGGCAGCCTGGGTCCAAATCTAGAACCTGTTCTTCTTAAGTAGGTCAGTGAGGGGCACCACTATTAATGAGTACCCCGTGATGAACCGCCGGTAGTAATTAGCTAACCCAAGAAAGGACCGCAATTCAGGCACATTTGAGGGCGACTTCCAATCTTGAACAACCTTCACTTTCTCCGGATCCATTCGCAGCTGGCCATTCCCTAAAATATGCCCGAGGAAGCTGATCTTCCATTGTCCAAAGAGACACTTCTCCTTCTTCACAAAGAGATCATTTTCTTTGAGGACCTGAAACACCATCTTCAAGTGACTGACGTGCTCCTCAAGGTTGCTGCTAAAGACCACAATGTTATCAAGGTAGACTACCACAAACTTGTCAAGGTAGGGGTAGAATATCTTGTTCATGAGAGTCGAGAAAGTCGCAGGGGCATTCGTCAACCCAAATGGCATAACTAGGAACTCATATGCTCTATAGCGGGTGACGCAAGTAGTCTTTGGTTCATCACCTTCTACAATCCTGACCTGCCAGTAGCCGAAACGAAGGTACAACTTGGAAAAGATCCTCACCTTGCCTAACTGGTCGAACAAGTCTGCAATCAAAGGAAGTGGATACTTGTTCTTCACCGTCACCTTATTCAAAGCTCGATAATTCACACAGAGTCTCTTGGAACCATCGTGTTTCGTATGGAACAATACAGGAGCTCCAAATGGGGCCCTAGAGGGGCGGATGATCCCTAACTCAAACACGTCATCAAGCTGCCTTTGCAGCTCCTTCAATTCGGTTGGTCCCATTCTGTAGGGGACCATAACTGGTGGCTTGGCTCCGGGAACCAAGTCAATTTCGTGATCAACTTCATGCCTGGGAGGTAGGCGCTTGGGCAGCTCAGGGGGCATTACTCCCTCGAACTGCTTCAGGACAGGGGCTAGTCCTGGGGGAATGACTCTCGGCTGAGGGTCGTCTTCTTCTAGATGTACGGCCACGAGGAATGTTTGTTCCCTATGACGCACGCCCTTCTTCAACTGCATGGCCGACAACATCGGCTGGGACTTGTTTCTGATGGTGTGGCAGTGCACTGTGTGGGACTGATCCGCACCCATCAACGTCAATGTGTTAGATTTTGGCAACATCATTGCATTCTGGCCTTGAAGAAACTCCATCCCCAAGAATCACCTTGAAGTCGTCCAGGGGTACTACTGAGAAGTTGGTGACTCCCGTCCAGCCTTGAATCTGAACCGTTACGTGTAGCACCGAAGTCTACCATCGCAACAGTAGACGTTCCATTCAGAGTGACGTCTAGGTACATCAGTTCCTTGTTCATCAAACTGCTAGACGATGCACGGCTTTGTACAACATTGATCGTTTGAGCGGCACCCATTCGTGTTTGCCCTTCCTCGGTCTCGTCTTCGGTGGCCCTTACGGCATTGGCCTGCCCGGTAGGTCTCACTCTTTTCGAACAGACGCACGCTTGGTGCTTTCCCCTGCAGACCTAACAAGTTACTTACCTTGGTGGCCCAGTGTAGTCCTTGCGAAAGAAGGTTTTTCTCTCGGTTGGCTTTTCGGGCACCGTTTCATTCTTGCTGTTGTCTCGCCAATTATCTTTCTTACCGCCGTGGTTGGACTTCTTCACAGCCGTGAATGTATCGGTGTAGCTTTTGCATTGGGTATCTGCCAAGCGCTCAGCTGCCACATATGCTTGTTCCAAGGTCTCTGGATTCGATCTTTCCACGTCGGCTTGGGCCCAAGATTGGAGCCCTATGATGAACCAGTGAAGTTTATCTTTTTCTGGCATCATAGGCACGTCCAACATGACCTTCTAATATGCCCGGATGTAATCCCTCAAGGGGCCTGTTTGCTTTAGGTTTGCAACCAACCTATAAGCATGCCTTTCAGCATCAACGGATACAAACTACCCCTTCAACTGTTTGAGGAAGTCGTCGAAGGTTCTGATTGTGCAGTCACCATTCTCAATGTCCAGCATTTTCCGCTTCCACCAAGCCACAGCATCTCCCTCTAACAACATTGTTGCGGTCTTGATCTTCAGATCTTCTTCTACGACGTTCTGTAAGTCCAGGTAGTAGTCCACTTGGAACAGAAAGTTGTCGATCGCCCTCACATCCCGGCTACCACTGTACTTCACCGGACATTGAACGTCGACCCTACTGGTCCTCTCTTGGCTACTACTAGCAGAGTTCGTACGTAGCAGTCTTTGATTTGAAGCCCGAAGTCCAGCAACTTCGTTCTGTAGGGTCTTCACCAAGTTGGAGAGTGATCGGTTCATGGCCACTGACTCGACCATCTGTTCTCGCATCGACTTCATCTCCTCCTTGAATCCCTCAAAGGTCTCAGCAACAAAGCCATGGGCTTCCTCATGGGTGACCACACCTGCGACCAACCTATTCACTGTCTCTTCTAGGTTTCCCTGGTCATGGGTCAGGCTCGTCACTTCTGGACGGGCCTGCTCTTTGCCTTTGGCACCTCGCAGATTGTATTGTGATGTCATGGCATTCTCCTCAACAGTAGTAAGTCGGAGGGACGCTCTACACCGACTCTCCAATCGCTTCCCCAAATTGAACAGAGTCTGGGCTCTGATACCAATTGTCACGGGCCGACAACTCTGAACCATGCGGCGCGGTAAACTCTTGCTAGTATGTCGCAAGCCTTCACCTCGTTCAAGTGGGCGCATATCACTTGAATGCATTTTCGAAAACAAAGACACAAAATGCACAAAGAGTGTGGAAAGAAAACTCGTAATATATTCACTTTAAGAAGATGAGTACATCACGAGGGAAAGCAAGTAAGCTTTTACACTTTACTTACAAAAGATGGCCCAAGCCGCTTACAAAATTCTCATGCCGACCATCCAAAACAAGGAATCCCAGTATTACACTTGGGGCTGTTTTGGGAGGGTGCTCCAACATAGGTGAACACTAAAGCTTACACCAAGACTCAACATAAGCAAAGGAAATACAACAAAGCAAATGACGACTATACAGACACGACACAAGGGAACAACAATTGTGCCTTTCAAATATCATATTACCTATCTTTGGGGCATGTGTAAATTGAGGGACTTGATTTACCACATAAGTGATATCCAGATGGGTAAATGTGAAGTATTGAAGCATTCTAACAGTACTATGATATTTGGTGGGGTCATGATAATCGTCTCCATCTTGATGACTTAATTTGTGGCTTAGAACAACTAGTTGTAACAAGAGGTTTGCAAGTTTGCATTTCAGCCTTCTTTAAGAGACCTAAGGTATACTTGTGTTGTGTTAGGCATAGAATACCATCTTGTGCATCCACCTCAACTTCAAGGAAATATCGAAAATTGCCTAGATCTTTCATCTTGAATCACTTACTTAGGATATCCTTAGTTTTCTAAATATGTGATAAACTACTCCCTATGATAATAATTTCATCAACATATATCAATAGGAATGTAGTGATAACTAGACTCCAAAACATGAAGAGAGGATGGTCAAGCTGAGAATGATAATGAATTTGAATCTCTAATGAGAAGCTTCCAAACCAGAAATGATAAGCCTACTTCAAACTATATATAGCTCTTTATAGCCGACATACATACTCTTCAGGATTTCCTTCATGGTATCCTAGGGGCTGCTCTATGTACACTTCTTCTTTTAAATTTTGATGAAGGAAAATATTCTTGACATCCATTTGGCTTATGTGCCACCCATGATGAATAACCATAACTAAAACAATATTGATCGTACCCATTTTCACTACGGGGCTGAAAGTTTCATCATAATCATGTCCAAACACCTGCAAAAATCCTTTAGCTACAAGGTGCACTTTATAACACTCTATACTCCCATCTGTCTTGTATTCATCTTGTAACCCATTAAAAACCTATAACATTTTTATCATGAGGACATGGAACAATGGTCCATATTTGACATTGATACATCACTTTCATCTCTTCATTTATTGCTTGAATCTATTTATTAAAAGTGGCAGCTTGTGAAAATGATGTTGGCTCATCCTCATTCTTAATCTGAGATAAAGACTAATGGAAGTTCAGATTGAAGTTCTCATAGCTAGCCCATCAAACAATAGGATGACAGACTCTTTCCAATCATCTAACCGGTAAAGTAGATGACATTGAAGGATGTTCACCCATAGAGAGGCCCACTATTTGCTCGTCATCAACCATAGGAAAAACTTTCTTATCACCTATAACATAAATATGTCTAGAGAGTTTTCAAGCTTGTGAAAATGATGTTGGCTCATCCTCATTCTTAATCTGAGATAAAGACTAATGGAAGTTCAGATTGAAGTTCTCATAGCTAACCCATCAAACAATAGGATGACAGACTCTTTCCAATCATCTAACCGGTAAAGTAGATGACATTGAAGGATGTTCACCCATGGAGGGGCCCACTATTTGCTCGTCATCAACCATAGGAAAAACTTTCTTATCACCTATAACATAAATATGTCTAGAGAGTTTTCAATATTGGAAAATGAATCATCTGCAATATTATTCTGCCCTTTTGTACATTTGGACCTAAAATTCATGGACATGTATCTTGAGCATCAGCTCTGGCAAGAAGTCTTGCATTCAGCCAAGGATCATAGTGAGCCATGCTATCATGTTGTGTAGAAATATCTTCTCCATTGTCAAAATTATGTTCATCAAATATCATATTTCTTGAGATTTTGATTTGTTTTCTTATAGGATCATGGCATCTATATCCATTGTGATTTTCTGCATACTCTACAAATCTACACTTGACTGCATTAGACTGGAACTTATTTCTCTATAAAGAAGTAACATAAACATAACAAGTACAACCAAACACAAGTAAAACATCATAATCTGAATTCTTATGAAATAAAAAAATGTGGAAACTTATGGTTCAAAATAGACATAGGCAGGCAAGTTATAATATGGATTGTAGTGTGAAATGCTTCTATCCATAATTCCATGGGAAGCCAGTAGCATGCATCTTGGTCATAGCACTTCCAACAGTATGTCAATAGTTTTTCTCTTCAATGCCAACTGGCTAAGGTTTGTGCTGGCAAGGTACACTTCAATTAGTTTCATTATGTTGGAGGTAATGAACAAAATCACAAGAGAAATATTTCCCTCATCATCACATTGAAAATTAATGATATTGAAAGAGAATTGATTTTAACAAGAGCATGAAAGCGATAGAAAGAAGAAAAGACATCAGAATTATTCTTTAAGAAATAAATCCACGTGAAACTTGAAAAGTGATCGATGAAAGTGACACAACATCTGTTTTCTGAGTTAGAACTTTTAGGAGCCACCCCCCACACATCTGAACAAACTATTTCAAAAGGTCTTGAAGTTCTTTCATTTATTGAATTGAAAGGAAGAACATGACTCTTACATATCAAGCAACTAGATCACATTTTCTCACTTATAGGAAATTCCAACCGAGACTCAGGGATGAAATGAGTAGACATAAGTTTTTAATAAAGACTCTACTACAATGACCAAGATAAGAAATGCCACCAAGGCTTATTACATTTATCAATATTGAAAAAACTATGATCCTTAGGTGACAAAAGATGAGGAACTGAGCTTCAACTTCCGATGAGCAGAGATAGGATCATCCTTAAGGATGTATATGTCCTCTTGTCACTTGCCTCTAACTTATATCGTCTTCATTAGAATTTCCTTGACATAATGGAAGGAGTGAATTCAACAGAAGAAGTGGAATGATCAACAAGTTTAGTAACAAAAATAATGTTTGTTTTGATATTAGGGGACATGGGAAAGCTTGAGGCAAGAATAGAAAATGAGAATGGAAACATTTTCTACAACTTCATTACATTTACTAAAATAAAGAACTAAATTGTAGAACTTACTGGCATTACCTGTAACATGAGAAGCTGCCCTTGAATCATTGTACCATACCCCTTGATCATCACGTTTTAAGTCCAATCCTGACAAGGTCACCAAAAGAAGATCCTTCACATCAGATCCAAGCTTAGAAGAATAATGGATTCCATTGTCTTTGTCCTTTCAAAGAATTGTTCCTTTTATTTATTAAAATTGCATTTATTTTGGGGATTATTCTACCAATTGATTTTGATGTAACTCGTTTATTGCAATAAAAATAGGTAAAAACATTTTTGGAACCAAGAGAAACATTGGAGGTAGGCAACAATCCATGTCCTCCAAAGAATCCTTGACACTACCAGGTCCACCTCTAAAACCATCACTTTATCTATCTTGCCCATGGGATACCATAGTGGCTAACACCTATTCCCCCATCTCAAGAAAGAAACCTTTCAAGGTCATCCCATATTGTAGAAGTTTAGCTAGCAAATCATCAAAACGTGGGGAGCACTGGTAAACACTATAGTCAAATAGTCAATACATGATATTCTGGCCCCCAATCCATCTGATGTTCTACATACTTTATCCTTTTCAGACAACTCATAACCCTCAACAGCTAGCTAATCAGAAACCTGAGCAACTTCATTTAAATACTCCATGATAGGCATCGATCCTCTTGAAAGTACTTGAAATTCTAGTTGGAGAAAAGAAATTTTAGCCTTTAAAATCTGTGAATAAGTCTGCACAAGTTTATCCCACAACTCCTCAACCGAACACTCATTAGTAATACACATCATACATCCTACAAAACAATGGAAGTGATAAAAGCCACGGATGCCTAGTCATGTTTCAGCCAGACTTCAAACTTATGGTTTGGAACCAATTCTCCTTGGACAACTCCATTCCCATCCTTGATTTCCCGCATGATATATTCTAAAGGGACTAGAATAGAACCACCTAGGTGTCTAGAGAGACCTTGACTCTTAATGAATAGGAGAATTTGATGCTTTCAAGTGAGAAAATTAGTATTTGTGAGCTTTTCAAAAGTGAGCTAACCAAGGAAGTTGGCTGAGATAATAGATTGAGTATGTAGGTCCATGAAGAAATATAAAAGAAAGAAAGGAATCGGTCTGACTTCAAAATTTAGTAACAATCAAGAAAATAAGAAGAATAAAATCTGTTCCACATGACAAACAATGCATATTTAACCTAAAACGAAGATTAGATGATGAATCAAGACAATAAAACCATGATTTTCTACAAACATAACAACATGAAATATGACTTGGATGCCTAGCTAACATGGTTGGTTCTATCTATGCACCATAAAAACAAACTTAGATGTTACATTGGGAAAACTACTTCAGGATGAAGTATAATATAACCACAAATCCAAGACAAAAATCACAATTTGCTGTAAATAGATTTTCACAGTCATGTCAAACAGTAATTTTTGGAACTAGAGAAACCTTAGCCAAGACCCCTAATTTGGCTTAAAATTTGGTGCCTAGACTCTCTGTATATCAAACAATCAGTTCCAATCTATATATTTACAAAATATGGCCTAGTTTGAAAACTATGATACCACAAACTTGGTGCAGAAAAATAATCGTTATAGAAAAACACTGTTGACATGATTAGACAGCCAATTTGAGATGATATTTAACTACCAAGATGAACTTGGATGAACCTAACATATGGATAGACTCTTGGGATATTAAATAAGGGATCCTACATGAAAACATGGAGGAACTATGTCATGGACCAAGAACTAAAACATACTGAAGTTAAGACAAAACTAGCTTTAGCAGAAAAATTACATAAACTTTAACAAAAAGCAGATTTTATTGAAGTGATCCAACAACCAATCAGAATACCTTAGATTAGTGTGGGATAACTAGACACATGTAGCAAACCAACAGCTTTTATAGAACAAGAAAACGACTTGTAGAACTTGATTTATTGAGCTCCTAAGTTGACGAAATTTCCAAGTTCGAATTCTTGCAACTTGTAAACTGCACAACATAGGTTCTAGAAAATCTTTCAAAAGGAGGACTAAAATAATTCGGATTCTCACAAAGTTGATGGGAAATTACTAGACACATAGAAAAACTAATGTCTTTTACAATTTGTCAAATGACTCACGGTTTGTGAGACAAAGGCTTCTAAAGTTAGGTGAAAATCTTGATTCTAAAAACACGTTGTTACCTTAACTAAAGAATCTAGGACTCAAAGATGTGGAGACTTGATGAGAACCAAAAATAAACATGTGGATATCTTCTAAGCCATCAATATAAACACGCCTAATCCTATAATGGACGAAGCAAGCTGATACAATTCATGTGTGCACATAAAATGAAAATAACAAGAGAGTAACATATAGAAAATTAAGAAAGCAAAAATGCATGATGGGGTTTCATATGGATCAAGTTAATCATATACTGATCATAACTTATAGATCCATTGAAAGTCATGCATAAAATGCAATATAACAAGGAAAACCAAACTAATTCATGTTAAAAAAGATGGAGTTATATCCACAAATGTGATCTCAACCTTGTGATAGATTTAACATTAAGAACATGCAATATGCAAGAAAAATAAGTAAAAATATAAACAAAACCATGCATCATGGGCCTCAATAGGGAGCTAATGTCTATGAAGGTGGATTCAACCGCTTTACTACAACCACTAGCGAGGTAAAATGATAAGAAAAATAATGATGAAAAATAATAGAAAAGCAATATATTGGCCTTAAGAAGGCACATTGTCTATGAAGACATACTCAACTCCTCATTGTTGGCCATCGAGAAGAAAGCAAATAAAGAAAGAACCCTCTATGGAGAGCTCCATTCAATGTGTAGTGTAGTGTGAAGTACAGAGAAGAGATAGAGAGATGACCTACCTGGTTTGGACATAGGTTTCTCTTCTTCTTCTTCTTGCTTCCTCTTCCTACTGAACATCCAAGATGGGCACTCCTAGGGGACAACCACTTCCCTTGGGGCTTCTCAAACCTAAAAGTTGGGTAAATCAGAGAATCAATCTCAGAAATAATAAAGAAACTTGAAAAAGAGAGATAGGCACACCTGAAAATTGGCAAAGTCACAAAGTGAAGGGTCCTTTCACCTCTAACTCCTATTTACAGTCATGATCAATGGCATAATTGAAAGAAAAAGAAAGGGGTAGCCCTTCATTTCTTGCAATCTAAACACTTTTTATAAAATCCTAACCCTGGTTTGAACTATTGAGATTGATTCGGTTGAGATGTGTCAACATCTAATTCATTTGTATATTGGACTTGTGATTTGAATTTGAAAAGAGGTTTAGATTTAAAATCAAGATAAAATATTGAAATGGAGATCAAAATTAAGATCTGGAATGAAGATTTGGTTCTGACATAGATCTGAAATTGAGTTTGAAGTATAAATTATGGACTCAAATGGAAAATCTGGGCATGGGATTTGATGTTGACTAGGCAACATCCCCTTGTAGGTCCCATTGAGCTAGTGGGTCTGGTCTAGGTCTTGATTAAGCATAGGTAAATCAAGTAAAATTGACACAAGTTTGACTGAACTAGGTTCAGTTGACCGAGCTTCCAAGTTTTGATCAAATTGCAATCAGTTTTTGGAGATTGAGCTTAGTCGATTAGACCTGGTTAAACTAAGACTAGATTTAATATTGGATTTAGTAAACTTGAGCCTACTAGGCTGGAATTGTGATTGGGTTTGAACTAGGTTTGGAACTGGTCTCGACTGAGATGAAATTAGTGTTGGGCTAACTTTGATGAGTTAGGACATTAGAGCAGGATTGGCAAAACCTAGGTTAGCGACTGATATCAGTTGATCTAATTAGGTTTAGTTTTATTTAAATAGGCTACTTTGAATGTGCTACTTCAAATTTGGCAGTTTTTAGAAAACTAAGCTAAGCAGTCCTACCAAATCTGAGGAAGATAGGTTTCAACATACTGGATTAGGTGGATCCCACTAAGCTAAATCAAACATATTTTGTTGAACTAGGTTCTATGGGTCCTGTTCAAGTTATTACTGGTAAGGTTTGAAAACTGAGGTAGCTCCAAAAGACCTATTTCTGGCAGATTTAGTGGAACTTAGGTTTATGAGTCCCATGAAAGCTGAATTAGGCAAGTCTATGGAAACTAGGGTATGTGGATCCTACAAAGTCTATTTTTGGTAGGATTGAAGAAAATGTTGTATGTGGGACCTATAGGAACTATTTTTTGTAGGTTCGAGGTTGGTGATCTACTTTTGGCAGAACCTACACAAAATAGCGGCTGGTGAAGTTTAACTTTCAAATTTGGCATGGTCGAGCACTCTACCTAGATCCTAGCCCGGTTCAGGCAGAATTCAAAAACATTGTCTGGCCTACTAAAAAAAAAACAGTTTTCCTGAAATCACTGAATATGGACCAAAAAAATGTAAAAAATGGAGACTAAAATGGAAGAACATTTTAGTTCTATTGGTTATGGACAGAGTTTCAGCATGTTGCATTGAGGGAACCTAGATCAATGACTTTCAGACTATGATCAATCGAGAAATCAGGAAATTTTATTGAAAATTAAGCTAAAATGATCTCCATATATAAATATGAGTGAAGTGACTGAGTATGTGAAGTGGAGAAGATTAGTGAATTTTTAAAATAGAAATTATGCTTCATTGTGCATATTGTAACTTGGGTCAAGCTAAGAGAACTTAGGTACAGTCATGCAGAAGATATTTTTTACTCGGTAGGAGTTGATGTGGTAGAATTATAATGAAATTGAGCTCAAATATAAGAAATGTCATGACTGACATTGGGGAAGGGACCCCTTAGCAATTTGGAATGAGCTAGTAGAACAAGGCTAGGGTTAAGCTATTCTCAGTATGACTAATAGACCCTATGCTCGATCTAGTTAACTCAACTTAACTGAGATGAAATTAGGTTTAAACTGCAAAAATGGGTAGTAAAGTGACCTGCCTTATAAGATTTGAACTCAATTGAACTAAAGCTTGGTATCTGTACTATCTAATCCAGGCTGAACAGCTATAAAGAACAACTTTTGAACTTAGTTTAGGTGTACTATCTAATCCAGGCTGAACAGCTATGAAGAACAACTTTTGAATAGGTTAGGGATGAGAAATAGAGCCGCAAAGTTACCTTTTCTAGTGAAATGGGGCCCATGAAGCTTAATTAAGCTGCTTTCAGTCAAAATGAACAAGGCAAAACTTTAATAAATAAAAAAAGAAGGTCCTAGGACCTACTTGACAACTATAAATTAGTTGGTTGAGGTCAATGTACTCAAATATGATTGTGCCTAGGGTATTCTAGGATTTAAAGGCAAAATAGTAAAAGTGACCCACCATTAACCTAGAGAACTAGGGTTTATCTAAGTTTAGGATAATGGTAGTCCTACTGGGATAACATCGGACAGTCTACCATTGCTCTAGGGTCACATACCAGATAAGTTGGAAAATGATTTGAAAACAGTAATAAAGCATGTGGTGCACAGGTAAAATGGACATTTTGTAGCATGGAAAATTTGGGGTGTTTTCAACAAAATAGCTTTACTAAAAGCGCCACTCTTAGGTTGTAACCGAGACAAAAAAGTGCATAAAAAATATTGATTACTGGGCTGGGATTTGGAAGCAGGACTCAGTTCATGTGTGATAATGTAGAGGTCGTCTTTATGGGAATGACAGCAAAGGCCCTTCTCAAGTACAGACAACCAGATGTCATTAAATGAATTAAGACCAACATGAACGACTAAGAAACATGTGTGTTGGTCAAGAAGGGACACAATCAATAGGAACATTTTTTAGGCCATTGACATATATGCTGGTTAAGTTTTGGCTATTTTTCTAGTTTAGCAGGTAAGCACAACCTAAACATCAATCAGGTCAATTAAGATGAATAAACACCATAGAGGAATGAAAAAACAACAATTAAATGCATTGCATACTATTTTTCTATCAAGCAATATTGGGACCTGAAGTGGCATGAAACCTTAAATTAACATTTGGACCAGAAATGAAACTTGTTCCCATCTTTTGACTAAGAAACAAAAAAAAATGCCAGTTTCCCCTACTGATCTGCTTCTTGTCATGATATGATATACACAACTGCCTACACACAACTTTGAATCTACTATAAATTAACAGGAAAATATTATAGATGTTTGAGTTAAATTTAAAAAAAATTGACTGCAACTAGGTTCAGAACAACAGGAACAGCCAGTTTCATGAGTTAAATTTTGAATTCAAATATTCGAATCAAATGCTTATAAATGTCACTATACAAGACTATCTAATCTGAATGTAAGCCAAAAAGAAATGCAAATTTCAAAAAACAACATTCTTAAGATTCAAAACTGTGTGTGGACCAAGCTTTCATATATCACCCTTGACTACAAGAGCCTATTGTTTGAAACAAACTACTTCTACACCATGGCACCTAAAAGCATACGATATGCTAAGACATGAACAAAAACAATGCAACGAATTAATATTTCATTTAACTGAACCAATTGCTTAACTAAAAAAATAAAGATAATGATGCTCATGAATTATGTGTGGAATGCGAGATCTGGTAAATGTTATATAGATAATGACAATAATTTTTTTCAAGAGAGCAGCCATTAAGTAGGTCAAACTGGAAGAATTTTTTATCATTTTTAAGTCACCAAATAAAAAGGGAAGAGGTGCATAATGACATAATAAATGTTCCTAACAGGGACAAGATGGATGCAAAAACTTCGATATTTTAGAGCAACCCATATATGATCAATCCCAAAGGAAAAGATGAAAAATATGATTCATCAAATGCCTTCATCAATCTCTATAAGATCAAGTTTATAGATCAAGTTATACGAGAACATATCATTGGGAGACAAGGGTTTTGTTAAAAACTGAACCCTCCTCAATGAGTGTTGCCATGGGATAGAGATCAGATCCGTCCATGGAGTGGGTGGTGGATTCACAATCTGTTGGATAAAATAGAATCCAAAGGCTTTGACACTAGCTAATAACTAGGTAGCATTTTGGAAGTGCCCTTGAAAAAATCACGAGATGAAGCAGCTAGTGCAAAATAGTTAAAAAGGTTGGCATTCTGTAAATGCACTTAAGTTGGCGCAATGGCACGACAAATACTAAAAAGGCATTCCAGACACACCCTTCACCTACTTCCGAAATAAAAAGTGGAATCCAACAGGGAATTCTTATTTATGAAACAAAAAGTTTTGTCTTCCTACTCATTGAAGAGAGGATTCATTGAGATTTCTGTTCAGTACAAGCATTCAATGAGTTGCTTGCTGATGAAACTTGCTACAAACAAAAATGCAATGTATGTAAATGACATTAGGTATAAATTAGTTCGGCTACAAACAAGGAATAATGCTTAGAGTGCTTACATCATTTGTTACATGTTTTGAAGGGTGGAAATTGAATGATATTCTGTTGAAGCATATACTGAACAGAGCATTGTTGATTGATCACTACCATATCTAGTAAAAGAGGCAACAAGTTGTTACAACTGACATGTCTGTGCATTTGTAATTTTCTGCATCATGTTAAACTTGAACAATATGTATAAAAACATTGTCATCATTCTAAGTTTTTTTTTTTCATATTCATGATCTATGTGGAAAATATTGTGGAAGGCATGTCCACTATAAATTTATTGGTGGTACATACCCTTATTAGTTATGTCAGCATTTATTACAATTTTAGAGTAAACATTATTAGTAAATTGTTGTTACAGTTCAGACTTCTTAATTTAGTAGTATGGATCTTAGTGATGGAATATGAAATAATAAGTAATGTAACTAATTAATATATAATATAAATATATAATATTAATAATAACTTTAATTATATATAAGAATTCATTGGATTATTTGATTATATCAATAACCATTTCTTCATTTTTTGTTGTGAGGAGCTTACCATGAATCCCCTAATTTCTGCTGCTTCCGTTATTGCTGCTGGATTGGCCAAAGGACTTGCTTCTATTGGACCCGGAGTTGGTCAAGGTACTGCTGTGGGCCAAGCCGGAGAAGGTATTGCTAGACAACCAGAAGCAAAGGGTAAAATACGAGGTACTTTATTGCTTAGTCTGGCTTTTATGGAAGCTTTAACAATTTACGGGCTGGTCATGGTATTAGCACTTTTATTTGCTAATCCCTTTGTGTAATCCTAGTAATGTGAAAATGTGAAAAATACGTACTTCTTTTCTTGCTTTGGCCCTGCCACTTTGCTTCTTCAAATTATATCAACTCAACACTTCACTCCTACAATCACTTCTTCCTTGATCCAATACTCTGGGGAAGTACTGATTTGAGGAATTAGTGGATCCGCTTCCACTCGCTTTCTTCTGTCCCGCCCTTAGTCCAATGAATGAGCATTTTCCCTTTTTTATTTATTTTAGGAGGGTATGTCGCAATTGACACAAGACTTGGGACTTAATAAGTGTCTTATTGGGGATCTAAATAAGGAGTGAAGTGATACAAAAAAGGAAATCTTTTTTTTTTTTATTTGTTAGTCCTATTCCTATCCATAAGATAAGAGTAGAGCATATGAAAAATCAAATCGACTCTTTCATTTTTTTGAGTCACTGGCCATTTGCTAGGAGTTTTGGGTTTAATATCGATATTTTAGCAACAAATCTAATAAATCTAGGTGTAGTGCTTAGTGTATTGATATTTTCTAGAAAGGGAGCGTGTGCGAGTTGTGTATTTCAAGAATAGTCTAGAACCAACCAGCTGCACTTTATATTTTGCTATAGTAATCTACTAATATAAAAAGGTGCATGATCTCAACGAATTACTTCTGAATAAATCAATAATTACTATGTAAGAACCATAACATTTCGTGACTCGTTGGTAAATTGGATTCTCGATTAATCAATAATGTGAGACCATTTAGTTAACATGGTTTTCACAAGTCAATCATGTATGATAGAATCATCAAAGATTTGATCTTTTCTAACTCTGTCTGTAACTCACTCAGGAAATAAAGAGAAGATGCATACAAACGAGATACCCAGCAACAAGAAGAAGGAAAAGGATTGAATAGAGGAAATCCCGAGCATTTGGTGATCTCAGATGTGTCCACTTCAGTTTCTGCACTTATCCTTTTTTGATTCTCACTTTCTAGGAAAGGAACCCTTGTTTTCTGTAAACAGGATTTGGCTCAGGATTGCCCATTTTTAATTCTAGGGTTCCTCTGAATTTGGAAGTTACCACTTAGTAGGTTTTCATACCAAGGCTCAGTTCAATCAACTATCGTATAGAAACGAGAAATAGGTTTAATTGTACATATTTTTAATGTGTATATGGGATCCTCCAGATAATTCAAATCAAAGTAATTTTATGATCGACTCGGCCCTATATGACATGACCGATCGATAGAAATACTCCAATGCTCCATCTTTGTCATATATTTATGGATATGGAAATAATGGAAAAAATCATATTCCATTGTCCACTGCTCCTATTGGACGACTACAGTCGTTGCTTTAGCTTTCTGTTACTTTGAAAGTAGTTGCTTCAGCTTCAGCCACTCGAATTTTTGATATTCCTTTCTATTTCTCATCGAACGAATGGCATCTTCTTCTAAAAATCCTAACTCTTCTTAGCATGATATTGGGGAATCTCATTGCTATTACTCAAACAAGCATGAAACATATGCTTGTATATTCATCCATAGGTCAAATCAGATATGTAATTATTGGAATAATGGTTGGAGACTCAAATAATGGATATGCAAGCATGATAACTTATATGTTGTTCTATATCTCCATGAATCTAGGAACTTTTGCTTGCATTGTATTATTTGGTCTATGTGTTGGAACTGATAACATTCGGGATTATGCAAGATTATACACGAAAGATCATCTTTTGGCTCTCTCTTCAGCCCTATGCTTCTTATCCCTAGGAGGTATTCCTCCATTAGCAGGTTTTTTTGGAAAACTCCATCTATTCTGGTGTGGAAGGCAGGCAAGACTATATTTCTTGGTTTCAATTGGACTCCTTACGACCGTTGTTTCTATCTGCTATTATCTAAAAATAATCAAGTTATTCATGACTGGATGAAACAAAGAAATAACCCCTCATGTCCGAAATTATAGAAGATCTCCTTTAAGATCAAACAATTCCATCGAATTGAGTATGATTATATGTGTAATAGCATCTACTATACCAGGAATATCAATGAACCCAATTATTGCACTTGCTCAGGATACCCTCTTTTAGCTTCTAGGGTCTATTTCTTAGTTCAAGATCCCCTTACTAACTTAACTGGAATAAAAGAATTAGTAGATTTGTTCCGCCGAAAATGGGAATGGTTTGGGGTTATGAACTTATAATCATGGAATTGACTCCATCATCGGATTATAAGTTCATTCCATACTGGAACAGACCGGAATAGGGTTATGGACATTCTCATTATGTTATGAGAAGGGGTTATTCGAACATATGTAAATATATATAGATATGGATCCCTGCGTCGTTACATTCCATTTAGGATTAGGAAGAGGTGTAATCGGACCTGCTTTTTACATATCTATCGTTACCATATTCACTTCTTTGGCCTTCTATTGTATTGAATCGAGAAATAGGTTTGATTGTACATCTTTTTAATACATATAAGGGATCCTCCAGATAATTCAAATCGAAGTAATTTTATGTCCAACTTGGCCCTATATGACATGACCGATCAATAGAAATACTCCAGCACTCCATCTTTGTCATATATTCCTTATATCATACTAGATAGATATCACATTCATGGAATAGGATTCACTTTCAAGATGCCTTGTTGTGAAATGGTAGTCACGGGAGACTCAAAATCTTGTGCTAAAGAGCGTGGAGGTTCAAGTCCTCTTCAAGGCATAATATCGAGAATGCTCATTGAATGAGCAATTCAATAACAGATCTCAGATCTAATCAATATAGATATACCGAGTATTTGTTGATAGGAAGTATTCTGGCGATCCCCACGATCCAAGTCCGAGCTGTTGGAATAGGTTCGGCGTTTTGCAGCGGATCACGAAATCTTAGCGATCTTCTTTATCTAATGAATGGAGAAGCCCATTTTGAAATCGTCCACCCTGCACCCACCCCTGAGTATATGCTTCAACAGGATTCACACAGGGTAGATTGATACGATAGAAACTTCTAGTAAAATGCCTGCCTGTAATCTAGCAGATAAAGTACATTACATAGTCAGTTTTAGGTTAGGGATTGACGACTTACCCATTCAGTGACTTTGGCACTGGACGTTCCCAAAATGGGTACTATCATGTCAGATGACTTAGATATGTTGGCATTCCAGGCTTCCTTCTCCTTTCAAGGAGGGCCTATCCGAAAGAGAATCAAGTGCCTCTTGGTCGTGCTGAATAGGATGAACCGCCCTCCATTCTTTGCTTCAGAACAAAACAATTACAATCAGGCTCAATCGACTGGAATGTGTGTTATCCATATAAGAGATATTCCAATTGTGAAGATCTATCAACCTGAGATGAAGAGAAAGGTCTATCTATTTGATTTAGTTATTCAGTTAAACGAACGATTCATTATTACAGCTAGCAACAACCATTTCATCGGACATTCACATTTTTTATTTTTCAATGGATTTACATGTTTCATTAATGGAAATTGTTTGATGTAGTGAGTAATAACTTCTGGTTGTTCATTGTTCCAGAATTCTTGTTTAGGCAGTTCATACCATCCATACATAGTGTTTTGATCTAAAATTTCAGTTGCTCTATGTTTCAGTAGTAGCATATTGCTCCATGGAGCTAAGGTCCAAAATATGGAATAAACAAGTGTTTCCACGACTCTACCTCCGGGTCAATTCTGTTCCATTTAGTCCCTCTTTCACTGCCACATATCTTTTTGGCTAAGGAATGGGAAATCTTTCTCCTGGTGCATGAATCAAATGTTTCATTTCATTCAAGAAAAGCCATCTCTTTCTCAAAAATATCTTTGTCATTTGATCCAATAGCATTCTATTATTAGATAGGAACAGATTTGATAAATACTGATAACTCTTGGATAGAGTATTAGAACGGAAAGATCCATTAGATAATGAACTATTAGTATTAGTTCTAAGCCATCTCTAGTGATGAATCAACAATATGTCCCTTTCACATCTCTTCATCTGCAAAAGGTTCTTGATGTGAAAACACAGAGACAAAGGGCTGATCTTTGAATAGGAAAAAGAATTGATCTGTAGGGTACCCAAATGAATTGGCTTATTCGAAAAAAACCTTGTTCTTTGGAAGATCTATCTTGTGTTTGGTACTACACGGTTTCACTCCGCAAGAACTCTGAATCATTCTTTTGAAGCTTATCCTCTTTAGGATAAATGATCCGTTCGTCCCGAAATGACCTGACCCAATAGGGAAATCCCAATTTATTGGGCCTTTCGATATAATCAGATAGATTGCCATGAGGGTGCCACAGTCTAGGAGCCCAAACTATGTGATTGAATAAATCCTCATCCTCCTCTATCTGTTGTAGGTGGAGGGTTCCTTCTCCTTCCCCTTCGTCAAACCTCTAGGAGCCCAAACTATGTGATTGAATAAATCCTCATCCTCCTCTATCTGTTGTAGGTGGAGGGTTCCTTCTCCTTCCCCTTCGTCAAACCCCAATTCATATTTTTCATATAGAAATCTCTGATCAATGGTATAACAAGATCCATTTTGCATCATATCTAACTGATTCCTTGGTTCGGACCAAAGAAGCAATGTCACTAGATCATTATCAAATTGACTGCATTCTGTCTGTGAATATCCCACCAGAGTGCTTTTTAATAGGCCATGAACTAGATCAGAATCATTCTCAACGAATCCATAAGAAGTGATCCAATTTTGTTCATCGGGTCCCCAAAGATCTTGAGTGACCGATCTGGCAGAACAACTCAAAAGATAAAGAAGTATTGTTAATATTTTCATGCTCATTCCAAGTTCGAAGTACCATTTGGACAAACAAGAATCCTCTTCCTTACATGATTTCTTCTTCATATAGATAGATATAGGATCTATGGAGTAATTACTTAGAAGTACATTTTGTACAACAGCCCTTCCTATCTGATAGGATCTCATGATACTGAATGGATCTTACCTGGGATCGCAAATTCCAAGTTTGTCTATGAAGAGTTGATCTAATTGTATTAGTGTTTATAATTGATTTCTTTTGTGTTAAGACCTCATTGGTAAAAGCTACAAGATTTCGTGCATTGGAACCCATGGTTATGGATCTAAATCCATTAGTATGGGTCATTTTCTTTTCCAAGCAGAATCCCCTACTATATGAAAGAATGAAAAAGTGCTTTCGTTGTTGTGGAATAAGATGCCTTCGTATCTTAATGCATGTATTTGACTTATTCAGAGCTATTAGAGTGGAATCCACTTTTTGGGAAATATGAGTCGAAGCAATAACAAGAATATTTCTAGTGGAACATCTTTCATAATTCCTGGGAAGATGGTTCACTAATAGACCGAGGGATAAGTAATTTGACTCATTCAAATACGGATCATGAATGTTTGGAATCCATATTATGCAAGGAGACATTGCTTTTGCTAATTCTAATGGAAGGGTGATCTCAAATTGGTCAATTTTTGGTGTCATATACATAGTTAGCACATTTGGCATAGTTAGCAGCTCCGTATCAAGGTCATCATCGTCACGATGATCAATATTGATATCATCAATAAGATAACCTTTATTGTCATCCAGGAACTTGTTCGGAAAATACCATAACAAAGGGCACATAGGAGTTTGTTACTCAGTATTTGACAAAATATGATCGTCCAATTCCTATAAAACCTATCATTAAAATACCCCTAGAAGGGGGTAGGGCTAAGCGGTGCGAAAAGGGTTTTCCATGAGATGGGAAATGAGAACTATTAGCCACACACGGCGTTTGTGAATAAGTAATTGTTTGATAATGAGCAAGGAATATCCGTCTTTCTGCTAAATAGGATCTATTGAACTCACAATTCATTGGATACCTTTTTTGAATGTCAACTAAGTATCGTAAGTAAATGGATTCCAGTTGTTCAATCATAACCAGAGTCATTCTTTGATACATGTTCACTATGAGTCAGACTCAATAAGATTTGATCAATCCTTTTTTCTGTCGTTAAGGTGGAGAACTGAACTAAGAATTCTCTTTCTGCATCATCAATCCAATCACTGTTTGCGACCCATGATTCTATTTGATCATCAAACCAATCATTGTTCACGTATTTTCTTATCAATGAATAGATCTCTTTACTTGTATGACTTAGATGTCTCATATTTCTTGAAAAAGTGATTGAATTGATGGGATTTGGTATGATACTTCTAAGATAGATGATATCGATGAGATTGATATTCAAATCTTTCTTAGAATGTATTGATTTGACCCCATAAGTGGGACCACCACTCGATAGCATGTTGTCACCAGAAGCAGAACTCTGTATTTCTTCCAGAGAATCTCCTAGTTGATCCAGAGAAACTAGAAAGAATTCTTTAACCAAAAAGAATTCAGTTCGGGTGGAGGATACCTATCTAGAAGTTTTTGCAACTCAATCATTTATGATGGAATCATCAAAGATTTGATCTCTTCTAACTCTTTCTGTAACTTGATCTTTTCTAACTTTGTCTGTAACTCACTAGGGACTCGGTAAATAAAGAGAAGATGCATACGAACTAGATATCTAGCAACAAGAAGAAGGAAAAGGATTGAATAGAGGAACTCCTGAGCATTTCGTGATCTCAGATGTCTCCACTTCAATGGAATGGGTGACTCATTATTTCGATGAATCATTTCTTTAAGCAGAAGAAGATTCTGTAAACAGTTACTCGAAATCTCACTAATCAGATTCCATCGTGGAAGAATTGTCCACAATGGAATGTGAAGAATTGACCATGGTATATCTGATCCATGCATAATATCATAAAAAAAGGATACAAATTTGTGACTTCTACATAGTATCGGCAATGGGTCTGAAAAAGTATTTAAAAGGATGAAATTTAAATATTTGCACCCTGCCGAAGTAAGGAACCATGGCATATACGTTTGGAACAGATTCCATTTTGAGAGATTTGAAAAAGCACTATCTCATTGAAAGGCTTTATACATCTGTTGTTTCTCAACACATTTCTTTAGACAAAGATTCTGTTTTTTTGCTGATGGTAAATCTCTCTCAAAACATGGAGTTTGAATCAAACCTATCTTTGAATTGAAACTGAGATACTGATGCAAGTTCTCCCCTTCTAAATTAGATAGATTCATATCTGAAAGAGGTTGATGATAAGTTGAAAGAGGCTGAGATTTGTACAAGTTATACGTTTTGTCACCACTGTGTGAAAATCATTAGGTATGAATATGTTAGATACATGTGACTCGATTGGCGAAATAGTATCTCTCTCCAAAAAGACATGTTTTTTTTTTTACCGACACACAAGAAAATATCTTGCTGTGGATGAATAAGATATGGAGGAATTGTCCATATGTAAGATCATAATTATTGATACGGGCCTTTTTCGCATAAAAAAGGAATCTTTTTGTTAGAATAGAAGCAGAAGTGATGTGGATTATTCAATAATCGAAATAGATTTGCTTTATAAAAAGAAGATATCAATGAACTTCTATTTGCATCCCAAAATATTGGTTGGTTTTGGAGTGCTCCAGAAAAATGAGGTTTTTGTTTTGAAAGAGGAAAGAAATGGACTCACCCGTCGGTACGAGGATCGACCGTTCCCGGCGCCTTTATCGGGGGTAATCAACCCAAGGGCTATGTTTATCATTGATGCATTTCGTTTTAACTTAAACATCTTTTTGATTCTATATGCGGTGTAGAAAATATTGAAAGTTTGAAGTTTCAAACTTTTGAAAAGGTTCTTGAAGAGTTGCTTGAAAATGTGAAATGTTTTGAGGAAAAAGTGGAACTAGTAAATATCATTTGAGAAGCTTATGAAATCATTTTGAAATTACTTTAATGTTCTCTTAAGACTTTAAGTAGGTTTGAGATTTTGCTATAATTCGATTACCACCTAGCTAGAGCTCCATCCCTTCTTGCTTAAGTTCTTTTGGAGAGGTGCTTGTGATCATAAGTGAAATAAAGTGGGTGAGAATGCATGAATGCATTTACCCTATATGATTGAAAGAATGTAAAACATTCCTACCACAACATTCATCTAAAGTCATTTCTACCACAACATACATCTAACATTTTTGTTTTTGTAAATATCATATATATGAAGGAAAAGTTTTTGAAAATGGATTGGGATTGTAGATCGTCAAGCATGATTCCAACATTGAGCCATTACTTGGTTTGTGGTCTTAATGAAATTGGTAAATAGAAAGTTTGTGAGAGGAGAATGTTAAGAAGAATACAAGAGATAAAAGCACTCTTATGAAAAGAAAGAGAGAGATAGAGAAAGACATGCATACATGTGTACATACCATAACATATACACATATATGAAAGCTTAAGAGAAAAAGATGTATTGATTTGAAGAAAAAGAGAGATTTTAGAGGAAAAAAAAATATCATACGTATATATAGGTATGAGAAATTTTATAAGAGAAGATATTTGTCTTGAAAAGAGGAATAAATATTTGAAAGAGAGGAAATGGAGCACATGTACTTACGTATTCATGCACATATGAAAATTTATAAAATGGAAAGTGAAAGCATAGACAGAGAAAGATGGGGGGTCATCATGTTGGCATTAATGTATATAACATGTATATACATCCATACCTTCACAAGATTAGAAATCAAGGAAAAACTTAAAATTACCAACTTCAAGTTTAATGTGGGCCGGAGGGGAGCTTGGACTCATGCAAGAGTTTAAGCTAAGTCCCTAAGGCCATGTTAGAAGGTTTCTTTTGAAAATATTTTGGAAAATATGATTTATATAAACATAGAATGCTATTATTTAGTTTGTTGTAAGGGATATATTTCTTCCACCGTTGGGTATGGAAGAAAACAAGCAACATAACGAGACACTCGTTAGGGTTCCTAATTGGATGATTAAGAAGGAAATTAGCGCAAAATGACATGCAAATGCATATTAACATGTACATTTTCGTGAGAGTATATCCCGGGTTGGACAAGTCCCAACCTCAAAAATTAATATAAAATAAAGAGTCCCCAAACCACACTCTCATTCTCACCATACATTCACATATAAGTAGCAAGCCAAGCAACTATGCATGGATAATATATAGACAACATTCAAGGAAGGAAAGAGAGAAAGAAGATGATAGAAAGTGCAAGGTTCAATTAGAAGGGACGACATGATGTAACTATGAAATGATATGTCACCTCATATTCTCATGTTCCCGGTGCACTTAAGTACAGCCTCTTGACTCTAAAATAGAGATTGAGAGCTATTTCCTTTGGCCATGGGGAAATAAGAAATAAAGGAAAATAAGAAGAAGCAAAAGAACAACAAGAATGTATTCATGAAAAGAAAGAACATGATTAAAATGAAAGATCAACTCATGTTTCCATGCTCCCGGTGCACTTGAGCATAGCCTTTTGTCTCTAAAAAGAGATTGAGTGCTACCTCCTTTAGCCATGGGGAGATGAAGATGAGGAGAAAATGTAGAAAGAAAAACAATACTATATTTAATAAAGGAGAGCATGATTCAATCATGAAATGAAAGATCCTCTCATCTTTTCATGCTCCCAATGCACTTGAGCATAGCCTCTTGTCTCTAAAAAGAGATTGAGTGCTATCTCCTTTGGCCATGGGAAGATGAAGATGAGAAAAGAAAATAATAAGAACAAGTCTATATTGAAGAAAGGAAATAATAATAACAACGAGAATATATTCATGAAGGGAAAGAACAATAACAACACGAATACTTGAAAAGAGCATGATTTAATCATAAAATAAAATATCATCTCATCTTCTCATGCTCCCGGTGCACTTGAGCATAGCCTCTTGTCTTTAAAAAGAGGTTGAGTGCTATCTCCTTTGGCCATGGAGAGATGAAGATGAGAAGAGAAAATGAAAACAATCTACAAGACTATGTTCAAGAAAAAGGAATAGCATAATAATAAGAACATGTTAATGAAAAATAACAACAATAAGAATACTTGAAAGAAGCATGATTTAATCATAAAAAAAAATATCATCTCATCTTCTCATGCTCCCGGCGCACTTAAGCATAGCCTTTTGTCTCTAAAAAGAGGTTGAGTGCTATCTCCTTTGGCCATGAGGAGATGAAGATAAGAAAAAAAAAAGAAATGAGAGGGATGATGATTACATACCTCTAATGAGAGATCACATAAGGAAGATAAACACCTTCACTTGAAAATCCCTTTTGAGTGTAGCTCCAAGATGATACCTCCAAGAGGGTTGTAGCTTGCTCCAAGTTGGAGAGGGAAATGGAGAGATGAAGAGGGAGAGAGAGAGAACTCAAGAGAAACTCTAAGTCTTCAAGTAAGAAAACACTAGAGTTTCTCCTAAGGACCAATCTTGCCCAAGAGGGAGGATATGAGGGGTATTTATAGAGGATTTTGGAGTCAAAACCCACAATTTGAATTTTTGACCTAAAAAGACTAAAATCACCCTCCAAAAGGAGATTTTTTGGTCAAAAAGAAGGGCAAATGGGTCTTGTCCACCCAAAAAGACTAAAATTATCCTCTAAAAGGAGGTTTTTTTGTCAAAAGAAAGGGCAAATGGGTCTTGTCCACCCAAAAAGACTAAAGTTACCCTCTAAAAGGAGGTTTTTTTGTCAAAAGGAAGGGCAAATGGGTCTTGTCCACCCAAAAAGACTAAAGTTACCCTCTAAAAGGAGGTTTTTTGGTCAAAAAGAATGGCAAATTAGTCTTGTCCACCCAAAAAGACTAAAGTTACCCTCTAAAAAGAGTTTTTTTGGTCAAAAGGAAGGGCAAATTAGTCTTGTCCACTCAAAAAGACTAAAATTACCCTTTAA
Source organism: Nymphaea colorata (assembly GCF_008831285.2). Taxonomy (NCBI): domain Eukaryota; kingdom Viridiplantae; phylum Streptophyta; class Magnoliopsida; order Nymphaeales; family Nymphaeaceae; genus Nymphaea; species Nymphaea colorata. Next base: position 10,060,904 of record NC_045145.1, read on the forward strand.
AAGGAGGTTTTTTTGGTTAAAAGGAAGGACAAATTAGTCTTAAATGATTGATTTGAATCTGAACTTGGGTTTTGGATCTGAAAGTAGTATTTTGGATTTAATTTGAATCTGAAAGTAGTATTTTGAAGTTCATTTGGATTTGAAAGTTGTATTTTGGATTTAATTTGGATCTAAAAGTAGTATTTTGGATTTAATTTGGATCTGAAAGTTGTATTTTAGATTTGAATCTTGTGCCTAAATTTGAATTTCATACTTGGATAAAACATCATAGTCCTTTAGAAAAATTTGGGGTGATTACAACTTCTATGAAATGGTTTCATGGGATTCAGCCAATTGTTCCGATCATGGGATATCATTGAGAAATAGAAATCAGTGTTATCAAAGAATTTCCTGCAATTATACCTAGTATGGAGTGACTCAATGATCCACTTTGGTATCTTATTGAACAAAAATGTTGATATTGTTCCCCCATTGATCAAGAATTTCGATCTTTGGAAAGTATCATGATCATCCAATAAGAAGGTTCAATTTATTCAAATGAACGATTTGTACACCTATTGATTCTAACAACTGATTGCAGAGTTGATAATTTGGACCTTTCAATTCATAGATGTGGATCTCGGACCTATGAATTGATACTCATAAAGAAAAAAGTAAGTGACTTAGACAAAAAGAGAAGTGACTTGGACAAAAAGAAATGATGTGACTTAGACAAATCTTGTTTGTCGATAACCTTGGGCCAATCAATTGATTCGATCAAACACCACTTGAAAATGATTCTTCTATTCAAAATGAAATGCTGCAACTCCTGGAAATTCTTGCTCACATTGGACCATTTGTATCTATATGCATTAGGATCCCGATTGATGGATCTCTTGGTTCAAGAAATTAGAGGATCAAACCATTTCTTTTGACTCTTTTTCACATTCGATAAATGTTAGTTAATCATATTTTCATTATAGTTAAATGATTCAGAGTATCATTTCCTATTTGATCCCTTTGAATTCCATATTTGAAATTGCGATCGGATCTATTCATTAAAAAGAATCTATTTGATAGATTTCTTATGTACCCATAGGTGCTATATTGGATTGAATCAGATTTCGAATCAATCTATATTGATTCACTGCCTCCATTATGTTGTTGCTAGCAAATACCACTATTTTGGGTTTTGGATATTCCAAACCATTACTGCAGGAGATTCAGACCCATTTTTTTTATCCTTCGATAAAAAGATTCATTCTCTTCATCAAAAATATGAGGTGGAACCAATAAAGAGTTCTTTTTTTTATTCATCCCTAGAGTTGAATACCTCATTCAAGATTTTTTTTATCCAACCCGTAGGATCAATAGAAAAGGCAAATCCCTTACAATGCAACGAATCAGGCTCGGTTATTGATAAAGTGAATAGATGTACCATTTCTTGAAATCTCTCTTTTGATTCAAAATCATGGTGCAATGTGTATCTCCCTTTGTTCTGATCATGGAATAGATGGAATAAATCACAAAATGGGCTTTTGTTCAAGAATGAGATCTGATTAGAACTGTCCATATCCGGTTCATCCTTTGGAACCATATCACATCCCCGATCTGATGAAATAGGATGAATTGAGATGTTATTTTGTAAATACGTAATTATCTTGAATATATCAACCATTTTTTTCTTTTCCAATCACCTGGAAGGGACAAAAGAAAAATCATCTTGTTGTTTCTTCAACAATTTCTGATCTCTAGTGAACCTCTCAGTAGCATTTGAAACCAAATGAAGTTCTGACCATCTATCAGAGAAAAAAGAATGAATTGATCTTGTAGGATTCCCAAGAAATTCTTCGATTTTTTCTTGAAATAGATGATTATTCATCTGCTTTTCACATTCTGTGAATAGTCAGGACATTGAGGAATATCTAGAAGGGTATTTCGAGAATCGATCTGATTCTATCTCTGTTCGTTCCGTTTGAAGAGAAGAAGGATCCCAAAGAATCATTCTTTCTTTTAGTTGCTGAATCTCTATTTGATTGATCAATATGTGACATTCCAAACTTCTCTGTAGATTGATTAGAAGATCCTTTCAATTGGCTATAATCCATTACTTGAACAAAAATAGATCTTGTGGAATCATATTGAATATTTGACAATACATTTCATGCCTTGCTAAAAGACTGATCCTTGTTTACCAACCACATATTTTCTAACCAAATCAAATTATCTCTCGATACGTTCCTCAAAAAATCTGATTCGTGCTGATTCTTCCCCCAACTAATGCAGAGATCTTGGCGGAATTGCCACATATGAAATTGAGCACAGTTTTGCAAAGGAATATCCCACTTGTTTCTTGAGAAGAGATGGGAAACATGTTCAATATCATTTGATGGAATAGTTGCCTCAGCTCCTTGTTGTTTGAGGAAACCCTCCACATCAATTGGTCTTTTTTCACGAAAAGCAGACATGAGATAACAAATCAAGTGTTTCAACTATGATTTCGAATAGCTGTACCGAATTCAAATTGATTATGTTTCACTTTTTCCTTGGAGAAACACGATCAAACAATTCCCAACCATTGTCCTTGCAGATTGGATCATCCATATAGGATACCTAAAGAAACTCTAGATAGTTGATAACTTTCTCTTTGAATGAGATCTCAATTTCGGCTACTGTTTCATTAGATATCTCACAACTAGAATGACTCTTTTTTCTGATCCAGTTCCTCCACCACCATGAACCCCAGTTAGATTCACACATGATAGATTTTTTAGTTATTGGGATGACCCAAGTACTCTCTTTCAGATCCATGAAAAAACTCTCAGAGATCGTTTTCCCTTTTGGAAGATATAGGAGCGAAACAATCAACCTATTGATATTGGGAGACCAAAAAGATTCTTCCAATGTATCCTTTCTGGGTCCAATGGAATTCATAGGCATAGGAAGAAGCCCCATCAAATAGAGATTTTTTCTTTCGACCATATTTTGATTGTTAATACTCTATATAAGGACTGCTACTACAAGCAATACTACACCTTTGATCGTGAAAGTGAAATATTGATTTCTTGTTGAACCCTGTGAATCACGTGAAAGCAGGGCACTCCAAGTTTGGGGGCCAAGGAGTTTCACAAAACATTCTTGGTGGAAAAAAATGTGAGTGAAAGACACCACTGAATCGAATTTGGTCCATGAATCAAAGAAATAGTGAGAATTCTTGATCTCTCTCAATATCTCTCTCAATTCAAAAATACAGGATTTGAATGGATGTCATTTTATTGATTTCTCCTAAATGAAAGACTATATTTCAATTGAAATCCACTTACACAAAGACGGCTTCCGTTGATGACGAGTTTCCGCGAAGCATCCATGGCTGAATGGTTAAAGCAGCCAACTCATAATTGGCAAATTTGTAGGCTCAATTCCTTCTCGATGCATGTGAATTGGAACATTCAATAATAGAACTGGCTCCATATCAATGGAATCTCATCATCCATAGAATTAATTGGTATATTCATACTATAAGAATAAGATAGAAATAGTAGAAATGGTAAGAATTCTAATTCTTATAGATACTGGAACTCATAGGGATGAAAATGGATTTATGGATGGAATTAAATATGCAGTATTTACAAAAAAAAGTATTCAGTTATTGGGAAACAATCAATATACTTCTAATGTCGAATAAGGATCAACTAGGACAGAAATAAAGCATTGGATTGAACTCTTCTTTGGTGTCAAGGTAGTAGCTATGAATAGCCATTAACTCCCAGAAAAGGGTAGAAGAATGGGACCTATTATGCAACATACAATGCATTACAGACATATGATCATTATGCTTTAACTGAGTTATTCTATTCCACCTCTTATAGAGAAAAGAACTAAAATTAAAAAAAAAACAAATACTTAATTACATGGCCATACATTTACACAAAACTTCTACCCCTAGAACACACAAAGGAGCCATAGATAGTCAAGCAAAATCCAATCTACGAACAAATTTGATCTATGGACAACATCATTGTGGTAATGGTCGTAATGCCAGAGGAATCAATACCGCAAGGCATAAAGGGGGAGGTCATAAGCATCTATACCATAAAATTGATTTTCGACGGAATGCAAAAGACATATCTGGTAGAATCGTAACTATAGAATACGACCCTAATCAAAATGCATACATTTGTCTCACACTATGGGGATGGTGGGAAGAGATATATTTTACATCCCAGATGGGCTATAATTGGAGATACCATTGTTTCTGGTACAAAAGTTCCTAGATCAATGGGAAATGCCCTACTTTTAGTGTGGTTTGAACTATTGATTTACGTAATTGGAAGTAACCAAATAGGTTTACTACAAAACATAAAAATTGATCACTGATCCAATTTGAGTACCTCTATGGGATAGACCTCAACAGAAAACTAAAGAGTAACGGCAGTAGGTGATTGCGTTCAGTGGTTCCTCATATAAAATTATTGACTCTAGAGATATGGTAATATGGGAGAAGACAAAATTGTTTGAAGCATGGATAGAACTGGAAGCACTCCTTGTTTCAATGAGAGAAGGATGGGTTATTCACATTTCATTTGATGGTCAGAGGCGAATTGAAAGCTAAGTAGTGGTAATTCTAAAGATCCCTCGAGGGAAAAATAGAGATGTCTCCTACGTTACCCGTAATATGTGGAATGTAAGTAGCGACGTAATTTCATAGAGTCATTCGGTCTGAGTGCTACATGAAGAACATAAGCCAGATGACAGAATGGGGAGACCTAGGATGTAGAAGATCATAGCATGAGTGAGTCGGTAGATTTGGATTCCTATATATCCACTCATTTGGTACTTCATTATACGATTCATATAAGATCCATCGGTCTAGATATCATCATCTACATATAGAAAGTCGTATCCTGTGGAAGAAACCTGTACAGTTTGGGAAGGGGTTTTGATTGATAAAAAAGAAGAATCTACTTCAACTGATATGCCCTTAGGCATGGCCATACATGACACAGAAATAACACTTGGAAAGGGTGAACAATTAGCTAGAGCAGCAGGTGCTTTAGCGAAACTAATTGCAAAAGAGGGTAAATTGGCCACATTAAGATTACCATCTGGAGGGTAAATCGGCCACATCTGCCCCTACTCTGACTCAATTAATAGTCATATCATATTTCGTTTTAGCCTTCATCATAAACTCTTCTTTCTGACTCTCCTTTTCTTTGCACTGAGACCGAGAGATAATTATTTATTTGTTATATCCCTTGTTATAAGAGGCCAACCCCATAACACTAACAATCACAATAAAGAAGTCAAACAATTTTGTGGAATTTATTATAATTATATGAGTTTAGTACATAGTACATAGCGAAAATAGGTCACTATGAACCACACAGCAGAAATGTTGCTTGATTTATTTATTTAGATTAGATTTTTGTGAAGGAAAGAAATTAGAATGGAATCATCATATGAGTAAAATGTGACTGAATAGAACAGAACAATACCCAGCCAAGAGGTTGGGTATTGTTCCTTCAATGACTCATATACAATGACATCAAAGTATTATCCATTTGTAGATGGAGCTTCGACAACAGCTAGGTCTAGAGGGAAGTTGTGAGCATTACGTTCATGCATAACTTCCATACCAAGGTTAGCATGATTTATGACATCAGCCCAAGTGTTAATAACATGACCTTGACTGTTAACTACAAATTGATTGAAATTGAATCCATTTAGGTTGAATGCCATAGTGTTGATACCTAAAGCGGTGAACCAGATACCTACAACAAGCCAAGCAGCTAGGAAGAAGTGTAAGGAACGAGAGTTGTTGAAAGTAGCATATTGGAAGATCAATCGGCCAAAATAACCATGAGTAGCTACGATATTATAGGTTTCTTCCTGTTGACCGAATCTGTAACCTTCATTAGCAGACTCATTTTCAGTAGTTTCCCTGATCAAACTAGAGGTTACCAAGGAACTATGCATAGGACTGAATAGAGAGCCGCCGAATACACCAGCCACAGCTATCATGTGGAATGGATGCATAAGGATGTTGTGTTCAGCCTGGTATACAATCATGAAGTTGAAAGTACAAGATATTCCTAGAGTCATACCATTAGAGAAGCTTCCTTGACCAATAGGGTAGACCAAGAAAACAACAGTAGCAGCTGTAACAGGAGTTGAATACGCAACAACAATCCAAGGGCGCATACCCAGCCGGAAGCTAAGCTCCCACTCACGACCCATATAACAAGATACACCAAGTAAGAAGTGTAGAACAATTAGTTCATAAGGACTGCCATTGTGTAACCATTCATCAATGGATGATGCTTCCCATATCAGGTAAAAATGCAACCCGATAGCCATAAAAGTAGGAACAATGGCAACAGAAATAATATTATTTTCATAAAGTAGAGAACCAAAAACAGGTTCATGAATACCATCAATATCTATTGGAGGAGCCGTAATGAAGGGGATAATAAATACAGAAGTAGCGTTCAATAGGGTAGGGATCATCAAAACACCGAACCATCCAATGCAAAGATGATTTTCAGTGCTGGTTACCTAGTTGCAGAAGCGACCCTATAGGCTTGTGCTTTTGCATCTCTCTAAAATTGTAGTCATGGTAAGATCTTGGTTTATTCAATCATCAGAAGCTCCCAAGCACATAGATTATCTATAAATAGATAATGGAAAGTTTGTTATTCAACAGTATAACATGCTTTATATGCCTGTGTCAACCAATCAATATCAACTGACTTCTTTCTATATGGAAAGATCCATCTGAGCAATCTATGAATGAAGTGGTATAGAATACATATTCTATACCATATGATAGATGGTTTATTGTAATTTCATTGAATAAAATTATGTATTACCGTACGGTAGTGAGTTGCCCGGGACTCGAACCCAGAACCAGTCAGATGGAGTAGATAATCTTCTTGTTTCCCAATAGGAGAAAAGGATCCCTCCCCAAACTGTGCTTGCATTTTTCATTGCACACAACTTTCTCTGTGTATACATCTAAAACAAAGTTCCTTAGAAAATAGAACTCTAAGAAACTTGAATACTCAGTTGATTCAACCACTAGTACATGAAATGAGCATTTCATTAATAGATGAGATATTCAATTTTTCAATTTGTTTGTATATTTATCATGGAATCTCGTCATTAGCATTAGTTTGCCATTAGCATTAGTTTTATGATTTCCATTTATCCCGCGTCCAATTATGAATGGGGGACCAGACCATGGATATAGATAATATCCAAATACCAAATCTGTTCACTATGTAAATGGGTTCTTCGAAAGATGAAAGATACAATTTCATGTTCCTCTATAAGGAACTCTTCCAATAGTTTTGAACCAATCTCTTACAGATTGCGTGTACCATACTTTTATGTTTACGAGCTAGAGTTCTAGCACACAAAAGTCAAAGTATATACTTTATTTGACACAAAGTGTGTTTTTTTTTTTTGAGGATCCACTGTGATAATGAGAGAGATTTTTGCATATCCACCCGAATCGAGTAATAATATCAGAATCCGATGAATCGGCCAGACTGACTAACTAATAGGATACCCTGATACGTTACAGGAATTTGCTTTAACCAACGATCCAATCAGAGAAAAAATTGGGACTATTGTATCGAATCTCTTAATAGCAGTATCGATCATAAATGAAATTTCTAGCATATGACTCCTTATCACCTAAGGCGTTAGTCGTACACCTGAAATATAGCCCATAAAAGAGAAAGAATGATTGGATAATTCATTTATATAGATCCTACCCAGTTGAGACCATAAGTGAAAATGACATTGCCAGAAATTGACAGGTAATATTTCCATTTCTTCATCAGTAAATTAGTACACATTGAAGCCATAATTGATTTTCTTTGATACCTAACATAATGCATCAAAGGTTCCTTGAAGAACCAGAGGGGACAGGGTCCTTTGAGAATCATTACGAGGCGTCACTGCAAGATGTTATATTTTTCCATAAAAATGTGTCCTCTCAAGAAAGGCTAGAGAAGATATTGACTGTAAATGAGAGGATTGTTTATGAAGGAAAACTAATGTGGATTTGCATTCATATACATGAGAATTATACAAGAACAAGAATAATCTTTGATTTTCCTTTGAAAAAATGGAAATGGATTTATTTGAAGTAATAAGGCTATTCAAGTTATGATGCTTGTGTAGAAAACATCTCAATAAATGCAAAGAAGGAGCATATCATATCCGAGTGCTGAGAGTTTGAAGCAAGATTTCCAGATGGATTGGGTAGGGTTTTAGTATATCTAAAACATAATATAAATGTGCTAATTTGTCCTCTAAAATGGGAAATATTGAATGAATAGGTCATAAATTCTGATACTATTATTTTGTCTCTTTCTAGGGAAGATACTAATCACACTAAGAATGGAATTTCCATAATTCTTGCAACACCCCCTGGTATCGTTTAAGAATAAAAACTCCTGTTGGGCCCAACGAACCTAGAATCATTAACCGAAATGGTCAAATGATTTTGTTGATGCAGTTGATTAATTAAGCATTTCACAATTAGTGAACTAGATTTATTATCATCGTCAGAACCTAAATTTTCTGTGGGTTCATAAAAAATCGAACTATTTAAACCATGATCATGAGCAAGTGCATAGATATACTCCCGAAAAAGAAGTGGATATAAGAAGCATTGTTTATGGTATCTATCTATTTCTAAATAGCCTTACAATTCGTATTACAATTTATCCATTTGTTTGCAATGAAACTTGAACTGCATGCGGGGGAGGATTTCTTGGGTTATTAAATATTCAATACATAGTGTGATATGGTCCTAACAAGGTATATCGTAAAAACTGATATACCTAGAGACAAGACATCTAATCAACACATCCTCTCTTTTTCCATCCAACTCATTCGTGTTTGGTATAGTTACAAGAGATTATGTATTAGAAATCCTTTATTTTTGCGACCCGATCGCTCTTCTGACTTTGGAATGAGTTATATTTATTAGTACATTGTTTCTTATACACATTCGGTTACACTCCAGTAACTAATAGAGAACAATGAATAGTTAGGATTTTTTTTAGAAGGAATCAATTATCCACTCACAGAAGAGCCCTTTCCTGCATCAGGCAATAATATATTTTTAACGTCTAATTAGATCAGGTATTTGATCGTATTTAGATAAGAAAGGAAACTTGTTACTTTTGGTTTTTCCTTATAATTGGAGCCATATAGCTCTTTCCATTTATTCACTTGACCCAACTGTGAATGAATTTTGAACTGATCTAGATAAGAATCAAGAGGACATTTTTTTTTACCGATCTGATATGTCTAGATAAGAATGAAGTATTCTCAAAGTTATCGATTGATACAACATGCTGTTTTTTCCATTCATTCCCTTTTAGGATCAGTCATGGTCTTACAAACTCTACCGACGGTATGGACGAATCCGCTTCATCCAAATGTGTAAAAGATCATAGCCACACTTATAAGCTGAGTACTCTACCGTTGAGTGAGCAACCCAGATAAGGATCTAATTACAATTGGAATAAAAATCAAGAGATTTGATTACCAGAACCAGTCAAGTCAAAACATTGAACCAACATAAGAATAAGAATAACAAAAAATTTAGAAGAAACTATGATTCTAAAAAATCTATACAATAAAGAAGAGCAGATTCACAGATAAGTATAGCTTTAGTAAATAAAAAATGTACTTCCTATGGCACAGACGATCCCTCAAACCAATCCTTTGAATGAAGTAAAAAACCAAACCTATGAAACCGCAAGAATAGATCGATTTATCTACGATCGAATTCTATTGTATTCTATTCGTTCAAGAGACCATCGTCAATCAAAAGAAATATTGGGAAATCAAATGAAACAAACTACAATAAATAAACTAAATATAAATAAAATAAGGCCTTGTGTTAGATTGACACTACAAGAAATGAAAATGAAGTGAAGTAAAGAAGAAGTAGGTAAAAAAGAATATCATATTTATTCACTATCACTATAGGCCCCAAGATTGACGTCTTGTTTCTTGAGGTGAGGGAGTCCCAAGGAAAACCATCAGATTAATGGCAATCCCATAATTTCATGGATTTCAGTTATTACATATAATATAATCCTTTTTCTATCCCTCTCATATTCATATAAATATAAAAAGACAAAGAAATTCTTTGTCATTCTTTGTTCTTACATTATCTCAAACCATATAGGAACAATAGCAAATAGGTATGAATATAGCAAGAGAGTGGCAAAGAAACAATTAAACAAAACTAGAACTAGCTACTATGCCGGTCCATCTTTTGATTTCATCATTTTGATTAACTCAAAGTTCCTTATATACCTCTGCCTTTTTTGAAATATCATGAACAGTTCCCATGGGTTGAGCTCCTTTTTCAAGGAAACATAGAATAGCAAGAACATTTAAATAAGCTTGATTCTTTATTAGGTCGTAAAAGCCTACTTTCCAAAGTTATCTTCTCTCTATTCGGGATCTGACATCAATTGCAATGATTTGAAAGGTGGCTCATTGGGATAGATCAATGGGCAATACCCCCCCTGGAAACGTATAGGAAGTTTTCTCCTCATACAGCTCGAGAAAGAATGATTAAAATTTATGGATATAAATCTATAGCAAATGGATCCTTCAAATCATCAATTAAATTATGATTGAAGTCATCTTTTTTCCTTCTTCCTTCCTATAAAAATAAAAATATCATTCGTCCTCATAACTCAAGTTGGGTAATTCTCAAAGGACTAAAAAAGAAATCTTTAAAAATTTCTTAAATAAATATTTATTGAGTAGTCTATAACCCCTTTTTTGTCTTGTCTGGAATATATTTCCATTTCTTACTTATTATGATCCAATCCACTTGATTAAGACAATCATTGAAAATGGTGTTTTCTTGTTTTCGAATCACTTATCCTTGAATCATTAGGTTTTGACATTACTTCGGTGATCTTTAATCTTTTGGAACGGCAGCAACATACCTTTTGGCTATTTCTTTAAGTCGAAGAATCATATGAACGATTCAATTCCATTAATTCCCCTGTGATACACTTCTTTATCATCAAAATAGTCTCACCAATTACAACAAACTTTTTTATTGAAAAGATAGTCCAATTTGACCTTTTCTATATCGAAGATGTACTTATGAAGTCACTCCAAATTATTAATTGGCACCAACCCTAGATCCTGCCTCTGATAATCATTTATTCTCGAGGTCCATCATGTACTATTTTATTTACATTACAACCTCACATCATGGAGTAATGGTGAAACAGAACAAAATATATCGAGCCAAGAGCATCCTCATTGAAGATGATGGATGTCAAAATCCACAGCCGATCATGTCATTCAAGTCGCACGTTGCCTTCTACCATAACAAAAATTCCTATAATTCAGAATTAGTACGGGATTGATTCAATATGGAATTAAATCATGAATAGTCATTGATTGATCTTTTATTATATCTTTTAATATTCTCCATGGATGCATATGTATATCTAACAAGTATCTAGTTTGCCTCCTGATTATAGGGTATGAATCATTTATTTCTCCATTTATAAGAAAGACGAATAAACAAGAAGTTAGTTAACAGTTTGACCATTTGTGACGATCAGTGATGAATGAAATGAGCCAATTCTTGCTCAAATGACTAAGCTAAACTAAAGATCTTTAATTGGATTTCCAATACCGGAAAAGAATGAGTTAGTAACTGATTAAGCCATTCCAATGAACCGGAAAGGGCCAAAGTGGTTTGATAGTAAATGATAAATTAACAAATCTCAAACTTCATCGAGTATCAAAGATTCATTAAAAATGGTTTCACAAAAAAAAATCTCGTACTTTGCCATCATTTCTATTGGTGGAAAGCAGTTCTTCCATAAAGACTGAATTTGATCTCTAAATCAATCAGCAAGTCTGTGCAATCACTACGAATAACTGTAATTACAGATATCTCCTAGACATCAATTTGATCATTTTGATCATCATAATAACATGAAATTTAATTTTGCTTTTCCTTAAATCACCAACTGTCTAAACCAGATAAATGGGACGAGAAACAAAATCTAAAATTAATTTCATTTCTTTGTTCATGAGCATCAAACATAATAAGAAATATAGTAAAAGTAAAAAAATGAATAAAAAAAGACACAGTAAAGTAAATAAGATAAAGTGAACATCCTTGATTCATTCTTGAATCTGATTGAGAATATCAAAATCAAAGCAGCATGATCTTTTGGTGTCCATCGGGTAATGTTATATATACAGCTGTTACCGTAGGTAATCGTGGATATTTTAAGGCATCACATAAATTTATGACCAAAACCAAAGATTGTTTGTTGTTTGCTCTTACTGAAATATAATAATAACAATACAAAAGGGTGGCATGCTTCTTTTCGGCATATTCTGATTTTTTGCTTCTAGAGTCGTTCGATAAAGTCAAGTAAATTAAATCCACGATTCTGCCTACCAATGGATTTACAATTCCATTATTCATCAGTTCATTAGAACCATATGCAAATTGGGTACAATACAATGCATCTATTCCTATTGAACTTGATTGTTTGTTGATGAAAATCGGGAATAGCCACATATATTTCAATTGATACCTTCCATTGTTGACCAGCACATCAAATATCTAAAAAACATTTCATATGGATTATGAATCATGCATACCCGGTCAACGAACAAAAGAATCTTCATTTCTTATAAGTTGTATAAGCTACGTGCTATACCAGTACCAGACACGTATAAGTGCAAAACAAAACAGGTCCAGACCCGTTTTTTATTCCCATCTTTTCATATGAGTCCAGTCTTAGGAATTCGAATCCCGTTGATGGAATTGGTACCATGAACTTCATTAGAATCCAAATAAAATGAATTCTAAATTGGGATAATTATTAAATGAGATACGATTGTCATATCTGCTTTACCATTAATTAAAAGTTAGAATATAGAAGAGGGCTCTTTCACATTTCGACTCAGAATGGATCATGCAGGAATCAAAATTTTTTGGATTCAAGCATAAAGTTTCTTTTGACTAACTAGCTCCAATATGAACTGTACAGACATAGACAAAATAATCCAATCTTGAATTAAATCAAAAAAATATCTTTTCGGTGGATCTATGTCTATTCTCCACATGCCTATACTAAAATCATAGATTTTTCATACGTGTGTCAGTAATTGAAAGTGAATTCTGTGTTTAGGAAACAGAATAGAAAGGTAAAGTCTAATTCAGGAAAGAATCATTAACATTAAAAAGCAAACTAGCAAGAAAAAAACTAGAAATAAAGAATAGATTATGATTACATTGTATCCAATATGAACCTCCTAAATAGAAATTTAGATGATTAAAGAAAACAAATAATATTTGTTAAGTTAAGATGGAATTAATCTGGGACGGCAGGATTCAAACCTCTGAGTAACAAGACCAAAACCGGTTGCCTTACCGCTTGGCCATGCCCCTTTTATGTTTCTATTCAAACACGATACATTAATATTGGTATCGGGTGTTCGTCAATTCCAGCCCAATATCTATGGAAGAAAGAAGTTGTTGCTGAGATTCGACACATGTAGATCTGGAATAAAACTAAATTCATTGATCATTACATATAATTAAATTAATATAATTAAGATATTGTATGAAAGTATGATTCCGTATAATTCAATTTGACAATTGAAGGATCTTTGATTGGAGGAATTCAAATAAAGAAGGACTTTTTTACCTACCCTCTTTCTTGATTTTTCCCTTCAAGAAATAACTCAATAAAAATGATTTTATTCTAAGAAAAAAATATTTGTTATGCCTAATATCTTTAGTTTAATCTATATCTGTCTTAATTCTGCCCTTCAGCCGAGTGGTTTTTTCTTCGCAAAATTGCCTAAGGCTTATGCCTTTTGAACCCAATCATGGATTTTATGCAGGTCATACCTGTGCTCTTTTTTCTCTTAGCCTTTGTGTGGCAAGCTGGTGTAAGATTCTAGCAAGGTTCATGACTTATTTAAAGAAATATATATTTTACCAAGAAAGATGAGATAAGTAGTGAATTATGACAAGAACCCTCGATTCAAACATTGAACATTCTTCAATAGACTCCTTGAATCCAAATCACCTCATTTCCTCATTTTGACCCTCCATCCATGGAGCGCATACAGTATTCTGAGCCACCGCAATGCAATATTAACAAATCGCATTGTAGGTATAATGAGATTATTTTGGTAATGAAGGCATTAGAACCTTATTTTATTACAATATAAATGAATTGAATTCCTGTTAATTCCTTTCTTTTCTAAAAATGACTTCGTTTCTTGGTCTCAAAAAATGAGATGGTACAAAGGTTGAGAATCTATTCCCTTTTTCTCCCCAAACAGGTCTTGGAGATTTGTAATGCTTACTCTCAAACTGTTCGTTTATACGGTGGTGATATTCTTTGTTTCGCTCTTCATCTTTGGATTCCTATCTATGACCCAAGACGTAATCGTGGACGTGAAGAATAAAGAATAATAGATTTTTTTCTTTCCTTTTTTGGTTGGGTTTCTAAATCCATCTTCTTAACTTTAAATTTTATCTATTCCATACATTTCATTTATTTAAATGAAATCATCAATCCAACCAAACCAAAGGGACTCGGGGTTTATACAATGAGAAAGATAAATATCAAATGAGCGTAGGAAATGGAGAGAGAGGGATTTGAACCCTCTGTATGAATAGATCATACAACAGATTAGCAATCTGCCGCTTTAGTCCACTCAGCCATCTCTCCAAATTGAAAAAAAAAGAAAGAATAATTCATATGTGACACAACGTGTAAAATAAAGATTAATATTTCTTTTCTTTATTATAGAGATATATATGAATTGTATAAGAAATCTTATTTACACAACCATTCAAATCAGGTATCCCTAAAGGAAAAAAGTTAAAAAAGATCCCTCCTTGATTTTATTTTGTTTGAAAGGTTCTTTTTTTGTTCTCCCAGCCTGGCTAGGCACTGGCCAGGCCATTACCCCCCTTTTCAACCTAACCTAAAATGAGAAATTGGAAAACTCAATATGTTATTGAGTTGAAGCAGCAACAAGAGCTATTTCGATTTCTATGATATGAAGGAAATTTATTATATTGTTATTTCCCTATTTTTCCTTTGATTTATCATTTTTTTTTATTGGAATGGGAAAAGCGTATGTATCTTCCCTCAAGTACTCAAGAGACAAGCTTTGTTTTGTTTAAATAAATGCTTGACTTGAGCCAAAAAAAATGGAACTATAACTTAACTATATATATATATTATTGCACAAAACTTATTTTTCTGTTCCAACCTCGCTGACTCTATCGGACCTCTGAGTAATGACTTCTACAGCAAAACAAAAAGGTTTTTTATTTATCCTCTTGCCCTATTTCATCAAGTATCCCTAGAGACAAGGCATGTCAGCACTCTGATATTCACAATATATTGATCACGCCTCATCTCCTTGTTTGACAAATGGGTCATTCCTATACAATAATCACAATGTAGAGGGTATAGTTTAGTGGTAAAAGTGTGATTTGTTCTATTACCAACTGAAATAGTTAAGGGTTCTTTTGGCTTGATACATTCATATTCCAATCAAAAACTTTCTTTCTTATAAGGGTTTAACGCTTTCCTATCAATGCCACAATTGGAGAAGAATGTAATTTTTGAGATTTGCATCCAAAAACTGGGATTATGGAATTGCGAAGCATAATTTTTTGAGTTTTCCAATTAGAATTAGATAAGTATCAGTAAAAGATTCATGGATGAAGATACAAAATTGTATTTCTAATTGTAAGTAGATCTTTGATTTTTTGTAAAGGGCAGATTGAAGCCAAATAGCTATTAAACGATGACTTTGGTTTACTAGGGCCATCGGCATATATTGTTTCAGCTCGGTAGAAATAAGATTCTTTTCCTAAGGATTCATGTCTGTAGAAATAGGGAACAAAGTAACTAGAAGGGTTTTTATAATACCCCTACTCTAGAGGGATCATCTATAAAGCAAGTAGCTTGGGATACATTCAGACAAAAAAGCTGACATAGATGTTATGGATCAAATTTTTCTTATTCTGATTTGCTATGACTTCCTTCTTTTATTTCCGTACCTTTCCATACTAATATATACATCGTCAATTTTTTCGTTGAGGTTACTTTACGCCCTAAATCGGGGAATCTATCCTTTATTCCATAAAGGAGCCAAATGAAACCAAAGTTTCATGTTTGGTTTTGAATTAGAGACGTTAATAGTGATGAATCAATGTCGACTATAACCCCTAGCCTTCCAAGCTAATGATACAGGTTCGATTCCCGCTACTTGCTCGATATGAATCATAACACATCCATCATTGATTTGAATATGCGTCTTTATTCCCTAAGACGCATACAATCTGATTGTTTCTGTTTTTATCCAAACAGAGAATGGAAAGGAGGAATAAAAAGGAAGAGAATCGGGACGAGAAGCATCCATTGTCTAATGGATAAAACAGAGGTCTTTTAAACCTTTGGTATTGGTTCAAATCCTATTGGACACAATTTATTTACATCTATTTTGTTTGGATTGCTATTCCAAGAAACATATTTGGAATTATTCGAATCAGAGCCATTTCTTTTCTCAACAATTTATGTCGTACTAAGAGACTCTACCAATGAAATAACCAATTTCTTTATGTTTTTTCCTGAAGTAGAAATAGTTCCATCTGCTCCTGAATAGCCTCTTTCAAAAGGGCTTCTGCTTGCTTGGTGAATACCTTGGTAGAAGATATGATTTCTTGTAACTGAGGCTTATTTTTTCTTAAATGGGTACATAACTGACCGATAAATTTCTTTACCTGTCCAATTTTTAATTGATCAAGATATCCATTCGTTTCGGTATAAATAGTAACTATCTGTTCATCCATGGCGAGAGGGGATGATTGGGATTGTTTGAGCAACTCCCGTAATCGTTGACCTCTTGCCAATTGATTCTCAGTAGCTTTATCTAGATCAGAAGCAAATTGTACAAAGGCTTCTAACTCTGCAAATTGAGCCAATTCTAGTTTTAATTTGCCAGCTACTTGTTTCATGGCTTTAATTTGAGCTGTGGATCTGACTCTGGAGATGGAAATACCCACATTAATAGCTGGACAGGTTCCAGCATGGAATAAATCTGTGGGTAAGAAGATTTTCCCATCTGTAGTGGAAATGACATTAGTGGGAATATAAGCCAAAACGTCCCCAGATTGAGTCTCAACTATTGGTAAAGCAGTCATACTTCCTTCGCCTAAACGAGAACTTAGTTTAGCGGCTCTTTCCAAAAGGTGGGAATGCAAATAAAAAATGTCTCCTGGATAAGCTTCGTGACTAGGTAGTCTTCTTAATAGAAGGGGCATTTGGCGATAAGCTTGTGCTTGTTTGGGGAGATCATCGTAAATTATTAAGGTATGTCATTGACGGTACATAAAATATTCAGCCAGAGCGGCTCCTGTATAAGGAGCGAGGCATTGTAATGTAGTAGGCGAATCCACAATTTCTGCTACCACAATGGTGTATTCCATTGCTCCCTGTTCCTGGAAAGTAGTCAATACCTGAGCCACAAAAGACGCTTTTTAACCAATAGCTACATAAACGCATATTACATTTTGACCTTTCTAATTGAGAATAGTATCTGTAGCTACTGCTGTTTTACCGGTCAGTCTGTCCCCAATAATTAATTCTCGCTGACCGCATTCTATAGGGATCATCGAATCAATAGCAATAAGCCCCATTTGAAGAGGCTCACATACGGAACGTCTCGAAATAATACCTGGAGGGGGTGACTCAATTAACCGATATTCAAAAGCTAAAATTTTACCCCTCCCATCAATAGGTTTAGCTAGGGAATTTATAACACGACCCAAATAAGCCTCACTCACCAGTATATGAGCAATTCGTCCTATTGCTTTCACGGAACTACCCTCTTGTATCATCAAACTGCCACCCATTAATACAACACCAACATTATTTGGTTCCAAATTCAGAGCAATACCTATCCTACCCTCTTCAAACTCTACTAATTCACTTGCCATTACTTCATCAAGACCATGAATAAGAGCAATTCCATCACCCACTTGAAGTACGATACCAGTGTTCACAATCTTTACTTCTCTATTATATTGCTCAATCCATTCACGGATAATATTACTAATTTCTTTGGCTCAAATGGTTTCCATTAGTATCTCCTAATTCTTTCTAGGAAGCAAAAAAGGAGAAAAATAATACCTATCCTATAGTAGAAGGACTAATCGGTTATTTCTTTCATGGCCCCAAGTATGCCAATATTAGCACCGATGGTGCGTAAATGTAAACTTGTCGTTCAAACATTTATTCAGAGTTCCTAGAACCCCTTGTAAGGCTTGTTGGAAAACTCGTTGTTGGGCCTGATTAATCACACTTTGTTGTTCGAAATGAATCCTTTCATTTTTGTAATTTTCTAATTATTCCAAATTCTGGTAAGCGGCATTAATCAAGTTTATCTTTTCTTGTTCTATCTCAGAGTATCCATTCACTCGAAACTATTCCGCTTCCCTTCGCATTTTCCATAAGTGAGCCCATGCTATTTCAAGCTGCTCAACGGCTCCTCCACATAGTTCTTCTAAATTGCAAATAGTACTCAAAATCCTCTGCTTTCCATTATCTAATAAATCATTTAATGAAAGTAGATTATCTCCCCATCAATTCCACAACTTCCACGATCTCTTCTCGAGCCGAACATGAATCATTTGATTCATTTGGGTCTCACGCTCAATTAAATTACTTATACTTATGGGGCATTCCCATATCTCTTTCTTAATGAACCTACCCTCTCTTCTCTGTTTGTATTCCAGGATATAAAAACTGACACAAGAAAACCCAGAATCTCTAGAGGGCTCTTCTAACCAGACCAACAAAACTTGTAATTGTCAGCAAAGTCGTTTCTTTTATTTCTTCACATATGAAAGAATTGTTTCTCATTTTATACACATAGGTCGTCGATTTAGCATTAGATAAAAAGGAAGGGGCGAGGTACCCATTTTTCCGGTCAATGGTTCAAATCATTTTATTGATATGAGTGTTCTATATCAAATAAATTCCCAACAAAATGATTTATGCATTTCGCAACCATCTTATCTTGTACTAATGCAATGGTAGAAAGAGTATTGTGTTGTGCTTAGACTTCAAAGAGTTCAGCTTTAACCATGTTAACTAAATGGTCTCACATTATTGGTTAATAGAGAATCCAATTTACCAATGAGTCACGAAATGCTATGGTTCTTGCATAGGACTTATTGATTTATTCAGAAGTAATTCGTTGAAATCATGCACCTTTCTCTATTATTAGATTACAATAGCAAAATATAAAGTGCAGCTGGTTGGTTCCAGCCTATTCTTGAAATACACAACTCACACACACTACCTTTCCAAAAAAGATCAATACACCAAGCGCTACACTTAGATTTACTAGATTTGTTGCTAAAATATCGGTACTAAACCTGAAATTCTCGGCGGATGGCCAATGACCCAGAAAAATGAAAGAGTCGATTAGATTTTTCATATGCTTTCCTCTTATCTTGTGGATAGGAATAGGACTAACAAAATAAAAAAAAGATTTCCTTTTTTGTATCACTTCACTTCTTATTTAGATCCCCGATAAGATACTTATTAATTCCCAAGTCTCATGTCAATTGTGACATACCCTCCAAACATAAATAAAGAAGGGAAAATGCTCATTCATTGAACTAAGGGCAGGAAAGAAGAGTGAGTGGAAGCAGATCCACTAATTCCTCAAATCAGTACTTCCCCGGAGTATTCGATCAAGGAAGAAGTGATTGTAGGAGTTAAGTGTTGAGTTGATATAATTTGAAGAAGCAAAGTGGCAGGGCCAAAGCAAGAAAAGAAGTATGTATTTTTCACATTTTCACATTTCTAGGATTACACAAAGGGATTAGCAAATAAAAGTGCTAATGCCACGACCATTCCGTAAATTGTTAAAGCTTCCATAAAAGCCAGACTAAGCAATAAAGTACCTCGTATTTTACCCTCTGCTTTTGGTTGTCTAGCAATACCTTCTATGTCTTGGCCGGTAGCAGTACCTTGACCAACTCTGGGTCTAATAGAAGCAACTACTATGGCCAATCCAGCAGCAATAATGGAGGCAGCAGAAATTAGGGGATTCATGGTAAGCTCCTCACAACAAGAAATGAAGAAATGGTTAATGATATAATCAAATAAACCAATGAATTCTTATATATAATTAACGTTATTATTAATATTATATATTTATATTATATATTAATTAGTTACATTACTTATTATTTCATATTCCATCACTAAGTTCCATACAACTAAACTAAGAACTCCGAACCCAATTTGAGTTAAGAAGTGATGATATTTGATATTACTGAATTATCAAAACTACTTCAATATCTCGTTTTTATTCACTATCCAAGTCTTTCAAAATCCATATTAGTTCTTCTATTTCTTTGTTCCAAACTGATTCTTTCAATTCCTCCCTCCTTCATCATCTCTATATGCATTCATAGGCTTTTCATATTCAATCCACATATACAATAAAGCCACAGACGAAAAAGGGAAGAGCTTATATATCGTAATCCATATAAATAAAGTGGAATCTATATCTATATAATAGAAAGTAAACGGGGAATGAAATAATATAGATGGGTAGTCCATTTATATAAATATCTACTATCACATATACATATTTTCTTCCATAATGTAAACCATCGCCATCTTATTTCTATTGAATCGGATCGGACCCTGGAATCATCCTTCTAAGCATACACTGGAGTTCACATATAATATGTAACTACGGCTATGTAGCTCGGCCCAACTAACCTACTGAATTTTTCATCTGATTTGTGAACTCTTTCTTGTCTTTGTCATTATCTAACATGGATACAAACAAAGAGATTCATAAAAAAGAATCATCCCATATCAAGATTTGATTGATTGATCAAACTCCTCTTAATTCCAATTTTGGTCAGTTGTTGAATAGAATGGAATGAAATAGCAATGGTTCCGCAGAACATAGTTCTTGTTGTTTTGTCACACGTCCCAAACGGATAACAATTATTGATTATCCAAATTATGAATCTTCGAAATTGACTGGGAAATAAAGGTGATGTATGACATGAATAGGAAAAAAGGTGGATCTTAGGAAAAATTGGGAATCTCTGCCCTACTTTTACAATTCCGCAGTGTAATACATAATATAATAAATATTAATATCATACATATACATCTGTTCCTACTCTATATATCATACATATCAAAAATATAGATTGATACATCAATCATTTCCTCAAGCGGGTATCTTGAGCTACCCATGAACTAATTATTTTATTGGAATAAGATTCATGGGCTTAATTTTGAATTGATTGAAATCAAAAAAGAAAAAACGACTCTTTGAACTTTGAAATTCAAACAAAGCATTATTTTCTTATTTCTTATTTGTACTCAATGATGACCTTCCATGGATTCACCTATATAAGCTGCGGGTAAGGTTGCAAAGATGAGAGCTTGAATACCACTTGTGAATAATCCGAGGAACATCACAGGTATAGGAATCACTAGAGGTACTAAAGAAACAAGAACAATAACTACTAATTCATCGGCAATATATTCCCAAAAAGTCGAAAACTAAGTGATAAAGGTTGTGTGAAATCTTCTAAGACATTAATTGGCAAAAGTATTGGAGTAGATTGAATATATTTACCAAAATAATCCAATCCCTTTTTAATAAGGCCTGCATAGAAATATGCCACTGACGTGGGTAAAGCTAAAGCAATAGTAGTATTTATATCATTCGTGGGTGCAACTAACTCCCCATGAGGAAACTGTATGATTCTCCAATGTAAAAGAGCACCTGACCACTTAGAAACAAAAATAAATAGGAATAGAGTTCCAATAAAAGGAACCCAAGGACCATATTCTTCTTCCCTAATTTAAGTTTTGCTCACACCTCGAATGAATTCAATAACATATTTGAAAAAATTCTGACTATCGGTCAGGATAGTTTGTGGATTCCGAATGGGTATAGTGGCTGAACCTAATAAGATAGCAATTACGACCCAGGGAGTTACAAGTACTTGGGCATGCACTTGGAAACCCCCTATTTGCCAATAGAAATGCTGGCCTACTTCCACGCCGGATATCTCGTATAACCCCTTTAGTGCATTGGTGGAACATGGTAGAACATTCATATTACCCTCTGATGAAAATGGAACTTAAGAAGGAATTATTTTGATTCAACCATTTATACTAATTTTACTTAACCATATATATATATTTCAAATATTAACTAATGAATTAATCATGTAATATATCCCCGGTCATAAAAATCTCCTTTTTCACATTTAGGAATAGTAAGAATAACAGATTCAATGAATCTCTAGGTTTCCCAAAGTGAAGTAATTGACTTATCTTATTATTAATCAACGACTTCTTATATAGCTAGAACGTCCCTGACAAATTGTGGATACTAATTTGTTAAGAATCAATCAGATGGAAGCTATAGCATCATCGTTGGCTGGAATCGGAATATCTGCGAGATCTGGATCACAGTTTGTATCGATTAAACAAATAGTTGGAATACCCAAAGTGACGCATTCTTGAAGGGCAGTATATTCTTCTTGCTGATCAATGATGATTACAATATCGGGTAACCCTGTCATATATTTGATATCGCCCAGATATGTATGAAAGTGAGATAATTGTCTCTTCAATGTTGCTGCATCCCATTTTGGGAGATGACTGTGTTGCCACATCTTGGCTCTCACTCTGAACTTGGAATACCCAAAGTCCCTGAACTTCTGAAGCCTCGTTTCCGTAGTGGACCAATTCGTTGACATAGCAACGAACCATTTTTTATTGACATAATGACACCGAGCCCTTATTTCAGCTGATGGTACTGAATCAGCTGCCTTATCTTTTATTAGGAAGTGTTTTCCTCTACTTGTTGTCAAAAACTAAATCACAGGCTTCTGATAAAAAATGAGCAATTCTCGTAAGATTTGTAATATGAATATGCAGAGATCTAAGGTGCCATTCTAGGATTCCATTTCCTAGTACCATGACCAAAATGAACCCTCGCTTCCATCATCTCTTCCAAATTGATGTTCGAATATCTTCTTGTCATTTATCCCTACACTTCCTCTAAAAAAAAAGAGATGAGGTACCCTGAAATAATTAATTGTTCCAATGGAACCTTCTACCACTGGTTAACCATTGATACACAGTCCAAGCTTCATTATGAATTCCTTTACCCATGGTTTCAGTATTTTTTTATTAACAAATGACCATTATATTAGCTTAGCTAATAATGAATCCACTCTTATGAACAATTGGATTAGATCCCATAGCATAAAATGGTTGTTCTGATGTATTGTGGAAACTCTTTGGCTTTGGGATGCAAGAACAAAATAATTCTCTGTGATGGAACAGAATATCTCTCATTTCCACCCCGAAAAAATTATTCTTTTGTATTTCCAAAGGAATGTTGTTGTATTCCCTTGAACGGTGAATGAATTGTTTGAATCCGGTACCAACGGGTATCATCCCCCCCAGAAAAACATTCTCTTTCTGACCTTTCAACCAATCAATACGATCCCAAAGAGCGGCTTTTGCTAAAACTCGAGCGGTTTCCTGAAAACTAGCTTCTAATATGAAACTTTGAGTATTCAGAGATGCTCTTGTTATTCCCAATAAGACAGCTCGGTAACAAATAGCCTTTTCCAAAGCACAACCTGCTCGTTCTCTCGCAACAATCCGATTAGTTCCCTGGGTGAAAAAACGTTAGACATTTCATCTTTTGAAACCAACACTTTTGACGTTATTTGTCGTACAATAATCTCTATATGCTTATTATGAATCTGTACCCCCTGGGATCAATAAACCTTTTGGATCTTATTAACCAAAGAAATACGACTTTGCACTATGGTGAGTTCAACACCAATCAGGAATCGCCAAGGAATTCCAAGAATTTCTGTTATATGTTCGTTCCAACCTTCAACCCTTTTTTCTAGGTTCGTCGATATTGAATCAATCAAATGAACTTCTAACACTTGTTCAACCTTTGGAAGGCTGTGAGTTATATCACTAGATCTCGAGTTTTCATATATAAATGTAACTAATGTATCTCCTTCATAAAAGATTTCTCCATAATCACCATGAACGGTTGCCCCTTGGGTTGCCAAATAGGGTTTAGCTGATCTTATTATGAAAGAGTCAAGATAAACCATTATAACTTGACCAGATTTTATGTGTGTTCCATGTTTGGATAGACATACATTTTCACAAATAAACTGTTTGAGGCTCATTATTCTGGTTGTAGATGTCTCCTCACAATAATTGTGAGGGAGAAATCACGAACCAAATAGATTAAAAATGATGTCACTACATGGATTTGCATTAGAGATTCTCCCACTTTCATCCACTAAATAATTCTTAAGTAATTGGAAAGTCTGTTTTGGATTATTATTATCCAGTACTAAATATTTATTTAATATGATCTCATTGTGAGTTATTGAATGATAAGATGGGAAAATTATGAATTTTAGGTACAGTACCTAAGGGACCCAACAAATTAAGAATTGGAATCGGGATATCCTCTTTTTCTTTAATTGATTCTTTGGTCACATTGTGATATTTCGAAACATTGATGCAAGAACAATTAGATGATGAAAAAACTATAAGATATTGGCCTTCTTTATTTCTATTAAGAAATGTACAAACAGTTCCTTGATGTTGACTAAGTGAATGAATTTTAACCCTAGGAGAAAAAAGATTGGTATTGGCGCAATATGACCCAGTATCAGGAATCACTGAACCTGATCTATCATTCCTCTTTTTGGTATTCAAAATAGGAGACTTCATAAAATCAATTCTTACAAAATATCGAACCAGATCATTTACCCTTACTTCAGCAGAAGAAGCCTGAACTTTTTCTATAAAACCTTTTTTGTCTTGGTCCCAATTCAATACTAAACAAGTACGAACCAATTGATTACTTGTATGGGAAATTCCTCGAATTGGTTTGCCATCCCCATAAAGGATATAATTGACAACTTGAAATCACAAATTATCCTTTTCCTATAACATATCCCCAGGGAAAAGTGTTACTAGATTTATCGCATCAGTTATTTCATATGTCACTATGGGTCCTACTAAAACAAAATATTTTCTCTTGATAGGTGCGATCCGTTGGAGATAGACCTCATTTTTTCCTTCCCAATTTTTCCCCTTTGATCCCTTATCCATTTTTTTTCTTGCTTTTGGTGGTATCAAGATGCCAATGTGTTGGGATATCTTATCTGTTTCTCCAGGAAAATGGATACCTCTAGAAAAGATTTTCAGTTCAATCTTTTTTTTTTCTATTCGGACCAATCCACCTATTTGGCTTCTTGTATTAAACGTAATTCATGCATCTACTCCAATGATACTATTGTTCCGTACCATTATGGATGAAGACCCAGGCAAGATATGGACTTCTTCGGGAATGACAAAAAATTGATCTATTTTCATTTGGTATTTCGGTCTAGATTCTTTTGGTCTTTGATACTCAATTAGATCCTATTTTTTGACGATTGAATCGACCTCTATGATGCCATATTTGGTAATTTCCAAACTGCTTCTTCTGTATCGTGGATCGTTGAAACGAGCAAGAATACTATTTCTATGTAAAATACCATTTGCAGGTATTTCAACCGTCTCGTTCCAGATCATATTGGAATGGTATGATGAATCTATTTCTTCGCCTCTTCGCCAATCAATAAGAATTCTCTTAGAGAATGGCAGGATATATGAAATCCCCATCATCATTGGGTATGACTCACTTAGATCTTGCTGCATAATAAAAAATCCTTTGCCCTTTTCACGCCAGGGGATCCAAGCCAAACAATTTGTGTCTCACTTGATTATTATTCACTGAGAAGTTAGAAATCGATCTCTCTTGGATAGTAAGAGATTGAACATTCATTTGATCTTGATCCTTTTGGAGTCAAAAAGGCACTAGACTGGATTTGCACGGACCCCCGATAAGATTCATAAATGACTTGTTTTGGGTAAGAAATGAACATTACTGTGTGTATATTTAGGTGTATGGTACACACCGGTACTCCAATGCATTCCTCCCTCTCAGTCAGAATAAATATGCTTTTGAACCCTCTTTTGAAATGAAAAGTGGATGTTCCAGCACGAATCTCAACAATCACTTGTTCTGTTTCCACATATTGATCATTTTGAACCAAAAGAATAACTTTTTGGTGGAATACTCACACTATGTATAATATCCTGACTCTCAATAGTCACGTATAGGTCTACATAGCAGAGAAAGGCAGGATGTCCATGACGTGTGTGTATGGGATGAACCAAATCCTCATTGAATTTGATTTTTCCATTAGAAGGAGCTTGTACATGTTCCGCAGTACCACCTGTGAATACTCCACCGGTATGAAAAGTTTTTAATGTTAGTTGAGTCCCTAGTTCTCCAATGGATTGACTTGCAATAATACCTACTGTTTGTCCCAATTCAACCAGGTCACCATGAGTGGGACTCTGACCATAGCATAGTCGATAGATCCAAAATGCACTTTGGCAAGTGAAGGGAGTTTGAATATATATTGGCTGCGACCGAGAGGTCATGAATCAATTGACAAGCCCAATCCCAAGATCTTGATTTCTGGTAGCAATGCATCATAGACCTAGATATACATCATTTGCTAATACGTGACCTATTAGCATTTGGATAAAAATTCTTTCATCATCCCCTTTCGAAGACTCATGAAAATACCTCGGGTACTTCCATAATCCATTCTATGTACAACAATATGTTGAACTACTTCAACAAGTCTACGCGTGAGGTGTCTAGCGTTTCACGTTCATACAATAGTATCCACAACTCCTTTGTAGGCTCCGTAGCAGGAAATTGTATATTCTGTTAAAGAAAGTCCTTCGTGTAAGTTGTTTTGAATGGGTAAATCAATAATTTGTCCTTGGGGATCTGACATTAATCCTCTCATACCTACTAATTGGTGGACCTGAGATGCATTTCCTTTAGCTCCAGAATAGGACATTATGGACTGGATTTGAAGGATCAGTCATCTTAAAATTAAGATTCATTTCTTGTCTCAATTATTCACTTGTGGCATACCATATCTCGAATGATTGATGTAATTTTTCTACTGCATGTACATTCCCATAATGATGGTGCTTTTCCAAAATCAAACTTTGTTGCTCAGCATCTTGGATTAACCATCTCTTAGAAGGTTATGTTAAAAAATCATCAATTCCTAATGAAATGGATGTAGCGGTGGCTTGCTGAAAACCTAGAATTTTTACTTGATCCAAAATGTGTGATGTATAGGCTATTCCAAAATGATCTATTAATTTGCTAATAAGCCGTTTCATGGCAGTTCTATCTATCACTTTATTGTGAAAAACCAGATCGGCCCGTTCTGCCATAAGTACCTCCCTATTCTGATGAGTAGGATTCGACCATGGGCTTGAGTCAGTGATACTAAGACTTCCTTTCCTCGATCTTGATTCACTTAAAAATTCAGGAATTATGATACTAGTTGAACCAGACCGAACTAGATTCCAAGAGATATCACATATCAGGTACCATATGAATAGGACCGACAAAACCCCTGTACGGCTTCTTCTATTTCTCGATAAAAGGTAATATGACCAACAGTAGTTCGAATGTATGTACAAAGCATTCTTTTTTTTTACACTTCTTACTACTCGATAGTGATCATAAATCTTATGATAAGTGACCAAAGATTCATATTGAACTTTGATGGGAACTTCTCTATTTATTGAGGCAATGACACGTTGATCTAGTCGCCACCGTAGCCATAAAATACTATATAAATCAATCCCTCTGATAAGCCCCAAGTGCATCATAGGAACTAAAAAAATAGGGTCATTTCCCTTTCCTATACTCATAATTACAATGATCAATTCTTTCATCTTGGTAGTTTCTGGGGTTACATGGATTATACCTATTTGCACAAATACCTCTATGATTCCCCATCGTTAATACATAGGGCCCCATAAGCATACCTTCAGTGGGTACGAAAATGGGATCCCCAATGGCTGGAGACACGAGATTCATATGAGAAAACATAAGTAAATGAGCTTCTGCTTGAGCTTCCAAACAAACCAATGGATGTAAACAAATAGCTCGTCCTTCCACTAAAATAGGCTGGAACGCCTGTATGCCTAATATATGCAAAGTGGCTGCTCTATTTAGCAATACAGGATGCCCCTGCATAACTTCTTGAAGTATTTCCCATACAATGGGTTCTTTTTCCCGAATTTTATTTTTATCAAGTCTTATGTTGGAAGCAGGATATTGTATGATTAGACCACGAATTACAAATGTCTGAAAAAGCGCTATTGCTATTTCTCGAGGTAATCCACATTGATGCAGTGAAAGCAAAGGGCCTAGATGGAATGACCCGAATAATCGACCCATTTACCAAGTAGAGTCTCATGAAATCTTCCCTCTTTGCCTTCAATTACATCTGAAAATGACTTGTAAACTTTATTGTGACTGTCGCTCATTGGATGTCAGCGGATCCCATTATCAAGAAGTGTATCTACAGCTTCTTGTAACAAATTTTCCTGACACATTACTGATTCCCTCGGCGTATATCTACTTGTTGTTAATAGATCGGTACGAGTATTGTTTTGATAGATAACTCTTTTATAAAGTTCATTAATATCTGAATTCATTGATTTACCCCCATCAATTTGAATGATTGGCCTCAACTTGAGAGGAAGAACTGGTAAGAGGGACAAAACCATCCATTTTGGTTCTACATTTGTTCGAAGAAAATGCTTAGCCAATTCCATGCGTTTAACCAAAAAATCATTTCTCCTCCCAATTTTTATATCTTCCCAGTCATTCCCAGTTGATCCTTCTTCTCCCAATTCCTTCCATTCCACCAATGAATGATCTATAATATTTCTCAAATCTAGATCGGCTCATTGTTCTCTGATAGCAGTAGCTCCTGTAGATATTTCTTGATTTCTAAATGTATAGAAGCCTTAGGTAGTAAAAAAAAAAAAGTGGGATACTGTATTTCTGGGATCGGATTTCATGTTCAAATGAACCTCAAAATTGTAAAACTTATCAAAGGGTGTTATTCTATAATGTCTGCCTAGCAGGTCTCCCGCTAACCCGAGTGAGCATTCAAACATCTGTCCCACATTCATTCACGAAGGTACTCCTAATGGATTGAATACCATATCAACAGGTGTTCTATCATGCAAATAAGGCATATCCTGTCTAGGCAAAATTTTTGAAACGATACCTTTATTCCCATGTCTTCTAGCTACTTTATCGCCCACTTTGATTTTACGTTTCTGTGAGATATATACACAAACCATTTCTGGATTATAAATGGAACCCCCCTTTTTCTGGCCCCACCTGACATCAATAACTCGACCTCTTCCGCCTATAGGCAACTTTAGACAAGTTTCTTTTGCAGTTGATACATGAATGCCAAGTATGGCTTGTAATAATCTATCTTCTGGAGCATAGGATGATTCTTTCACTGTCTAAGGTGTTAATTTACCTACTAAAACATCACCAGTTTCTACCCAAGATCCCAGCATCACAATTCCATTTCTGTCTAAATTAAAGAGTAAATAAGGCTCTAAATGAGGTATTTCATTAGTGATTCTTTTAGGTCCTTGGCTTGTCACATGAGTCTAAATTTCATATTTCTAGATATGAAAAAAAAATATAAATATTGCCATAGACTAGACGTTCGCTAATGAGTACGTCATCTTTAGAATTGTAACCTTCCCATGGCATATAAGCTACTGATACATTTTTCCCCAAAGTGACTTCGCCACCAACTGTAGCCACACCATGTGCCAAAATTTGCCCCTTTTTCAGGTATTTACCCCAATGAACCTAAGGTTTTTGATGCATCCAAGTATTCTTGTTGGAACACTGATACATAACCAACAGAATGCTTATAGTGTCCCCATTACTTGATAAAATGATCTTTTCAGCATCGGTATAAATGATCTTTCCTTGTGTTCGGCTATAGCTGAACTCTCTGAATCGAGAGCCGCTTGGCTTTCCAAGCCGGTTCCAACAATACACTTTTTGGACTGAGAAAGCAGAACTGCTTGACACTGCATATTAGAACTCATTAAAGCCTGATTCACATCATTATGCTCGATAAAAGGAATGAGAGAAGCTCCAATAGAAAAATATTGGAAGGGATAAAATCAGTTAGATAGAACTAACATCTCCCCCCCATTCAAACTAGCATCACCCTCATTCATATGATCTAGATATATCTATTTACATATCATTATCATACATAATATATATTCTAGATATCTGATCGACCTATTGAAATAAAAGTCAAGCTATAGATACATAAACATGGATTTATCCATATGATCATCTATTTACATTTGTGGTTTGTGTATGAAGTCTGAAGCCACATGTCGTATCATTCCCATTAAATGAAATAAAAATCTGTATTATGATCCAAAGATTGAAATAAATTGATGAGATTGGGGCCCATCATATCTAGACAATCTTGTTTTTTTGAACATGGAAAAATAAAGAAACCATTCCAATTGCCAGAAATAATTGGCCTACTAAAGGCACAAAAATAGAGGGTAAGTTGAGATCTGTCATAGAATCGGTGCCTCGGTGTATTTGATTGATACTTATCTTTGTTATAAAGATATCTATTATAATTATATATTTATAATTATAAGTATATTAATATAACATTCTAAATTATTAGAATATGAGTCCAAAGAATGTGATCTAAACTAAATAGAAATTAGTGTACTTACCCATCCTTTTTCGGGAAATATATGTATGAGAATCTTATTATTCTTATTCCTCCCTTATGTTTCTAAACAAATTTCTTCTCAAGGATTCATTATAATTTGATCCAACAAGGATTCATATTAAAAATTTATGATTCTCGGGAGATATAGAAGTGTTGCATATTGAATTCCATATCTTAGTTAGGTTGGAACATTTGATATGTAACAAGGGGAAGGGAGCTTTTTTGGATTTCTCTAATTTGGATTTCTCCGGAGGAAAAAGACATTACTTTGATGCTCTGTTGCTAAAGGGTCCGTCCCTAATCTGATTACTCATTAGTAAAGGTAGGATAAAAGAAAAGATGGATCTGGAGAAAAAATCCTCTGAAACTTCTGATTCTTACTACTTCACTACAATTACAAATTGTCTTTATGCGAGCAAAGAAAGCTCCACGCTTGCTACTTCAATTCTTACTTTATTATCTTAAACAATCTGCTAAGATAATTACAGATACATTTCTTATTATGGTCTTAATTTTTTTTTCTTTTGTTAAATCATTGATATAAAAACTTGTTATTTGTCTTTAGATACCTTTTGTATTATGTACATGTGTGTGTGTGTGTGTATTACTTGCTTTTTTAAAAGACAACACGTTGCTATCACAAAGTATAGTACATCACTTGTTTTGAATCATTTAGCTAATATTTTGAATTCCTGCCAGTTCTTTCTTACAGAATTCAAATATTAACAACCATTTTTATTGCTTAGCAAGGCTGAATTCCTTAACCATCTGAAGAAAATGGAGAAACATTGACAGTGTAAAAATTTTAAATTGTGTGGGCATGCAATTATAGAAGGATGGAAGCTTTAAATAAATTTTGGTTTGCCTCCTTCACCTTTTATATAGCAGGTGCTGCACTATTGTGCAATTGCAATATGTCAATATTTGTGAAAATTAACTCCATTTTTTTGTCTCTCATGGAATTAACTCACTACTTATATCACAGTGTATAGTATATCAATTGCTACACAAGACTGAATTATATTATATACAAGTTCAGAGTATTATTTGTGTTTCTGTGTGTATCAGTTTTGATACACAAGACTGCATTATATTATACACCTGTTCAAAGTATTATGTGTTTTTTCTGTGTGTATCAGTTTTGCTACAGAAGACTGGATTATGCTATATACCTTACTGTACATAGATAACATATGTATAACTTGTATTAATCATATGTACATCTTTATATGCATCAGTTATACAATCTGTGTATTGTACATAGTATATACAAGATAATAACACTATTATGTACTATATACCATATGTGAGTATACTAGTAATATATGCTTGTATGTTAATTTACTATATGTATATATTGTCATATTAATCATATAACTATTATCTTTTCTATATTTACTTCAAATCTATAAACAAATGGATCACAGAAGTTCAGGCAATGCACATGCATATACAAGTGAAGGTGAAGATCAAGTATAAGATCAGTCGTGGTGTGCGAATGTTTTTGTTCCACAAATCAGCTGACCCTACATGGTGGTGGGCCTATTGTAGAAACAAGAAATGCAATTACTTGTGCGAGATGTAAAAGGGTTTTGCGTGGCGGAATTAATTGAATTAAGTAAATGTTGTTGAATTCTAGCATCAAAATAAGAAAATATTGCTTGAATACATGGAGGAACAAAAGGCAAAGAAGTCTGAAAGTGAGAATAATCAAGCTAGATCATCTATGCATACAAGTCTAGATGAAGATGTAAAGATTCAAGTGCAGACATCAAGAGATGAGTGTGGATCACGACCGGCACATCAGAAAGGTTCTATGGATATAGTTTTCCAACAAACCGCTAGCAAAGGGAATAGATGACTTTGAAAATTCAATATAAGAAGGAAGAAAGAAAAATCGTTTGTCAAACCATTAGCAGATGATTTTACTAACAAGGGTTCCATTCAACATTGTCAATCTACCTTCTTTCCAAGACATGATCGATGTTGTAGGACAATTTGGTTCAGGCATAAAGCCTCTGTCATACCATGAGATGTGAGAACCCTTATTGACATTAGAGGTTGCATGCACAGATGAGTTTGTCAAAGTATATAAAGAGCACTGGAAGATGCATGGGTGCTCTATCATGTTAGATGAATGGATGGACACTAGGGGCAGATCTTTGATCAATTTTTTAGTCCACTGCCCCATAGGAACAATGTTTTTGAAGTTGATTGATGCACCTGACAAAGTCAATGATGATACTTGCTGTTTAAACTATGAAGAGATGTCATTAAAGAGGTTGGTGAAGAGAATATAGTCCAGATTGTGATTCACAATGCTTCCAACTATGTGAAGGCAAGTAAGATGTTGATGGGTGAACCAGGTTTCGAACACCTGTGTTGGACATCATGTGCAGCACATTGTTTAGATATGATGTTAAAAGGTATTGGAGAAATTCCAAATTTCAAAAGTATATTTACTAAAGCAAGGGAGTTAGCAAGGGAGTTGGTGGTATTCTTTTATGCACATGGCGAGAACTCTGAACATGATGAGGTCTCGTACACAAAGAGACCTTCATAGGCCAGTTGTGACGTGATTTGCAACACAATTCAATTTTAGACAAATGCAGAAAGGTTCTATGGTTCATCTTCACATCTAATGAATGGTTAGAAAGCAAGCTAGCTAAGACTACAACTGGAAAAATGGCGGATAGAACTGTTTTGAAAACAACTTTTTAGAATGAAGTACATAAGTTTCTTAAAGTTATGCACTCACTCGTAGAAGTATTACCATGGTTGATAGTGATGAAAGACCATCAATGGGTTACATATACGAAGCAATAAACCATGCAAAGGAGAAAATTAAGGTAAGTCATAAAATTATGTTTTTCTATTTATAAGTTATTAATTTATAGTGTGACCCCATAATGTGCCTTTGTTGTATGAAATTAAGTGAATTTGAAGAATGAAGAGTCTTCATATCAACCCATATGGGACATTATTGACAAGAGATGGGATGATCAATTACATCGACCTTTACATGCAGCAGGGCCATACTTAAAGCCAACATTATTCTATGATTATTCAAATATTCAGTCCAATTATGAGATCAAAGATGGCTCTTCAAATATACTTCTCACCTTACAGGAAGTCCATTAGACTAGAGCAAGATTCATGACCAAATTAGAGCATATCAAAAGCAGAGGAACCATTTGGCATGGCAATTCAAAATCGAAAAACACTTTTGCCAAATATGTATACGTGTATTCAATACTTAGATACTTATACTTTATTCTAATTATTGTTTGTCATTTAGTATTTGTATCACTTACCATACAATTTGATTTTTTTTTTATATATTCCATTAGTTGATTGGTGGACATCTTATGGCATTGGATGTACTGAACTTCAAAGATTAGCCGTACAAGTGTTGGGCATGACACAGTGCTTTTAGTTGTGAATGTAATTGAAGTACATTTGAATGGGTAATTATACCAAGACATTCGCTTTCATTTAAATATATTCATATGATTGGACGTTACACTTATGTGGTGCTTCTTTGTATACAACTTTATATGAAGAAGAGAAATAGATTGCAGTATAAGAAATTGAACGACTTACTATATGTGGCATATAATCAGAGGCTCAAAGAAGGATACAAAGAATGAAAAAGACTTAGAGCACAAATTGATCCAATCATATTGAGAGAAAATGATGACAATGAAGAATGTCCCAGTGATGATGAAAATGTATACAATGGCGATCCTTCTCTCACATGGGATCTTGTAGACTAAGCAAGTGAAGCATCCCAAGGCAAGGATGAACCATCCACACGTTTAGATAAGCAAAATAAAAATCAAAGGGTGCATTTGCAAGCAAAGGTAACAGGAAGTTCGCTGAAATACAAGAACTTGAAAAAGAAGAAGAAGAAATGATGTCTGAAGACACCGAGTAAGATGATGAAACATTTAATTTAGATGATTCAGTTGATGATGGGCTTGCATTATTTTCTTCCTCAGATGCCAAGACTTGAGAATTTTAGTCTATCATGATGTTTTAGTTTGTGGATTTCAATTCTATAATAAATATTTAAAAACATATTATGCTTATTGTATATATTTCTTCATTTGAATCTTATGAAGCAACACTTTACAATTTGTGCTAACTGCTATGCTACCCATGTTTATTATTTACATTATTAGATATTACTATGTCTGAAGAAGTTGTACCCGACACTAAGGAACAACACATCCTACCTTTATCAGGTATTATTCATGATACAGAAGAACAAGAATATTTTCAATTCCAGATGGTCTACCAAAGATTGTTCCTAAAACTAAAGCACAAAAAGATACGCTTTCACTTATAGTCCCAAATTTTGAGGAAGATGATGCTTATCAACCACGAAGGAAGTTGATGAAGACAAATGAAGAAAATATTCCACTTCAAATAGAAGAGCCTAGTGAAACCATCAAATCTTTCTTGAGGATTTACATTCCTTCTTATATAGATTTTGTTTTTTTGTTTTTTGTTTCTTAAATGATCTTGTATTAGATTAGAGACTTTGTCTTATATTTTAACTTCAATACATTAAACATTTTATTTTGCTGTTTTCTAAGTTGATCTTGACTAATCGCAGCTTGCTAATATGCTAACTTAACACCTAAAACATAAAGCTAACATTTTAGAATTAAAAATTACTAAACAAAATTGCAATGTGTTTTGGAAGCCTTTTTAAACAAAATTCCAATGTGTTTTGGACGCCTTTGTAGGCTAGGCGTGCTAGGCGCTGCCAGGCAGCGCCTAGCCGTGTTGACAACTAAAACGGCAACGAAGTCAATTTTCACCATTTTGACAATTTTTTGCATCGTCTCTTTTCTCTGTATTTGCATAGTGTGGTTAGATCTTCATATATATAGTCAGTATTCGTTTAACTACGTCAATCTATTAACCTTTATATAGGAACTATTAGATGAAGAAAGAAAGTCCTCGGCAATTACAAAAGGTGGTATTACGCCACTAGAATCATGAGTAATTTACCTTTTGCATTACGGGCAAGAAGAACTGCTAATATTTTGGTCATAGCTGTACTTTTTTCTTCATACATGTTTACATATACACACACAAACTAATGTCTTTTTGCTTTGGTGGTGGACATGGTTCTGCCATCAGTGGGAATAGTAGTGCTTCTTCACGAGATTATTATCATTAAAGCCCAGTTGGGTTGGGAACGCCGTTGGTGAACTTGATTGCATGTTGAATTGCCTTTTATTATGGAAGCTTGAAAACTCATCATTAAGAATGATGTGGTCATTATGTGTAAATTTGCTCATTATGATGTGAAAGCAAATCCATCAAAATATTGATTTTCGTGGGCGTCTATCCTTTTGTCACGAGTAACTGAGTTCTCGAAGCCATATCACATAAACTGAGGTCGTTTTGCCTGTTTAGTTAACAAACGGGGTTAAATTTGTCAATACTCATAAAGGCAAGCATGGAAATGTCAATTGCGTAAAAGAAAAAACTTACGTTGGACTCGGATACAGATTTGATTATGATATCCGAGACGAATCCATATTCGTATTTGCCACGTCATCTCGGCTCTCCACCAGGATAAGCAGACACCGTGGGGAAGCGTGCAAAAAACTCCAGATTTCCCCCGCCGACAAATGCATGATATCATGTAAGCAGTCCATCGCACGATGGACGGTTCGGATCACGAGAGTTGGGCCGACAGCGATGAGTTTGAAAAACCTGTGCTCAAAACCCAGCGGTGATTTTCGCAAGGATAGAGGGCCATCGACGCTGCCGCACGGACGAAGCAAATGCCGCTGGCAGCTGTCCCTCCGACGCTCCGAGAGTGACGGAGGCTGGTTTCTTGCTAGAGTTTCGGCAGATAACGGTGCTTTCCGGCGAAATGGCGATGATCCGGGCAACTGTTTCTGGCGGGGGGTTGGTCGAGGGGTTCGGCAAGACCGTGCTGAACTCGGGATGGGTGGCGGCGAGGTCTGCGGAGGTGAGCCGCTCCGGCGTGCAGCTCACCACCACCAGTCCTCCGTCAGCTGACGAGGCCCCATGGATGGAAGCCCTCGTCCCGGGCACGTAATTTTCTTTTCCCCTGATTTTCTTCCCTTTTCATTGTTGTTATTGATTTATCGAGAGGAGTGGCTACAATGGGAGAAGGAATCTCCATCGTGGGTTCTAATAAGCAAAACGTCGTGTGAGATCGGGATTCCTTTCCGTTCGGCTATTGAATCCGATCATCTTCTTCTTAGGTGAAAATGGTTCCGTTCTTGGGTTGTCGGAAAGCGAGAATGATCTCGACGGCGGTCCGGTACTGCCATAAATTGGATATTTTTGCGTTTTAACGGGTTATTTCCAGTTCCCTTCCTATGCAAGTTGCTCGTGCTGGTTCTTCATGGCCTTCCTTGTTCTTTCTCCTCTCATTTCCCACTTCATGCTCTCATTTCCCAGTAACACGAGCCGTCTCTGTGTGTGTGTGTGCGCGCGCGCGCCTGCTATTGGACGAGTTAATTGTTTCTTTTAGAGGTTTCGTTATGTTTGTTAAATTCTTACCTGTTTTCACGTTTCTACCTGGAAGTGGGAAGTATGAGCGGTTATTTTCGTGTAAAAGATGCTGGCGGTCATAAATTTGTGGACGTAATGAAATTGTTTAATTTTAGCAAAACTTGCAAATATAACATACGTGGGCGTTAATGGACATGGTTGCCTGTTGCGTGTTCGCCAGTATGGTCTCACGGTTTATCTTTTCTAACGAAGCAAAATAAGTAGAATGTGTAACATGTCGTGGCTGTATTACTATAGCATCAGAATACGCACATATTGCTGGCTGCAAAAAATTTTCCTTACGGACAGACGCGGATATATGTATAAAGAACCATGCTGCGCTTCTGTTTTAAAAAGTTTTATCAAAATAAACATGGCTTAGATTTTTTTTTTTCCAAAATTACTATTGACCTTTTTTGGTTTCTCCTGGAAATGGCCGATTTAGTTTGTTCTTCACGATAGATGTGCATTTTAGAAAAGTGCTGCCAATTTTGTTAGTTTAATCAATGGAAGATCCTAATGTTAGATGTACGTGGTCGAAATGTCCTCAAACTTGATGCGGCTTTGGAAATGAATAAGTCACTTTTATGGATTCAGTACAAAAGTAAAAAAAACATTCATTACCAATAATATTTATGAAACATGTCATTCTGATGGTACTTTATTCTGCAAAGTTTAGTGTTTTAGGGACTCTACTGAAGAACAAGCTGGTCCCTGATCCATTTTATGGGCTGGAGAATGAGGCGATCATAGATATAGCAGATTCTGGGAGGGAACACTATACATTCTGGTTCTTCACGACATTTGACTGTTCATTGGTATGGTACTATGCTCCTGAATCATCATCTGAATTGTTAATTAATGTGCTGAGGTCGATGTCAATCATAATGTTCTTTAGTTGAGAAAAAGTTTGGGTTAAATAATGATAATTGGTGCTAGTAAGCAGCTCATGAGTCATGAGTTTCTTCAATGGGTGCAATATTTGCAGAAAATAAGTTGTATCCCTCTTGATGCTTCCCTTCCTGTCATATTTGGAATTGAAATGTAACATCTGGGTAGCATACATGTAAGGTGGACAAAGTATTGGGTATATCTCTTGTGTTGGTAACTTGGTATTGCAGTAGCCAAAATCATGCACCCCCCAATGCACTAGGTAGAGTGTTGAACCAAGATTAACCTAACCATTTTCTTTAAGATTCCCTTAAGTTTGTTTTTGTAAAGCACTTGGAATGTATTTTGTTTTTTTGTTGATCATTTGCAGGAACATGCATCACATGTCATTCTTATATGACCACGAGTCATAATGTTTTGCTATTTTTTGCCAATCATCCTCGTTTCCACGCGCGCACACACACACACACCAGATGTCGGCGAAAATGTTGTGAATATCGGTATAAGCACTGTATAATTTTTCTAAATGATGTAGTCCTTCAGCTGAATAGGCTGATGCATTTTGGTTCATACCAGTGATTTGAGATTTCCTTTATATTAAAAACTTTAAAAAAATTATTATTTATTAGATGTTGGCTGATGCATCCTGGTTTGGCTGATACAGGCCTTGTATGGACTGGTGTTTGGAAGGGGCCATTTTGAATCCCTTCCAATGTCCTTTTTTTGCTCATATGATGCATATGAGCTAATATGGGATGCACATCAATATTGACACATTGGTTGACGTCTAAATACTGGAGAAGATTTGTCTACCTGATAAGTCGCTGACAGAAAGTTCATGGTGACAGAAGGCCTACGGATTTTCCATGCCATTTTACTTCAAAATTCAATCAACATAGTTTCATTTGGTCAAGCGTATGTTTTTTGGTTTGGAAACATGTACATTAAGCTACTTATCCTTGCTGATAGAAGGCTTATGGATTTTCCATGCCATTTTACTTCGAAATACATTCAATATAGTTCCATTTGATCAAGCATATTTTTTATGGTTTGGAAATATGTACATTCAGCCACTTATATTGTGCCTTGGGCTTCCCTCCTCAGACTGGAAATCAGCATGTAGATTTGAACTTCCGTGGAGTTAATTACTCTGCCGAGGTGTATCTAAATGGGCACAAGAAAGACCTAGAGAAGGGCATGTTTCTCAGGCATTCACTGGATGTTACTGATATTGTGAACCTGCAAGGGAAAAATATGCTTGCTGTTCTTGTTTATCCTCCTGATAACCCAGGAAAAATCCCTCTAGAAGGGGGCCAAGGTGGTGATCATGAGGTAACCATACATCTGATTGCATCTCTTTTCTTGTCTCTATGATGGATGGTACCTCCTATGATTGCACATTCATGCTGTTTCTGCAGCTGGCAAACAATCTGTAAGTTTAGAGGCAGGACATGATAGCGTTCTGGCACATGTGGATTATTTTTTTTCCTTAGTAGGTAAAATTTAAAAAGTTGCTGCTTGAGGAATAAGATTGTAAATTTACCTAATATCCATCTTTTCTGGACGAGATAAGTTCATGTTTTAAATATTTTTTCTTAGTATGCACACAAATTAGTTTTGAGGAGCTTTCGTTTTTCTGTTCTGTCCAATGTTAGACTCTTAAGTGTGACAGCATTCCAATGTTAGGTCAAATTTAATAAAGTTATAAGGATAATTTGTCTGCTTCAGATTTAGTAAATCTCAGCAAACATGTCCCAACATTGATATAATAGATGGTAACAGTGGCTTGTCCTAGGCATTTTCTGCACTATAGTTTCTATTCCAAGGTTGATCGCAGCTATGCCTTTTTTTTAACCTTTGTTGGTTTCCTTCTGATTTCAAGAGTGGCTTCTCAGTAGGTGGAGGTTGTTTTTGGTCGACAGCTAATTTAGAGAATTAGTGGCTTATCAACCATAATATTTTTGTTCTCTTCTTGTCCTGTCAAATGCACACATTTGCTAGGGTTTGCTTTATGTTTGAGGAAATGCATGGCCACGTTGAAGCATATTTTCTTTAGTTACTAAATGCATGATTTACGTGAACATGCTTGTAATCATCGTGCTGATTAGGTTTTAGGTTTTGTTTTTCTCAGATAGGCAAAGATGTGGCTGCTCAATATGTTGAAGGATGGGATTGGATGGCTCCAATAAGGTAATTAGGTTAAATAATCCATTAACGTGGCCTCAGTCTTCTTCTTCTCACTATTGGCGGTCCATCTTTTGTACGTTTCATATATAGATCTGAAAAATTTACTAGAACCAGCTCCAAAGATGAAACTGTTTTCTGTTTTTTTTTTTTTCCTCAAATTCACATTCTGAAAAGATCATTTTCCATTTGACTTTTTTGTGCATTATTTTTCTGTGGGGTATTAGGCAGGAACATGAAGAAAAGAACTAATTTCTTCCATGATGCACTTCTGATTCTTCCAAACAATAAACTAAAAAATGCTGACACCAACAGGGATCCACATTATTGAGATATGCTTTTTTCAATTGGTTTGTTTTTTTATTCCATTTTTCTTTTGAAGCAAATGGACGTACAGAAATCATCAATGATAAACTTATGCCATAATATGGTGCAGAGTGGGAAAGGCATAGCTTGACGAAAGCTCTCTTCCATGCAGGACCATGTTTGTTCTCATAGCCATGTGAAGTTTTGAACTTGTTATCACATTATCATCTGTTATTTAAGGCAATTCCTAAGTCATAGAATCAGTCTTTTACCATACCCAGATTACACATGCCCATACAGATAAAGAAAGATTATGTTGAGAGGAAAAAGTAAGCATAGAAGATGAAGAGGGAACCAAGAAGACAATAATGATGACTGCGAAAGTCTAGCACAGAGCTCATTTGTCAGATAGCTTCCTTCATGCTAGTAGATTTTCTGTCCAAAATATTGTTCTGTGCCTGCTTACAGTCTGGACTCTGTGTGTTTTCTTCAATATCAGTTCCCATCCTAGCTTGTGTTCTGTAATAGTTGTCAACATGAGCTACTAGAAGTACAAGACCTTTGGATACCACTTTCATTGGTCTCAGAGTTGGTCATGCATCCCTCCAAATCTCTGATCTAGAACAATATTGAGATTAGATTTCTGAATACAACCATTGTCATAGAAAACACATTTTATTGGAAAAAATGCTAGAAAAACGTGAAAAACAAACCCGAAAAAACGGGAAAAAACACCAAAATGAAAAAACACGTTTTCTTCGCCTTTTATTCCCGTTTTTCTCATTCTTGTGTGGTTTTTGCATTTTTTTGCATTTTCTTTTTTATGTTTTTTGAGTTCTTTTCACGTTTTTTTTTCATCTTCCAATTATCAGATTTTTGTTTTCACATTTTATTTTTAGTTTTTTAGCTTTTTAAAATTTGCCGAGGAAAACAACTTTGCCGTATTATACCTGAGAAAAACCTTGCGTTTTATACCCGAAAGTGATATTTGTGACAATGCATAAAACTAGTTTGATTTTATCGTGCAAAATGCAATGATGCTTTTGGCATCTATTTATGAGCTTATTATGTATCTATCCCCTTTGTGTTTTCTCTAGTCTAAATCAACTACAGTAACTGAACGAGTATAGTGTTCTTTAAGTAGGCAAATCACTTAAAGCAACTGGAGTTTTTTTTTTGTATTTCAGGGATAGGAATACCGGCATCTGGGATGAAGTGTCTATTTCTGTCACGGGGGTAAGCT
Organism: Nymphaea colorata; assembly: GCF_008831285.2. Taxonomy (NCBI): domain Eukaryota; kingdom Viridiplantae; phylum Streptophyta; class Magnoliopsida; order Nymphaeales; family Nymphaeaceae; genus Nymphaea; species Nymphaea colorata. Next base: position 10,102,924 of record NC_045145.1, read on the forward strand.
TTGGTTTTATCATCTAGGTTCCTATTCCACTTTGATTAACTGATAATATACTTTAGTTACATGTCTGTGGTATGCCATTGTTGCAGGGTTTGACCAACTTATCTGGCAATTTTTGTAGATAAACTATAGGAGTCAATTGTCAGACAAAAATTTCACCTTGACAATCTAGGCATAGCAGTGTCTAGCTTGGGACACCTTGCTAGTATCTCTTCTCTATGATTGGGAATGCTATCTTTTCTGATTCTGTTTGTTAACGTTTCGTACTTATGCTTAAGGTGTCCATATTTTGTTCGAGAGTTGACACTTTGGGCTAAGCTTGGAATCCCTAGTATTTTGGTGTGTCCAATCCCAATCTACTTTCATGGAATACTAGTGTACTACTAGTTTATTGAATCATGTACTGAATGCAGAAAAAAAATCTGAACATGAATTTGTCAAGTAACCATTGTTCTATGTTGTCAAGTAACCAAACAGAGCCTAGCGCCTAGGGGGGCTTTAGGCGAGCCTAGGCAAAAAAGGCGACCAAATTTTTTTTAGTTATGCTAATACGTGAAGTTATTTTGATTAACCATTACCAATATTTGAAATGTGGGAAGTAGTAATATAGCAAACATAGTCAACTTAAACAATCAAAAATTAATTGTTGACTTCATTGAATATGCAAGATCAATAGAAGAAGTTTACAACTTTACATTACTCATTAAATGCAATCTAATACAAGAAAAAAAAAAACTAAATCTAATCTCTAGAAGAAGGAATGTAAATCTGCAAGAAGGCTTTAATCGATCTATAGATCATAGCCACAAAAAACACGTTTTTTTCGAAAAAAATGCAATAAATAAAATTGCCATTTAAAACTAAAAAAAAATGCATTTTTTTGCCAAAAAAAGTTGAAAATGAAAAAAAAAACGTGAAAATTTAAAACTTTTCTTTGCGTTTTTCCTTTTTTTTTTCATTTTTTCATGTTTTTTTAGTGCCAAACAGTTTTTTTAATGTGTTATTAGTTTCTCACTTATTTATTCTCCCTCATTTTTAGTTTTTTTTTTTTTTTTTTTTTAAAATTTACCATATTTTTCCCTTTTTTACAAGCTCTTCGTACTATACCCGAGAAAAACCTTATCGTATAAGGCTCTGAAACATTATTTAATATTTATGACTATGATCTGTACTTAAAGATAGACATAATATAACAAAAAGACTAACAATCCACGATAGTATATATATATATAAGTACACAACAGTAACAATAAATATAAGTACAGAACCATACTAACATATACATATAACATGTATCACAATGCTACATATTATATAACAAGCTAACATTATATACATATCATAGGTTGATGCAATACTATGTAACAAGTATAATGGACTGTATATAACGATATATACATATAACCATTGTCACGTATATCGTGTATAGGTATTATACACCAAGGAATTTTTCGGGTATAATACGGCAAAGTTGTATATCTCAGGAAAATCTTGGCAAATTTTTAAAAAATTTAGAACATTTAATAAATCTTGAAAATTATAAAAAAATAAAAATAAATAAAAAATACTAAAAAGCGTGTATAATACACATTTTTTATTTTATGGCGTTTTTTTTTAAAAAAGACGTGTCTAATTGCCGTTTTATACGGCTGACTTATTTTTCGTGTATTATACACATTGTTTTCGAATAATGTGCGTTTTTTGTGACAATGATATGACATATATTACAATACATATAACAGGAATAACAAATTCCATTACAATACAACTTAACATAATAGTATGTACATACAGGTTTATAACATGTATAACAAATAAAGAAACATATGACTGTATGATATAAGTATGTAACATAACCATACTAATGTATGCATATAACAGGTATGAGGTAGCACAATACTATATAATAGACTAAGTGACTAACAGTATACAATATACATATAACAGTATACATATAACAGTATACATATAACAGCATAATCAACATAACAATGCATAAAAATACGTAATCAATACAAAATGAAGTACATAACCAATATATACTCAAGTAAAAACTTTAATTGAAAGGGATGGTGACTTTTCACTTTCCCATGGACTAGGGGTGCCTAGGCCTAACACATATCCCGTCGCCTAAGTGGTGGACCTAGGCGACAGGTGTGGACTCATGCTTAGTTGTTGTATGTAGCATAGCATATTGTACACTCGTTTATGTTAATTGTTAAGTGATGTAACCATAATCTTATAAAGGAAAACCATATACAAGTTTCAAGTGGGTAACTATACCATAATGGGTTGTAACTTATAACATACCTCCTCATGTTGTACATTATGGTATGATATGGGTGTAACCCAGATTACACGTTGAATACATAAAAAGTGTTAGAAAATATTTTTTTTTAATTTAATGTTACATAAACTTCTTGAGGTTGAATATTATGTTCAACTTGAAAAGACATTCTTAAAGTAAATATAAAATTTAGGGCGATTTCATGCAATAAAAATAGACCTTTATAGTTTATCTCATTGTCACAAGACACAAATATCATTTTTGGGTTTTTAATGGTGAGTTTTTTCTCTGGTATTTTTTGGTAAGGTTGTTTTTTTTGGGAAAAATCTTGAAAAAAACTCGGAAAGCTTTAAAATATAAAAAATTAGGTATAAATGAAATAAATCAGAAACTAATAAGAAAATATAAATAAAACTATATCAAAATGATAAGGGTACGTTTTAATGATGATAAAAATGATGACAAATAATTTAGTTTAAATTTGAATCCATGATACTATGAATGCTAAAAAAATAGAAAATGAAAAGATCTGGAAAGTTTGTAAAAATAACATAAAAATAACGTGATAAATATATTTTCCTTTTTTTTCAAAATGTCGTGATTCTTATTTTTTTCTGTTTTTGTTATTTTTCACAATATATCATGTTAATATCACAATATTTTCGAAAATATTGTGACACTGGTTCATGTTATAAGATCCTATTTTGTTGTAAAAAAAAAATCAGATTTGGTGTCCATAAGTTGCTTTAAGCAACTCCAAGGAGTAATCCATAGATAATGAAAACTTACTTATTTTAAGACCCATTAAAAGAGACGCAGCCACGTTCAGCCAAGATGGTCTCTACTAGCATGGGCCCTCCAGTTGGACAGCCTTTTTTTAGCTTTATCTTAATGAAAACAAAAGTGCAGAGACTGTGTGTCAGGGGAGTCGGGAGGCCATCGGCAGCTCGGCTTGCTCCTCACTGTTGTAGGGGAACGCTGTGGGGAGTAGAGGATGGTGGCAGCTCGCTGGCATGGGGGAGGTGGCATCCAGCCACCCTTCAGTTGCTGATAGACGTCTGTTGGAGAGGAGCGTGGTGGAAGGTTGCTGCCTAAGGGGAAGCGACAACCTCCCGCCCCTTCTCTTTTTCTAAAATGAAGAGGGAGAGGCATCCACCTTCCCCTGGGCGGCAGCCTCCGACCAGAATCCCCTCACCTGCATGCGTCCACTCGCGAGGGGAGGGCAGCTGGAGGCCACCACCCATGGCAGCCTATGGCAGAAAGGCAAAAGGGCGAAGGTTATAGGGGGGAGAGAGAGTGTGGTGAGGGGTTAAAAACAAGAAAAATGACCATCTGACCACTAAAGATTGGATGATTTATGCTACTTTATGTATCTAACTTTGGACCCAACTGATCGAGGTTACATTGCATGATTTTACAACATTGCTTTGTAATGCATTTGTATTGATGATGTCGTGCCCACTCTTTTCAGCTAGCTGCTTGTTTATGCTGTTGCTAGCTGTAAGTCCCTTCATATTTTGGCAATTCATAATGTGGTTTTCTAATTCTCCCTTTTTGCTTGTGCAGCCTGTTAAGATACATGATCCTCACTTGGTTTCTTCATTTTTTGATGACTATAAGAGGGTTTATTTGCATTCCACTGTTGAATTTGAGAATAGAAGTTCCTGGCCTGCTGAGTGCTCTTTAAGTATTCAGGTAAGTACTAACCTGGAGGAAGGCATCTGTTTGGTGGAGCATCTTCAGGCACAGGTCCTGACAATTCCTGCTTCCAAACAAGTTCAGTACACATTCCCTCTGGTAAGCCATGTCTTCTATCTCAGTTGTTTGCTATTTTTACATCATTGTCGTAAAAGTATTGATTCCCAGGTTTTTAGGTATTAATTGTAAAATTTGTTTTTATTGGGAAACTCTCACGAATTGACATGCATACATACCACGAAACTATGAGTTCTCTATTAGTTTTTTTCACAAAAGCATTTCATAGAAGTTCAAAATATTTGTTAGAATGTCAAAGAAACAAAAAAAAATTAAAAATATTTTGAAAATGGTTTTTTGAAGCATTTCGTGGTGACATTGCAATATTCTTTGTTTGGTGATATTTTCAGAATATCACAAATTTTTCATTTTGTACTGATCTCTTTTTTCCATCTTTAACGTATTACTTAGAAAAAATAGCGCAAATATTTGTGACAGTTTATTCTAAGATGTGGTCCACATACTCCTTGGATGAGTTTATGTGGAAGGCTGGAAGCTGAAATTACTTCTTTCTAAAGAAAAACATGATATGGAATGGATACTTTTCTAGATCCATTGATATTGGCTGGTGGAAAATACATATAGTACAGATAATTTAGACACCGGAAAGAGCAAAAAACTGTAGAAATATATAGTGCTCGATAAAGGGGTTGTTCTTTTACCCATAGCACAATGGCATCTATGCTATTAATGTGGCCTTTGACATTCTGACAGTAGGCTGTATGCTCCATATGAGGAAGGGGAAACAGATAGAAGAGCAGATTAGAATAATTAGGTTTTCAGTGGTTTCATATGCCCAGAAGAGTAGATTGAAAGGGTTTTGTTTTCAGGAAACCTAAGGAAAAGCAGATTAATTGGATCTTACCAGAATCACTCTATTTATCCTCCTGAGGAGTTGCCATGCTAATATGCTTTGGATGATCTGCATCTCTTGGTCAGGCAGTAATGTGTACATTGGACTATCATGTCCCTGAAACCCCTCGCAGCCCAGGTACCCAACACAATAATCAGGGGCGAGTTCTACCACTGAGCTAGGAGCCTTTCAGTCCGGCAATCTCCATTGGAGGACCTTCATGCCAAAAAGAGAAAAACCTTAACCCTCTCTTTAATTTTGTCGAGCTCTCATCTTGCCTGAATTCAGTGCTTCTGAAAAAAGAACCTTTGGTTCAGGCAAGGGGTAACTGTTCAAGTTCTTCCAATGTGTGAAGCTTGAACAGATTTCTTGAGGTAGTTTTGTTTTAGTGGCTTTCTTGTATCATACCTATATATCCTGAAACAAATAGATAGTCTTGAATCAAGATTTCTGTTCTGCCCATCTATGATAATATGTTGTTCATTTCAGCTAGTGTTAATCTTTTAGCCCGTTCTTTTGTCTCAAGTCTTTCAAGTGATGTCTTTTATTTCTGCTTGGTTGAAAATGTTATGCACCTACATATTACTTTAATAAGTGGATTCTACTTTCCAGCTTTTCTTTTACAGACCCAACCTGTGGTGGCCAAACGGCATGGGCAAACAATCCCTCTACAATGTTGAGATCTTGGTTGATGTAAAGGGACATGGGGAGTCAGACACCTGGAAGCATTATTTTGGTTTTCGTAAGATTGACAGTAGTATAGATCCCACAACTGGTGGAAGGTTTTTTCCTGATTTTCCTGTTCATCTGCTTCTTGATATTTATCTGCGCATAACCCCATATGTGGTCCCCTTTTGACATAGTGTTATTACCTGCAGATTATTCAGGATCAATGGTCAACCAATTTTTATCCGGGGTGGTAACTGGATATTGTCTGATGGATTACTGCGGCTTTCAGAAAAGCGGTACCAGACAGACATTAAATTTCATGCGGATATGAACTTCAATATGATTCGTTGCTGGGGTGGTGGAATAGCTGAGAGACCAGAATTTTACCATTATTGTGATGTGTATGGTTTGCTGGTAATCTTTTTAATCTCCAATATTTTCTGTTCTAGTGCCAACTAGAAGAGTTGGTGTTTCCAAACTAGAAGAGTCTGTGTTTCCATTCTCATCTTTTATTCACTTAAAAAAGAAACAATGCCATCACTTTTCTGAAATCTTGAGTCAATATTGATCTGTTAGAAGGTACTTTGGTTTGATGAATCAATATTGTAACCTTTTGCAGGTCTGGCAGGAATTTTGGATAACGGGTGATTGCGATGGAAGAGGTGTGCCTGTGTCAAATCCGAACGGGCCATTGGATCATGATCTGTTCCTGAAGTCAGCAAGAGACACTGTCAAGCTCCTTAGAAATCATGCAAGTCTGGCTCTGTGGGTTGGTGGGAATGAACAAATTCCTCCAAATGATATTAACACTGCTTTAAAAAATGACTTGAAGCTTCACCCGCTTTTCCAGAGTACAAATGAAAAACTTAAGTCAGTTGAGAATTTCGGAAGTTCCTCAAGTGATCCAAGTCAATATCTTGATGGTACCCGGCAATATGTCCCAGGATCACTCTGGGATGGATTTGCAAATGGAAAAGGAGACTTCACAGATGGTCCTTATGAAATCCAGGATCCTTCAAACTTCTTTAGGGATGACTTCTATAAATATGGTTTCAATCCCGAAGTAGGATCTGTTGGGATGCCTGTTGCAGCAACCATTAGAGCAACCATGCCTCCAGAAGCTTGGAAGATCCCATTGTTTATTAAGGTAGATGGTGGTTTTATTGAAGAGGTGCCAAACCCTATCTGGAAGTACCACAAATACATACCCTATTCAAAGCCGGGGAAGGTCCATGATCAGATTGAACTCTATGGCACTCCAAAGGACCTTGATGACTTCTGTGAGAAGGTATTTCTGTAATTCCACTATGTGTCTTCCTTATTGTTCTCAGCTTTCCTCATGTTCATCAATCGAATCCATGTCCCCTTTGTAGGCACAACTTGTAAACTATGTTCAATACAGAGCTCTGCTAGAAGGATGGACCTCACGAATGTGGACAAAGTATACGGGAGTGCTTATTTGGAAAACTCAGAATCCGTGGACTGGTCTCAGGGGCCAGTTTTATGACCATCTCCTGGACCAAACTGCTGGCTTTTATGGCTGTCGTTCTGCTGCTGAGCCAATTCATGTGCAGCTTAATCTGGATACCTATTTCGTAGAGGTAAGTCCTATTTCTTAAATGCTATGTTCTATATCCACTCAGAAATATATTATGAACACCTTGGTACTTCTGATGCTTTGTTTTCCTGGACAGGTAGTGAATACCACATCAACCGAAATCACTAACCTGGCGATAGAAGTATCGGTTTGGGATTTAGAAGCAACATGTCCTTATTATAAAGTTATAAATGATATTTCTTTATCACCAAAAAGAACAATTAAAATAGCTGAAATGAAATACCCCAAGACTAAAAATGCCAAACCCGTGTACTTCCTTCTGCTCAAACTTTTCAGACAATCCGACAAAAGCATTCTTTCCAGGAACTTCTACTGGCTGCATCAACAGGGAGGTGATTGCCGGCTGCTGGAAGCCTACCGCACAAAAAAAGTACCTCTGCAGATAAAGTCGCAGGTTACCATTATGGGCACCAATTATAAGGTTCAGATGCACATCCAGAATCTTTCTGAAAAGCGAGACTCGAGGATTCTAAGCAATGAAAATCCAATTGGTGACCGTGTCCGTGATTACCTTCAGAATTATGATAATGACTTTGACACTAGATCCACGGATGCACTGGAAGAGCATACTGACGTCCTTGAAAAATCTAAGAGTTTGTTGAGCAGGATGTTCGGGGGCTTCTCTAAGATGGACAACGACTGGAAAGTGATCCAAACTGGTGGCAATGATTCAGGTGTTGCATTTTTTTTACATTTGTCCGTTCATGCATCAAGGGAGAGTTCCGAACCCGGAGGTGACACTAGAATTCTGCCCGTCCACTACTCAGATAACTACTTTTCACTTGTGCCGGGCGAGACGATGTCCATTAACCTTTCCTTTGGGGTACAACCAGGGGTTGCTCCTCGAATTACACTTCAGGGATGGAATCATCATTACAGGCACAGTATTTCCATTGGGACTATTTCTTCCTAAAGGGATTTGATTTCTTCATTATACTTGCCGACCAGTGGACGCTATTATAGTCCCCAAGTCAAAATACTTCCCTCCCTTCAGAGTGAACTGGTTGGGAATCAAGGAGATGCCTTGTGATGGATCCTTATTCCAGTTTGTGGAAACGCAAGCTCTTCATATCTGGGTGTTTTTAATATTTAAATAAGATAGTAAGGATTAGTGTTTTTAAAGTGTTTTATGATAATAAAATTTAGTTTTTTTTTTCCCAGTTAGCTATCTTGTTCTAGCACTAAGGGGCTGTTTGATGGTTGGAAATATGGGAATTGAAAAAAATTTTTAGAAATAAATTTCTGAAATTGATGAATGAGAAAGAAAATTCTATATTACCAAAACCTCCTTGGGCTTGTTATAGAGGAATTATTTTTTTGGAAAAAAATTTCTACGTTTGGTGGAAATGGTGAGGAAGACGGAGGAAGAAGAAGGGAAGGGAAGGGAGAAGGAGGAGGAGGAAGGGAAGGGAAGGAAAGGGAAGGGAAGGGAGAAGGAGGAAGAAGGAGGAGGAGGAAGGGAAGGGAAGGGAGGGAGGATGAGGAAGAAGGAGGAGGAGGAAGAAGGGGAAGGGAAGAAAAGGGAAGGGAGGGAGGATGAGGAAGAAGGAGGAGGAGGAAGAAGGGGAAGGGAAGAAAAGGGAAGGGAAGGGAAGGGTTCCTCCTTTTTCCTCATCCCTCTTCCTCCACCTGGACCGCCTCCCTTCCCTTCCAACTTTTTCCTCCTCCCTCTTCCTCCGCCTCCCTTCCCTTCCTCCTCCCTCTTCCTCCGCCTCCCTTCCCTTCCTCCTCTTCCCTTCCCTTCCTCCCTCCTTCCTTTCTTCCTCCTCCCTTCTTCCCTTATTCTTCCTCCCTCCTTTCTTCCTCATCCCTCCTTCCCTTCTTCTTCCCTTTTTCCCTTCTTCTTCCTCCCTCCTTCCCTTTTTCTTCCTTTTTACTTTCTTCCTCCCTCCTTCCCTTCTTCTTCCTCCCTCCTTCCCTTCTTCCCTTCTTCTTCCTCCCTCCTTCCCTTCTTCTTCTCCCCTTCCATTCTTCCTCCAATGGTCTCCCCTTCCATTCTTCCTCCAATGGTCACAAAAAAATTTTCGGAAATTTTTTTTCACTCTTTTGGCTGGAAAAATGTTTTTGGAAATATATTTCTTGAATCACCTCCAACGGTCAGAAAAAATTCTTCACGTTTGATGGAATGTGTAAAATTTTAAAAATTTGAATTTTGTCTTCTGCTACAGTGTTTTTCCAGCCCATCAAACGGGCCCTAAGAGTCTTCATTTATCTTTCGTCTTTTAATCTTCGTATGCCCCCTTTTTCACTCATTTCCGTCATAACATATTTCTGCAGTTTGTTTGTCGTGGAGTCCACTAGTACGTTAGTCAGCACATGTAAACTTAACCATCAAAATTTTAAGTCTATAGTCTGCACATCTAAACTTAACCATCAAAATTTTAAGTCTAACTCAGGCCAGTCAGCACCCTACAATCAAAATTGTACGTCTGACTCAGGCGAGTCAAGGTCCGAATAGCGCTTGTCGGTTTGAATCAGTTCGAGTGAATTGAGATTAACGAGGCACACAGCGACTGCCATCGACTGCCACTAAAGTGGAAAAGTAAGAAAGACATAAAATAATGTTATGAATAATGTCAACTACAAAGTTTACCTGATGTACATATAATGATTAATCGAAATTTAAATATTTACACGCTCTTTCCATGGAGGAAAATAGATGGAAAGAAAAGAAAGGACTGACAAGGGTGTGTTTGGATGAATGGAAATAAAGGAAAAAAGGAAAGGATATGCATAGTTAATGAAAGAAAAATATATCTATAATGTCATTTAACTATAGATATTTTATCATCGGAAAATCACACTTGGGTACAAATAACCCATATTTTATATTTTTTGCTTCAATTATCAGTTTCAATAAATGTAAATATCGGCTCCTATTCACATAAAAATTTCAAAAAATGATACTAGAAAATATTGTCAATAAGCATTCGTCCCTATGGAGTCATATTCTACAAGTTTGATTTTTATTTCATAAATCAAACCCTTATGGCATCTTATTCTATAATTTTTATTTTCATTCCATAAATCAAAACAATGAGAACTTGAAAAAATTATTTCCGAGAACAAAAACCAAAATGATCACATGCAAAACGTCAAGAATATTCATCAACGTTCAAGAGGTGAAGCACCAACACTGGCATGAGAATTAACAAAACCATATTATGGAGTTTTTATTGACTGATTCTAAATGCAGAAAAAATTGCAATGTTTCCGAATGTTTGCCATAGTCACGACCCATCTCATAGATGCTTCTTTCTCATCTTCCGCTCCTTCAAAAATTTCAATTTCCTGTTCTTCCTTTTCCTTTTCATGTTTCTTTTTTATTACTTTTGTTGTTGCAAATAACCCTAAAATTTTTCCTTTCGTTTCCATTATATAGCTAAACAAACATGATTTCTCACTTTTCTTTTTTCTTTTTTCTTTTCCTTCATATACAAACAAGCATTGTTAATAAATCTTTCAGTCCTTTCCATTCTTCAGTCTGTCCCTTTTCTTTATATTTTAGCATACTTTTTTTCCATCCACATGGTGTTAAAGTTCAGTTCTCATGTAACACTAATTAGTCTAATAAAATTAAGAAGAAACTAAGCACGTGCACACTCACACATAGTTAAACATTTTAAATGATATAAACAGAAAGTACACAATTATGAAAAGGCAAAAGCATGGAAAAACTGTTTTTCTACAGTAGAATCAATCTGTCAACAAACTTGAATATGGAATGAAAATGACTTTCTCAATTCATCACATTACACCTTATACAACTGCTTAATCTAGATGGTTAAAATACAATCAAAGGAAATCAACGTCTATATACAAGAAAAAAGAGGAAATAAAATACAACAAATATGAAAAGATCCTACAGCCTAGACTGTTAAATGATAAAAAAATGCAGGTGAGATGGCACCTTCCTTCATAACAATCTTTGCAAGATAATTTTCTAAAACTACCCCTCTAGTTGGTGCCTCCAAGTTTTACTATGCCCAGCTTGGCAATAAGAAATTTAAAATTTTCCTTTCCCAAGGTCTTGGTAAAGACATCAGATCTTTGGTCTTTGGTTGAAATTTGCCTTGTGCTGATTACTCTACCTTGAATAATTTCATGGATGAAATAACAATACAATGCTATGTGCTTTGCATGCCTTTGCAATATTGGGTTTGGTGTTTAGTGTATTGCAGGTTGATTATCACAATACGTGATGACAATACTTTTCTTCACAACCAAGGTTCTTAAGAAGATACATTAACCAAACAACTTAACTCGTGGCCATTGCCGTGCTTCTATACTCTGCTTCGGCTAATGACATATATACTACAGCTTACCTTTTCGGTTTCTAGGAGATGATAGTGTTTCCCATGAATATGCAATACCTTGACGTTGAACTCCTTGACAATGGGCAACTGGACGAGTCCAAATTTACATAACAGCTTAAAATCACCTCATTGCCTACCTTCAACATGATCTCTTGATCTAGGGATTCCTTTACGAGTCATTTGACAAATGGAATACTATATGAGTGTCTCATGAATCTACCCCAAAGAGTGGGGCAAATTTATGAAATACTAGAACTAGGTCTTCATTTACCCTATCTTAAAGGCAAATTCATGACACAAACTATTCCATTTGCCAGATGACCTCTTAAGTGTCTCACAGCTGTGTCCCAATGCTGTTCGCGGGGTTTCTACGTAAACTAACTCAAAATATCCACCATATAAGTGATGTCGGGTCTTGTAAATATTAAGTATATGAGTTGTCCAACCAACCTTCTTTAACCTGCCGCTTTGCTAATTAATTTTCCACTTTCAACGATTTTTTTCTATTGTTCCATGGGATTGTCTGGCAACATAGCTCCATAGCGGCTGGTCTCTTTGAGTAAATCTATAACATATTTCTCTAGTAAAGAAATATTCCTTCCTCTAAAAGGGCCACCTCTATTCCTAAAAAATACTTTCAACTTTTCCAAATTATTGATGTGAAAAACTGTTGGGACCCTAGATCCGGCGTCGGAAATCCGCTGACTTAGTGTCGGTCCCTCCCCAAGATCACTCGAGGGAGCATTAGACTAAAAAAAAAAACAAATTATATTTACAAAACTTATCCCCGCTGGACAGCAACCCCGACTTATTAGTTCCCCGGGTAGAAGATACAAGTGTGTTTTCCCGACCCAAGAGTTAAAACCTACTACAACACTAAGGGGATCAAGACTTGTACAATCGCGAGTGATACAAAATATGCTCTCACAACTCACTCAGCAATCACATACAAATCATTCCATACATGCCTAAGAACGGCCAAACCACGCCCTTTCCCTTGGTGGTCTCGCTAACCCGCAGCCATGTCCTTGGCAAATTGCCTTGGAGGGGCTGCCGACGGTCGTAGTAGGCAAAGCCTGGCTTGGAAATAAAATGCACCTGATTCCCACGTTTTATAACGTGTTTAGAGTTTACCTGGCCGAAGAGAGGTCGGCCAATTCAGCAATTAGATCCGAGAGAAATCCAGTGGCAAAGCCACTCTCGGATATCACAGCACGGTGATGAGGAGGCAGGGGCTCAGCCCGCCTGGCCGAGGTCGCCTAGGCACCTGCATGGTTGATCGGCTGCTGTAGGCTATGAGTTGCAACAATAAGGCCATGTGAAGTTGTCACCTGCTGAACTGATAGCTCTAATATGAACACAAACAGCATTGTAGATGAACCTAACTAATGGACTCCAAGGGGTAAGGCCGAGCTACGAACAAGGAGGTCAGCTCGGTATGGGTTAGGTGGGTCGGGTCTAGGTAGGTCTAAGCTGTTACGGTAGTGGGTTAGCTTGAGTAGAGCCAAGTGAAGTGAGGTTAATGCAACGACTAGACTAATGATGGACTAGTCGGTTATGGTTTAGGGAGAGGCTAAGGGTCATGCGATAGAGGGCGAAAAATTAAGCGTACGAGAGTTGGACACTAATGAAAGGGTCGGTTATGAGGATGGGTTAAGCCAAGAGACATGCGATGGAGGTGGCTCACTAATGAGGAGCTGTGATCAGTAATGACGAGGTATCAGTTGTGGCGTGAGGTGTAAAGGAGTAAGGCTAGAGTTATGTGGAATGGGTCGGTTACACCTAGAGAGGAAGCTAAGGGTCTTACATGAGATAAATATGAATTAATTGACAATGGAGTTGGAGTATGGTGCGTATGGAGGGTAATGATGGTAATGATGAAGGGAAGTGGTAAGCTAAGAAGGAGGTGGCTTCTGGGGTCGTATGGGTTTGGGAACGGTTATCAAAGAAAGGGAGTCCAATGGGTAGAGATTGGACACTTGGCAAGGAGAGGGGTTACTCACCTTTATGGCTTCATGATGGGGACGTGGTGCGTGGAGTGGTGTCGGGAAAGGGATTTAATCCCTTTTTGAGGTTGTGATATGCGAGTGGCCTTGGGGCCTTGAATGATGACATGTGGCGGGTTGGATGGTGGGGATTGGATGAGCTTGAGAACCTTCTAACTCTCGCTTTAATGAGAGGAGCTCAAAAAGGGCTGTTTAGTGTAACGCTTGCAGCTTGTGTCCTCTTCTCAATTCGATTGGTGGCTCAAAAGACCACGATGCCCTTGATAATTAAATCTAACTTTAATATGGAATTAAGTCTACCATGGACACAATGGAAACTAGCGGAAAAGAGTGGGGCCAATCGGGTTTCTACCGGAAAGAGTGCAGTGATCTGAATTCTGGTGCTCGGGACTGATTTCCGTCCGAGAGCTCATTCTTTGCCGTGGGAGTTCGGATTCCCCTGAAAATTGGCTGGGATGTAGCAGGGATCTGGGCGATCCTAGCTGTATATCAGTTTGCCCAAAATCTACTAGAGGTTGTGGCTGCGTTCACCTGAAAATTCCACCAGTTCTACCGGTTTAACAATGCCTGAAATGAGGATTCCGACGGATGTTATTTCCCAGCCACCTGAAATCCGAATGAGCTGAGATTTGGCTGGGAAGATGCTGAGGCCTGGGCGATTCTAACTGAACCAACGAGAGAGTGAATTTGGCCCTTGGTTCTTTCAGATTTCGTCTAAACCTTTCACCCAAACACTAATTTGATTCCTTCAAGTCGTGAGACGATTTTGTTCGATTTTGGGATCAGCTGAAGCAAGATTTGCTCTCCTCTTGTGACAGCAATTTCACGATTCAATTAGAGATAGATTGCTGCTGCCGTGAACAGGTTTTCCAAGTAATTCCACCGTCAAATTAACAGAAATCCGATTGGCCGTCTACCAATGGATTCCGACAATCCTTTGGCTTCTTCACTGTAAGAACCTGTCAAAACAAGTCGAGCGTAGTTCCTCCTTTCCAGCAACATTCTCTTTGTTTTTAGCAGAGATCAAGAGGCTTACTAGGGATGATTTCCACAGGACTTGATTTTCTGCTCGAGAGGACAGGGACCGGGAGATGCTTCCGTGCCTACCTTATCTCTTGCAGTCGGAGTCGATGCTCAAGTACTAGTCAGCTACTAGGTGGTCTTCTCGCCCGAGGGTACTAGTCCAGCCTCTCGACTAGTCTTCTCCATTGGTGGTACTAGCCGCTTTACGCTATTTTTCTCTAAGCCTTCTCGAGGCTTCAACAGGCCTCTAATCTACCTCCATTGTCAAGGAAGATTGCACCGTGTAGAAGAAGCACGCTGGTCGGGGAATTACACGTAGGCTGAAGTCGCCCAAGGAGGATTCCGGTGACCTCCAAGGATCGAAGCCAAACCTTTTCTCAAATTGGTCAGAACCACGAGCTGATTTGTTGGAAATTTCTGGTCTGGCCGGTGAAGGGGCAAGAGGAAGAAGATGGGTTCCCACACGGGGAAGGAGACTCGTTCCAAACTTTCTTAATTCATATTCAGCATTCCAAAAACAACTTACAAACGAGCTTTTATAGCTCACTCAAAACCAGTTCTAGGAATGAACCGAGACACTAAAGACTTACATAAAAATGACTTAACATAAGCAAAGTACATAAAAGGGAAATCGAGATGAGACGTCTCAAAGTTCAATAAAAACTCGGGTTTTGTGGGCCCGAGGGGTAATTTGTCTAGGTTCGGGCCTAGACTTCCCCATTTGACCTGGGTTTGGACACGACACTTGGTTCGACTTTAACCTCTACCGGATCTAGGTCCTTTTCTGTGTTGTGCCTATCTTCAAGTCTGTCTCTGCTCCACCCGTACTTGGTCGCTTGGTGCTCCGCCCACTGTAGCACCTCCAAGTACTCTGTTAACCTCCTTAAACTCGAATCCTTCTGTCGCTACCTTTGGTCTCCGTGAGCCTTGGTAGATATTCTCTTTATGCTCCTGGCTGCTCACTCCCAACATCATCATCTCGGCGTGAGCTCTACATGCTCGACCCTTCTTAGCCGAGTATGCTTTGGCCTTGTCAACCACATCGGTGCTTCTTTTCTTCGGCTGGTGCCCTTCCACGGCCGCACGATGGGCCACGTTTTCCTTTGGCCTTGATAGTTCTTGCTTGGCAGCCAACTTTTGGCCTGCCTTGCCTAGGCTTACGCCATGGTTATGAGCCTTTGGCCTGGCCTCGGCCATCGTCGGCTCAGACAGATTTAGGCTCGCATCAGAACCACCCTCCTTAAAACGAGCTTGCCCCCAAGCTCGAGCGAGGTTATCTCCTAGGGTGAACTGATTTTCCACTTTACTCTCCCTGAGGTTGTTGCACTTACATTCGGGCCCATAGTCTCTAGCAAAAATTCCAAGGAGGTCTTCCCTTGAGGACATATTCATCTTGGCTCTTCGTGATAGACTTGTGTTATGACCTTTGTTGGTTTGCTTCTTATCATTGCTTGATTGTCCTGCGTTGGATTTGGTACATAGTCACGAGGTAGAAATTCCAACGAGGTCTTATGTTGAAGGAACCATAGCCTAGGACCTTTAGAATAACCTTGTGTTATGATCCTTGTAGGGCTACCTCCAGCCATTGCTTGGCTATAAGGCGTCGGTTTTGGTCCATAATCATGGGGTAGCAAATTAGCAATGACCTTCGTTGTTCTAATGGCTGCTGGGATACTTCAAGGTACTCTAGCTGGTTTTGCCTTTTACCTCTGTCGTGGGCCTGCCATACCCGAGGAGCCTCATTTTGGGCCTCAAGGGGTAACCAATGGGGCCCTTTGTCTTCTATTTTTGCCCATGCTTTCGCTGCACATCTATCCTCACAGCCATTTGTTTAGTGTGACCGTTCCAACCTTGGAACTTGCCCTTTTTGCTCTTGGCTGAGCACGGTTTCTGTTTCAGAGGTGATACCAATGAGTACATGAGCTGTTAGGATTCAGAGATTTGTCCTTGGGCTCATGACCGGGGTTTTGTACCACTCTTTACACTTGACATAACCACCCTCCTTAGGCTTTGCTTTGTATTCCGAGGTGACAAAGTGTGGTAGCTCTACTACCGTCCCTTTAGGTGGCCTTTCTCTTTTTGCAAGGTACCATTCAGCTGACTTGAGATTTGCCGGTACTATTTCTTTCAGGGCTATGAGTTCGGGCTCTATCCAACATGTTGGAAATAGCCTTGGTATCTTGGATGTCTTGGTCAGCACATCATTCTGTTTCTTTTCATCAATGGGGTTTATGCCTTTCATCTTGAGAGAGTTATCGGTAAGCTCCTTAATTGCTTGTCTTTGAAAATTTTCCCTCAAGCTTTTAGAGTGGGTCTTCTCTTTGGACTGGCTGCAGCCACCCTCCTTAGGATGCGCCTTATCCTGAAGGGTGCGATCTGGCCCCCTTCCTTGTTGTGGTTCAGGATTTCCTTCACTTTCTAATCTTTCCCCCATTTTGACTAGGTCTTGATGGTTTGTCATGCTTTTCCACTTAGCTCTTTATTGGGCAATGACTCAAGATTGTCGACTTGCTGGCCCCCTTTTTTCCTTAGTTCAGGCTGTTTACTTGGTATAGCCGGTCTTGGGACAACTAATATTAATAATAGCTGAGTGACACAACCCATTAGAAACTTCTCAATAGGGCGCCGTTCAGCCTTGTAGGCTCCTTTATCCGCATATGCCTGCTGGTACGCCTTAGGCTTTTTTATCTTGAATTTAGAAATACGATAGCCTGTTTTGGCGCTGATGGTTGCTCAGGGTGGCCTGCCATTTGCAGTCCTCTTCCGACTGTCTCGTGGCTCTTCTACCACTTGCTGTGAGGTGCCCTCTACAAACTCATGCTCGGGTTTTGGTTCCTTGGCTTTTAATGATTTTGGACAGACTTGTGCCTCTTTGGCATGTCCGTCGGTAGAGGATTCTCTATGTCTTCCCATTGATTGCCCGCCCGCCTACGCCACCTATTGCAGGATTGTGGTGATGCTTTTCTTTGGGAGTCCTTGAACACATCAGGTCTTACATTGGATCAGTCATCTCGTGCCATTTCAGCCCTTTGTAGCCTTGGTTAAAGGTACCCCAAGCTTCCTTGAACTCTGGCTGGTCAAGAGTTATATCTTCTCCAAAGGTCGTAAGGAATTTATGCTTCTCTTTCTTGGCAAGAGGTTGACCCTCGATCATTTTAGGCTTCCTGACTTTGTTTTGTGAAACACAACAGCCCTTATTGGCACCTTTGGTGAACTGAGTTTGAAGGGTGTGTGCAGGTTTCTACCATCTACTGCTGGGCCTTCTTGCCATTTGCTTCAGACCGCCTCTTGGGGCTTTTTGCAGGCTTTTTGGAAACTTAATTAGCTCAGGCTGACAGTTCTTCTCTATGACTGGCCGAACATCATTTGGATAACTTTCTCGTTTATCCCGGTTTGTATCTCTCGACGAGGAGTAGCTGTTAAAATAATATTGCATTTTCGATGTAGCCCAAGCGTTTCCATGACTTGAGTGGTGAGAGTCATCGGACTGGCCCTCATAGTCATCATCGCGTTCATCGTGGGGTTCTTCACTTGTTTGCCCATAGGATCTACTCATGGAGTCTTGATCACTCCCACCATCTTGGCTTTCCCCTTCGTAATCCTCACTGTAACAGCTTCCGTCTCTTGACCCACTTGTTTGGTGGTCACTTGCATACTCATCCTGTGGGTAATTGTTTGAATAGGGAAATTCACCAGATTAGGCCAAGTTTCTTCATACGATGAGGATGTCTCTCTAGTGGACTCTTGCTCAAACCCATCATACAATCCTTCTTCATCAGATCTGCCACCGTATGAGGATTCAACCTCTACATCACTTTCCTCCAAATCAGACATTCTTGACGCTAAGGCATTGTTGTCACTGCACTAGACGCAGTGGTTTTTCCAAAAAACAGACGTTGCTTGTAAATTCAATAACTTTTTGTTCAGGACTTTAAAAATCATGAAACTTGGTTGAAAAATACTACACTTTAGGAAATCCAAACGCCATCAAGTTTAGCTTCTAACTCATCTGCATCGAAAATCGCACCTCTTACAAAGTCACGCCTGGCACTGGGTTGCCTAGTCTATCACCTGTCTTCAGCCACGTAGGAAACTCTCCAGCGACAAGGGTTCACTCAAAAATTCATAACTTTCAAACCGTAACTCCAAAAAATCTGAAATTTTAACTGAAGATACCTGAGATGTAGGCATTTCTAACAAGCCTATGCTTGACCAATTTTGACGCCGGAGGTGACAGCACCGGCCACCGGAATCCAACATAGTTTCTGGTTTTTTAGAAACTGTAATACACAGGCTACTGATTATGTAATTCGACCCTTCCTGCACCAATTGAATTCCGTTTCACACGAAATTTGGAGAATGTGTCCAAAATATTTACGAACAGGTGGGTAGGGAGCTCGCTCACAAATCACCAGGAATTTGCCCGATTTCCTTGTTTGATTGGGTTGGACTGTTCTCACTTTTCTTCAGACGGCTGCTACTCTACACAATCTGCTATAAAAAGCGGGTGTGTACTGCCTAAACTCAACTAAAATATGATATAACCTGCTGCAAAACTGAAAACTTCTGCTACAATCTGAAAACAAAATTGAAATCTAGCACTGGCCGCCACAAGTGCGCTCTAATACCAACTGATGAGTTGGTATCAGCCGGTTCAAGCTGACCTTACTATAGAAAACCGACTGTCCATAAACTAAAATCTATAACTTCAACTGTAGGCTGTGCCCCGATTTGGCTCTGATACCAACTGCTGGGTTGGTATCAGTCGGTATAAGCCAGAAATCCAACTGCTCAAGTCGATTATGCTATTTCACCAAACTGACTAAAACTGAAACATTCTAAATGCAAAAACTCCTAAGCACTGAATCACAACGGTGGCTGCCACGATCTTGCTCTGATACCAACTCTTGGGCTGGTATCAGCCGGTTCAAGCAGAATGCACTACAGAAAACCGACTATCCACAAACTAAAATCTGCAACTTCTACTACAACTACTCTGAAAACTGCTGGAAATAATCAACTAAACCTGTACTACTTCACCCCGATTTGGCTCTGATACCAACTGTTGGGACCCTAGGTCTGGCATTGGCAAATCTGCTGACCTAGTGTCGGTCCCTCCCCAGGATCACTCGAGGGAACCGTAGACTCAAACAAAAACAAATTATATTTACAAAACTTATCACCGCCGGACAGCAACCCCGGCTTATTAGTTCCCTAGGTAGAAGATACAAGTGTGTTTTCCCAACCCAAGAGTTAAAACCTACTGCACCACTAAGGGGATCAAGGCTTGTACAATCGTGAGTGATACAAAATATGCTCTCACAACTCACTCAGTAATCGCATGGACCAGATGTAAGCAGGGTTTGGACATGACACTTGGTTCGACTTTAACCTCTACTGGATCTAGGTCCTTTTCTGCGTCATGCCCATCTTCAGGTCTATCTTTGCTCTGCCCATACTTGGTCGCTTGGTGCTCTGCCCACACCGCCCACTGTAGCACCTCCAAGTACTCCGTTAAACTCCTTAAGTTCGAATCCTTTAGTCGCTACCTTCGGTCTCTTTGAGCCTTGAGAGATATTCTCTTTATGCTCCTGGCTGCTCACGCCCTACATCATCATCTCGGCATGAGCTCTACAAGCTCGACCCTTCTTAGCCGAGTATGCTTTGGCCTTGTCGGCCACTTCGGTGCTTCTTTTCTTCAGCTGGTGCCCTTCCACGGCCGCACGATGGGCCACGTTTTCCTTTGGCCTTGACAGTTCTTGCTCGGCAGCCAACTTTTGGCCTGCCTTGCCTAGGCTTACGCCTTGGTTATGAGCCTTTGGCCTGGCCTCGGCCATCGTTGGCTGAGACAAATTTAGGCTCGCATCAAAAGCTTTGTCAAGGAATTGTTTGAGATTTTCAATAACTACTTCATCATTTCCTGTGACAATGATATCATCTAGGCATACTAAGATGTATATTTCTCTTCTTTCTTTCCGCTTGAAAATAAGGAGTATTCTGCATAAGATTGAATGTAGTCAGCCTTAACAAGTTTAGATAAGAATTTAAATAACCACTGATTTTGTTGCAGACCGACTGTGTATGGCCCGACCAAGCCAGTAGAAGGATATGCTGCTTGGCGAGTTTATGCATTGCTCGAAAAAAATGTGGAATCCAATCGAATGCTAAGTCAAGCAAAAAGCAATGCACGTGTAATGTGCAGCGTGGTGGTGCAACGACGAAGCGTATAAGTGCATCATGGTCATCAGTCCCTTTGAAATTGCAAGTCCATCGTTGAGGAATTAAATGGGTTCCCCACATGTAGCGTTTGGATGCACAAGGGGGTGCGCATGGGTTAGGGGCAATTCCCTCAATGGACGCATATGCTGTGTTCCATAACCGCGTAGAGTCAAGCAGGGGTGAGCAAGTGAATGCTCATCGTCGAGTAGGGCGATGGTCAACTGCGTTGCTTAATAATATATAGTCATCAATTGGCTTCGGCTGGGGACTTCCTCCTAAGGGAAGTGTACCCCCACTCAGATTTCATATGGAAGTAGATAGACACTTGGAGGAATGACGGTGTTCTGACAGGGCCTCATGGCCACGGCTTGCCGATGGTCTACAATGGGATAAACCTATGCGATGGTGTGTCGAGTGCATAGCTCTCATCGTCTAGGCCATAGTCCCATAAGATATATGAACGCTTCTACTAACTTAAGAAAGAGTCGGGCTGACTGAAGGCTTTGGGAAACCTTCGGCGCCGCGCGGGCCAAATAAGGCTTGAAAAAGTCAGCCCGTGATGAGTGGTATCAAAGCAGACAATTTCTCAGAAAGAACTTGAAAGATGAAAACGCTGTGATGATAATAAACAAGTGGTTTTGAGAAACGTTGGCCTGTTTGGTGCCCCAAGGTTTGGACATGTTTGTCGGATACCAGTTCAAGTGATCGCATTGGTGTTGGCCGATTGGAGATCACACGTTCCAAAAATGGTGTCTGGGTGTCAGGAGCAGGAGGGCCAAGAGGGCCGCTCACTAAGACAGGTAGGGTGAGAGGCTCAACGTGGAAAAGGATCGTCCAGAAGGGCAAGTGCCCTTAGTGTTGATATGACTCGAGGGAAGGAGCATGGAGCACAGGTTGGCAACACATCTTGGAAATTTGAGACTTAGTGGTCGTCGGATACGTTCCAGGCTTTACTAAGGAAAAGTGCAAACAGTGATAGAAAAGTGTGAAGAAACTAGGAATGGACTAGAGGCAAAACACCCGATAAGTCAAGTAGTCGCAACGTGACGGGTGCATCAATCAGACAGACGTAGGCTCAGTTGAAAAGATACGAAGGGAATGGTTGTTGAATTTCTCTTGCCTGGGGCAAAGTCACTGAGGACAGTGACGATTTTGGCAGTGGGAGAATGTTGTAGGCTGACTGTGTATGGCCGGCCAAGTCAGTAGAAGGATATGCTACTTGGCCAGTTTATGCATTGCTCAGAAAGCATGTGGGATCCAATCGAATGCTAAGTCAAGCAAAAAGCAATGCACGTGGAATGTGCAGCGCGGTGGTGCAGCGACGAAACATATAAGTACATCATGTTCATCAGTCCCTTTGGAAGTGCAAGTCCATCATTGGAGAATCAAATGAGTTCCCCACGCGTAGCATTTGGATGCGCAAGGGGATGCACATGGGTTAGGGGCAATTCCCCCAATGGATGCATATATTGCGTTCCACAACCGCGTAGAGTCACGCGGGGGTGAGCAAGTGAATTCTCATCGTGGAGTAGGGCGATGGTCGGCCGCCTTACTTAATGACATATAGTCGTCAACTGGCTTCGGCTGGGGACTTCCTTCCAAGGGAAGTCTATCCCCACCCAGATTTCGTATGGAAGTAGATAGGCTCACTTGGAGGAATGACGATGTTCTGATAGAGCCTCATGACCATGGCTTGCTGATGGTCTACAATGGGATAAACCTGGGTGATGGTGTGCCGAGTGCATAGCACTCCTCGTCTAGTCCATTGTCCTAGAAGATAGATGAACGCTTCCGCTAACTTAAGAAAGAGTCGGACTGGCCGAAGGCTTTAGGAAACCTTCGGCGCCGCGTGGCCAAATAAGGCTTGAAAAAGTCAGCCCGTGACAGCTTTGATGCCTATTTTAAACCCCATAGCAAATTGTTGAGTTGACAAATGTGACTTTCTAATTGCACCCAAAACCTGATGGAAGTTTCACATAGATTTTCTCCTCAAGATCTCCATGTTTATATCAAGTTGATGGATAACCCATCCTCATTTGGCTGCAACAGAAAGCAATCATCCCATGGTGACCAGCTTTGCGACGATCACGAATGTATCATGATAATCTAATCCTTCCTGCTGATAGGTGACCAATCTGGCCTTATAATGTCCTATGTTAGCATCTATTTTATATTTAATTTTGTAGACTCATTTAGATCTGATGGTGTCTTTTTTCATGGAATAATTCAACAAGAGTCCAAATATTGCTTTCCATCTTTCATCATTTATTGCAGTACCATAATCCGAGGCTCCTCATGGTGAGAAATTGAAGGTAGAAAAGCATGATGAGAGCCCTAAATTTGAGAAAAATCAAGAACATTTGGCACACAGTAATCAGTAGAAACAAGAGATGTTGGTGATGAATGACCATCAAGACCAACTTGATAACATTCAAAATCTGTTGAGTAACTGCGATTGGTTCTTATTCGGCTGGATCTCCTTAGCTCCGCATTGTTAGGTGGATTTTGGTCATTAGGTTCAATCTCCGGCGCAACCTCTTGAGAGCAGCTTTGTTTTTCAACATTACCATCAAAAGGGCATACGTGGTTGTGAAATCTTCAACAGGTTTGGGAAAAACATTTCCATCTATGAAATCACAATAAAATTCAGTACTTTGGATAGGAGAACATTTTCATGAAATCTTATGTCTCTAAAGGCAAAATAATGTTTGTTTCTAAATAAAAATTTTGTGCCTTTTTGCCCACAAGGGTATCTCATGAAAACACATTTTCTAGCTCTTACATCAAATTTATCTTGTGATATGAACACAGCATTAATATCCGAACAGTCTAAGATAATCATATTTGACCTTAGAACCTTGACGAACTTCATGAGGTATCGTACTATCATAAAGAGCAAGGAACCCTATTTATCAAGTATGCCACGTACAGTGAGCATACTCTCTCCCCAAAATTTGGTGGGCATGTTAGCTTCAAACTGCAAGCCTCTCACAATCTCAAGCAAGTTTCGATATTTTCTTTCAATAAACCCCTTTCATTTTGTTTTGTTTTGTTTGTTTTTTTTTGGGTGGGCGTGTCCCAGTGCATGAGTGTTGGTGCACAATATTCCTGTTTTCATACATGAAACTTTGGAGTTTCATGTAAAAAAAATTCAGGCTCATTATCATAATCAATTTTTTTGCACACATTAGACAAATTGAGATTCACTATTTTGATGAAATTTATCGAAATTTCTTGCATTTATGATTTGTATCTCATTAAATAAACCTTAGTTGCCATACTGTAGCTGTCGGCTTTAGTTAAGAAAAAATGTACCCAGTATAAGATGACAAGCTGCAGCCTCCCCGTATATCAAAATGCACGAGTCCAAAAATACTCTTGTATCGACCTTCACTAGAAGGAAATGATAATTTGGTTAATCTGCAAGATGACAAACATCATTTTCAATACATTTCTTTTTCATAAAATAATGTTTATTCATCAAAGATTTTAAATTTGAATCGAAAACATGTCTTAAGTGCATGTACCAAACATTTATATTGTCGCAATTATTTACAATAATAGCAGTCACCTTTATCACTATTTTCAAGAATGTAAAGACCTAAACATGCTTTGCCCGATCCAATTATCTCTTTCATCTCTCAATCCTGTATTTTACTTGATTAAGATGAAAAAGTTACAATATAACATGGGACAGAAAGTTTATTAGCAATAGAAAACAAATTTAGTTTGAATGGAAAAAAAGGACATTCCTCAAGAATGATTTTAGGACTTTGAATGACACAACAAATGTGGCTGTAAGCGTTCCATTGGGTAATTTTATTGGTTTCATTCCTATACTCCTTCACGTCTGTCATTAATGAAAGAGAGCAATACATATGGTTTGAAGTACCTATATCTAAATCAAATAACTTGATGTTAAAGAGGAGAAGCAATATATGAGATTACCTGCCATGTTAACCATAGGCCTGTCTTTACCTATGGCAATAAGAGAAAATAAAATCTGGTTGTGTTGCTCGAATGTGAACTGATACACCATACTATTTGGTTCTTTAGTTTTGGTAGCATGATTAGCATTTTTAATGGTCGTGGATGCTTTGTTTCTTGGTGGAAATCCATAGAGCTCATAACACTAGTTTTTAATATGTCCAAGCTTTCCACGAAGGCCACACTTTGGCCTCTCTTTCCCTTTGAAACATGATTTACATTGGCCTTTAGGAATTTTCATGTTCTTACCAGCAGTAGTAGCAACATTCCCATCCACATTTAAGGTAATGCATATATCTCTTTGATGCTCTTCTCGAACTAAACAATTATAGGCCTTATTGACGCTTGGGAGAGGGTCCATAGGGTAGCGCTCTTCACCCTAGCAGGATCCATTAAATCCCACGAGGAATTAAATCAACTTTTCATTTACATGGTCTTTGATGCCCCACATGAACATGAAAGCAACTTGGGCGTTAAATTTATCCCAATGGATTTTTAGTTTGGTATAATAAGCATAAATGGATAAATTGTCTAGACAAAAGGTGACAATAGCCCTTTGCAATTGAAACATGTGCAGACCATTAACTTTCACAAATCTTTCGTGTAGTTTGGGCTTTGGACTAGACTTCTGCACCGCTTTGGCATACAAAAAACTATCTGCCACTTCTTTTGTGTGCAAGTTCAAGCCCAAGTTCAAGACTTTGCTTACATCTGGTCCATGCCTTGTGTTCAGTTGAACCAGCAGATGGTTCAGGCAAAGACCATCAACAAACATCATCTTATTCTTAGCAATCAAAGCAATCTCCATACCGCAAGTCCAAGAGGTATAGTTATCATGTAAGGACATTTGATACCAACACCTGCTTTAGGTTGTCTGAGTGATGAATAATATGATTCATTGAAGTCATCCCTTGGTGAGGACACATTACCATCTCTGTTTTCCATGTGACGATGAGTTGTTGGAATTCAAGCCTGCCAAGGGAAAACCACCCAATGAAGAGGACAAAGGATCAAAACAACATAGCATGGGTTCAAACCGCTGTCTCTGATACCATGTCAATAAACTTGAATAGGGATCTTCACCTTTGTCGAATACGTATTATAGCAACAAGTACGTATATGTAGCTCATGCTGGTCGATGTAACAAGGGTACTCCTTTTTTGCTCTTTCTCTGATACTGATGTAGAAATTACTATTGAGCAGTGGCAGAGCAACATGGTGGCTGGTGTTGATTGTTATACATATAAGTACCCCAAATAAATTAAAGGTTTTGAATGAGTACCCCCACCAGAAAAAATTTCTGGCTCCGCTAGTGCTATTGAGATTTTGTGAGCTTCATAAAATGGTGTCTCCTTGTCTTCGGCAGTTCTATCACCAATAAGGTTAATTTCTGCCCTGCAGTGTTTAGCTTAGTTGCTAAGCCATGCCACATGACATGGCAGATATGAGTGGGCTTGTCCAAGCATGCAAAACTTTAGACATATGGTCATTATATTATTATATGTAGTAGTTTTGGAATACTTGAACTTCTTAGATTTTTTATAATTTGAAAAATAAAAAGAGTTTTGCTTTCTATTCTTCAAAAGACAAACTCAGTTATGTGCAGGGTCGTACCGTATCTATGTCATACAGTAGCAGAGGGTATATGATGCAAACTATTAGCTATTAATATGTGGTGCAAATGCATAGAGGTGGAAATTAATGTTGTTTAACAACTTAGTTGGTATGTGCTAGGGGATATGGTTTTACTAAATGTATGGAGTAAATGGGGCATTACTGTTTTTTGCTTTAATAAATGTGGATACGCCATGGTAAATTATAATGGTCATGGGGAGTTAGTTATTTTTAATGTCGTGCATGTAATAACCATTAGCATGTAGGCTTATGAGTCATGCATTGATTGTACCAAAGGATGATATTGAGTTGTGTGTAAGATCATGGTATGTCTTTTTCATCTAATGAAAAGTACTTTTTTTGTTGAAGTTAAATTGTGCCCCTCAACCCATTTTTTACTGTTCCATGCTTGTGAGAGAAAATCAGTAGCCACAAAGTATACTTTTCTCTCTTTGTTTTCCTACACTATGGTAGACTCGATCATGTCGGGTGCATTTGTAGTCACGCATTTGTAGGTCATGACGATTGCTGCTAAAGCTGGTTGTCCAATGTTGTTTGTAAATGCCTGGTTGAATTATGTCATCAGACGGTATGAACTTGAATACTGCTCTCAATTTTCACACACTTTGGCCCCTATTTATGAATATTGAAGCATTCAAATAAAGATTTTTTTTATATCATAAATTCTTTAGGATTTAATTGAAAAAGAAGTAGTAGAGTGTTCAAATGAAGCAATGAAAACACACCAGAAGGATGTAAAGACCCTTCCTGTTTTGTAGCAAGCTATGATTGGAAACATCTTTCCTCATATTACTGCAACTACCAAGTCAAATGAAACTTGAAATATTTTTAAGAAGGTTTATCATGGAGATAACAAGTTAACAACCATAAAACTTCTAACTCTATGTAGAGAATTTGAAACCTTGCTGCGGAAGAAAATGTGATAGTCCAAGATTTCTTATCTAGAATGTTTACTACTATAAATCAGATGAAAACTTTTGGTAAAATAATTAAAGATGACAAGATAGTAGGAAAAAGCCTTATGAAGCCTGCCTTCAAAATTTGATCATATTGTAATTGCTATAGAGGAATCTAAGGATATGTGTGCTCATCCTATTAATGACATGATGGGTTCTCTTTTAGCACATCAAGCTAGGTTGAAAAGGTCTACCAAAAAAATATTGAGCATGCATTTTAGGCTAAGGTCGAAATTTCTAACAAGCAAAAGGACGATGAAAGTACGTTACATAGAAAGTACACAAGTAGAGGAGAAGATAGAGGTGGACCTTGTGGTCATGGCCATGGCCACGAGAGAATTGTTGTTAGTCGGCAGAGTGTTGATAGTGGGAGCAAGCAAAGGCCAAATCACAAGGACAAACAATGTTTTTTTGCAAGAAATATGAGCATATTGAATCAAAGTGCTGGGAGAAAGAAAAAAACTAGGCTGATGTTGCTGAAGAATAGAGAAGGCAATCAAGGTAATATTTTCTTTGCTCATTCAGAAGCTAAGGTTCATCATGTGTGGTTTCTAGATAGCAGCTATCGAGATCACATGATGGCTGCAAAAAAATCTTTTCCACTATATTAAGAAATGATAAGTAATATGTATGACTTGGAACTAACAAAAAAATGCAAAGGACAAACAAACTATTGAAGTTAAAATTACATTAGTTAGTAAAAAATTAATCCATGATGCTTATTACATACCTGATTTATCTTAGAATTTATTAAGCGTCAGACAATTGATTGAAAATGATTACTTCATTAACTTTCAAGTTGGAACTTGTGAAATTAAGAAAAGAAATTAGATAGCGAGTCTTTCATCATTACGAAAATGACTCCAAATAGAATGTTTTCCTCTTGAAGTTTCGCATGGATGAAGTTGCTTTGGTTGGTGATGTTGATAATACTTCTTGTCTATGACATTTAAGGTACATACATTTATACTATAATGGGCTGAAGTTATTAAACAACAAGAACATTGTTTTGAGTGTGCCCCATATCACATGTAGTTATGGGATTTGTGGAAGATGTTTATATACAAATCATATCATATGCATTTCTCCATTGAAAAGACATGGAGGAGTAAGAAACCTCTTGAACTAGTCCATGCAAACATTTGTGGGCCCATGAATATTCATTCCTTAAACAACAACAGATATTTTCCTTTGTTTACTAATGTTTTTACTCATATAATAGATACATTTTCTTACCAAAAATTTAGAAGCACTTGCAAAATTTCAACAGTTCAAAGCCTTGATACAAAAGCCAGCAATCATGGCATAAAGTGTTTGTGCACAAATAGAGGGGGAGAATTTTATCTAAAGCTTTTGATGAATTTTTCAAAAATAATGGAATTCGCAAGCAACTGACAATAAGGATAACACCTCAACAAGATGTTGCGCCTAAAAGAAAGAACAATACTGCAGTGGAACTCAACATCCCACCAACTAAAATAGTACACAATCATACACCCTATAAGGCTTGGTGGAAATGCAAGTCTGATATAAGTAATTTGTGTGTTTTGGGGTATATTTTGTACGCTTTAATTGATTATACTAAGTTGGATAAAAAAATGCCAAAATTTATATGTGGTAGATATTCGATGTTATAAAAAGTATAAATTATATAATTGTAATAACAAAAGACTTATTATTTGATGAAATGTTTTTTACAAGCGCAATTTTTTGGAAGTAGGATAATTAAGATGAATACATGGTTATTGAGAATGACAAAAATAAGTCGATGGAGTCTAAAAAAGAAGATGCATCTCAACATCCATCAAGGACATCGTTTTCAAGAGCCCAAAGAAATCAAGATGTTGGACCTACCATAGATAGTATTAGTCCTTCATGAAAGGTAAGAAAAAATAGTGATATTTACAATAGTGCATTTATTTTGATGGTTACAAAGCCAACATGTTGTGAAGATGCATATGGAAAACAAAAATGGAAGAAATCCATGGAAGAAGAAATAGTGGTCATTGAAAGGAATGACATTTGAGAAGTTGCTGACCTACTAAATGGCCAAAATGGTATTGGTGTAAAATTGGCCTATAAAGTAAAATATAATGCTAATGGGAGTGTACAAAAACATAAAACAAGACTCATGGAAAAGGATATGATCAAGAGTATGAGATATATCTTTTAAAAATGATTTTCCCTATTGCATGTCTTGAAACTATTAGAATTACTTTGGCATTGGCAACTCAAACGAAATAGTCAGTTTTTCATTTTGATGTAAGTCTAGTGGTGTGATTTTGATATAAATATAATTTGCAATCTATTTTAAATTCATGTTTACATATAAAAGCAAATACTCTATTGTAATACAATCTGAAACCATAACACTAGCCAGATTTCATAATTAATGAGTGTAGGCAAAACTCTAGGGATTTTCAAAAAGTACAACCTAACATGAAAAAGCAAGTAAGTCATACTACATTGTTACACTTGATAATCAACAAGAAAATAATATACCAGAACCGAGCAGTAGTGGCCATGGGAATACACTCAAACTCATTAATCTTCGATGGCAACTTCAACTGCTCACATACATAGTTCTGGGTTTCATTGTCATTGATCCACCTCCTTCTTGAGTGGGTTGTGAGATGCACAAGAAAGTCTTTAGTTGTACAATGTGTTAGAGAGAAAAAATGGTAGCTATATATAGTTGCCTAAATACAAAAACAAGGCACCAGAGGAATAGATTCATGTACGTATGTGCTAATTGGTTGTCAATGGAAAATACAAACAGGTATTTAGTGACTTTCTTGCTAAAGGCATCTAAGACTTAGTTAATGATGGCTAATCGAAGTCTAAACTAGTTCACTTGCTTTCTCTTAGGTGAACTCAAAATATGCAACCTACTATTGTAGGTTGCTAAAATACAAAATATATTTAAATCAACTAGGATTAGACTTTGAGTCTGCACGACCTAGGGTTTGAAGAAAAATCATTTGAAAAGAGCCTTGTGTTCATCATTTTAGAAAATTATGTTTATGAAGATGTGCATGCATTGAGCCTAAGCCAGGTTTATACTTTCACAGATCAAGGCTATTTGCCTTGAGGTGTGTTATTGGGCTAATCTGACTCTGTTCTAAGCAAGTTGTGCACATGGGTGAAATCTAATTCATGGTGCTTATTTTAAAGGTTTGTGAGATGCATTTCTAATTCAAAGTAACATATTAAAATCAAATCTATATACACAATGCATAATTAAAGTCATAAATTAAGAATTGAATTTGAAAAGCTTGGAAATTATATGGAGACATAGGCAGGGAGGCATACTTAGCCTCATGCCTGTCGTAGAGATAAAAATTTAAGTTCTAACCTATGAAAGTAGGAAAATACAAAACTAAAACATGTAGGTCTAAATCTAAACTATAGCATATAAAAACAAACAAAACAAACCTAGGAGTTAAAACAGAAATAATATATATAAAAAAAGAAAACTTAAGCATGCTCCTAAGCAAAGAAAATAACTAAACTACAAATAAGAAAACAAAATGAGAATGAAAAAAAAAATTATTTGAAGCACAGAAAACCTGGACCCTGCCTAATCCACATGACCCCAACTTTGAGCTCTATTTGGTCATTGGCTGAGTGCTACTACAGCTCAAATACAATACCTTGGAATCTAAAATATTTAACTTATTTTGAGCCCAGACTGAGTACTAGTTTGGAATTTTGCCAAACTCTTTGTACTCTAAGGCAGCCCAAAAGTTTGTGCCAAGGAAGGAGTGCAAACCCCTTTTCATAAGTGCCTAGAGGAGGAGACTCCTTCAAAATTTTCGATACATGACTAAACTTTTGGATGCATATCCAATGAGAAAATGCAAAATCATAAGCTAAAATGTGTATTCTTACACAAATTTGTGCATATCTTGCACCATTTCAGTCGAAATTTAATTATGTGAAAAGAGGTGTATTCCTAAAGAAGTGCAGATCAATCCATAAAAAATAGTATTGGTTGACATGTGACATAGAGAATAAATGGGAACATATGTGATAGAGAGAAAACACACGTCAAACCATATATTATAACTAGTGTTCAATAGAAAAATGTTCATTCTGGCTCTGTATGAACATAGATTTGGATTTTATTTGTGCCAGCTCACTCAGTCAGAATTCAATTCCGCACAATTAATGTGCTCTATACAATCTAACATCTGACACAAAATGAGAAATTGATGAATATTAAATGAATATAATGAACAAAAATGCTCACATGTGGATCATGAATCTGGATTTGATACTAGGATCCAGATCAAGAACACAATCTGAAGAGAGTTCTAGAATTCAAATCTGGATATAATAGAAAGATTTGGATCATGATCTAAGATTGAGATATGAGATTTGAAATGATGAATATGGAGATGCACAGGCAGATCATAGATTTGCATTTTAGATTAAAGTCTGTATAAGAGATTTGGACTGAGCATGGACCCTAGTCCTAGCTTGATATAGCCAGGTGATACAGACTCATCAATACATGTTGGACCTAGGCTTGATGTAGGTCTAAATGTAGTCGGCCACAGATCAGACTAGGCTTAAGTCAAGTGGATTCAGTCCTGATTCAGTTTTTAGAAAACTAGGTTTAGCTTGGTTCAAGGGTAGGCTCAAGCTGGACACAGGCCTACTAGGTTCAGTTTGATCTATATACGAAGCTAACTTAGGTTCATAAAGCTGCTAAGGTTTGTTTATAAAGAAATATGCATGTATTGACAAAAGACTATGATGCCCTTGGCACAAAAACTGAGCTCTACAAGACAGATGGGCAGGATGACCACGTAGCAAGGTGTCAGGGTAGCAAGGAGCTGACCTACAAAATTTAATTGAAAAATGACCTCATTTGCACCTTAAAATCTCATTTTTTCTAAAATCATAGATATCAAAATGCACAATTGTTGAGGACCAAATGAGAACTTTTACTACAAGACACATTAATGTGATCTAAAGCGGAAGTACACTGTTGAGAAATATTTGATCACATAGAATAAAGAAACTAAGAAACTGATTCTCAGATTTATCAAAATGTAACTTAGAATATTGAACTGCACTAAACTGGTGCCTAGAACTATAAAACTCTCAGTAGATTTTTAAATTTGAAAATAACTCAATATAGAGTGATCTAATTGAAACTAAACTTAGAAAATACTTGAATTCATTACTAAAGATTATGTCCCTAGCTCGAGATGAACAGGCATATTCAGGTTTGAGAGAATTCTAGCTCACATATGCTAAAATGAGTAAGTGACACTCTAATTTCAGGACAATTGCTCCAGAACTCAAATATGGACCCAGAACTAAAAGCAACTCATCAAATACTCTTTGGACACTTAGAAGATCCCATGTGAGTTTGGTTAGGTCAGTCATGGTTTTAAAGATCTAGAAATGGTAATGAATGATGTTAGTGAGCTGATTAGCTTACAGTGGCATGTTTTGAGCCATGACAAACCTGGTAGACTGACTCTAACAACTCTTGAGGACTTCTAAAGGTGAGAAATTATTCTAGGTGCTCAGGTGTAGACAATTCTTAGAGTTTTGAATGGAATTCCCAATTTCAGGGTTAGAATGCAGGTTGAGGGGCAAAAAGTTGATACAGATCAAGGTTTTTTATTTTCTTGAATGAGGTCCTAGAGATTTATCTTGATAAATAGCCCTTATGAAGGGTAAAATAGTCATTTTGAGATGTGAAACATTGAATTATGGATGGAGGAGATGGGAGGGATGGGTGCTCTCAAGGTTTAGACTTATACAAGTTTAGATAATGTGTGTTCATTTATCAGATTGAATTGATGTTACTAATGTTAAAGGTAGATCCCCATTCAGACTCTTTAAACATCGGTGGAGGCCCCAGGAAGCAATGGAGTGGCTAGGCGAGACCGGAACAATATGGTAATGGGATGCCCTTTGATATGGGTTCTTAAAAAACTAGATCTGGCAAAGGAAGCCCTTCTTAGATGGAATAAGATGTCAATTGGACATTTAAACAATCAAATTTAGAGACTGTGACTTGAAAGGAAAGCTATGCGTGTCAGAGTGGAAGAGGGGGAACCTAGATGCTCTAGAGGAAGATTATAAGATCAAGGAAAAGTTAAAAAGGGTCATGAAGGTGAAGTGAAAGTAGAGATCAAGAATAAAGTGGCTGCTGAAGGAGATATGAACATTATTTTTTTATGCGATGGCAAAGAGTATGAATACTAAGAGTCAAATTCTCACTATTATGATAAAGGGCAGGTGTAGAATGAGCGTTCTTAAACTTTTGAGGCTTGTACTCAATACTTCAGGCATATGGTGGGAGATGATCAAGAAAAAGGGGAGCTATTTGATAATATATGTACCAAGGTGAAATCATGAGAAGAGGAAATCCACCTAGCTGTTAAGAGCTTGCATAAGGATAGTACATCTAGGCCAGATGGATTTCATAGTTATGTATATCAAGACTGTTGGGTTGTAGTTCATAAAGATCTGTAGACACACTGAATTTCTCACAAGTCAAATGTTTGTTTTGCCCTTCACAATTTTCTAACTAAACAATGTTTCAACAATTGTGACCATTTATCAAAATGGAACTTGAAGAACTTCATTCTAGAATTAGAGACAAAGATCTGGCTTAACAAACTTTTGAGGATAGTTAAAATCAATTTACGAGCTCTTTTGACCAGCTTAACTAGCTCACACTAGCTCAAATGAGCTCATTGAAACCTAAAACTACAGTTTTAGGTTGACTATATGTCTTTAAGTCTAACCAAGTACATAGCAGATTTACCTGAGTGGAAAGAAAGTATTATTTTACTTACTTTGAGTTACAAAGCCCAAATTTCAATCTTACAGTAACTCACATCTTTCCATTGGGTTGTTCTCCGTCCTATTTTTTCAAGGGTTGAGTTAAATTTGAGATTAACCCAATAGAGTAAGCTGAAATCGAGCTAGGATCATGTTTATTGTGTATAAATCTATCTTCTTTTAGTTTGATTTGACTTCATTCATCGCATTTTAAGTTCATTTTATTTCCACAGGTCGTAAATCTCAGACTACTGGAATCAGGGTTTTGGGCTCATCCAACACTCTCTCCTATTTTTCAAGGGTTTGAACTGAACTTGAGCTCAACCTAATGGAATGAGTTGAAACAGAGCTGAAATCATGCTTACCATGTATAAATCTATCTTCTCTTAATTTGGTTGGAGTTCCTTCATCCCAATTTGAGTTCAATTTCATTTCAAAGGTACCAAAGCTCACACTCTCTCCTATTTTCAGGGGTTTGATTCGAACTTGAGCTCAACTTGATGGGGTGTGTTAAAGCCGAGTTAGATAATGTTGTCATAAAAAATCTATCTTTCATTAATTCAGTTTGAGTTCATTCATCTCAACTTTATTCCAATTCAGTTCCATATATTCTAGAGAACGTTCCTAGTTCTTGCTGCACTCTGTAAATAACTGTTGAGCTCAATTCAGCTAAATCAAATCAAACTTTTTTGATTTTTCAGCATATCTTTATCGGTAAGTAGCTGATCTAAGCACCTCCAGCACCACCAGTGAATATTTCAATGCTAACCCGATTTTTGAAGCCCTCCTTGGTTTTCCTTTATAAATCTGACACTTATGACATGTAAATTTTAGAAAAAAATGAATTTTGGAACAATACAGGAGGAATTTTGTAGTGAAATTTTGACCAAAGCCAATTTAAAAGTATGCCCCCAAAATGGTTCGGTGAGATCAAGAAAACTCATTCGGAAATCCATAATTGAAAAGAAGGGTAAAATAATCATTTCATTTTGAGCCTTATTCTTTAGTATCAACTTAGTTCATATGCCACATATACCTTAATTTATGGCTTTCTTTGACTCCTAAAGCCTTCGCTAAAGTCAAACCCATTATTTGTGTATGTTTCAATCCAATATGACACCCAAGGGTAAAACAATCATTTCGTGTTAATCTTCTTCACATAAACCTAAGAATATGTCATATATACCTAATTTCATCAACCTTATCTCCATAACTCTAGCTTGAAATCACTTTTTCATTTCAAATTCATAACAAATAATTCAGAGTTATAGCCAAGGGTAAAAAAGTCATTTTATTTTGAAATCTCATGGCCAAGGGTAAAACAACCATTTCATCTTCAATAATGTCATTATATATTTAAGTTATACATTACATATACTTAAACTTATAATATCTGGAACATCAATATAATTTCTTCATCTTCATTTTTAGATCCATGAACTATTGTCATCCAGATCTCTCATTTGGAATTCTCATCCAAATCTCCTATCATTTCCAATATCCACTTTCTAGAACATTCTCTGAATTCAGACCTTGATTTGAATCTCAGAACCATATTCAAAATCCGTTTTCTAGAATTACCTCTAAATTTATATCTTAATATGAATCTTAGAACATATCCATAATCCAATTTCTAGAATTTTCTTTGGATTCAGATCATGATCTGAATCTCAGAACCATATCCCAAACCAAAGTCCAAATGCATAAGTTTGTACTTATATGAAAACGGTTGTGCTTGATTTCATTCAGTAAGTCAAATGTCAATCTAAACATTGCTCATGACTGGTGCAGAACTCTAATATGAGCACTATGGTTAAGCTGGAATTGAACTTGATATTCATATGGCCACATAACAAATATCATTAAGTTTGACACCTAAAATAATATATGGTTTGATGTGCATTTTTTGTCCATTATATCTACACCAAATTCTCTCTCCATACATGTCAGCACGAATAATTGCTCATGAATCATTCAAAATTTTGTAGAGATAAGCCTATTTAAGATAAAATCGATTTTCATGAAGATTTGGTCTCAAAATGAGAAAAATGCAACAAAAATACATGTTTTAACATATGGTTTTTTTGTGCCACATGTGGGGAGCACAAATTTCATTACGACAAGTTTAGTCATGTATTGAAAGTTTTAGAGATTTCTTCTCTCTCCTCACACTATGAAAAGGGGTGTCCTCTTCACTTATAAGCACACCCATCTCCTATGAGAAATTTTGTTCAAATGCTTGGAAAAATTCAAGGAGAGAGAATTTTTAAGGTCCAAGTCTAAGCTTGATTTGAGTCACAATAGTGGGCAATCAAGCTAATTGACTAAGACCAAAGGGAATCAACTGACCTCATGGGTCATCCAGAGAGTAGGTGTGGTTAGGTTATTTTCTTTTACCCTCATTTTTTGTGCATTCTAGTTATTTTCTTTTCTGATTTTTAGATAGTATGCTTTATGTTTTTCTTTTCTGCTTATTAGGTTAGTTTATTTTTCTTATGCTTGCTTAGTTTAGCTTATTTTGTTTTAATACTTAGTTTATCTTATTTTCATTTTAATGATTAACTGAGCTTATTTTCATTTTGTTGTTTAGGTTAGTTTATTTTTTGTTTCAGTGCCTAGGCTAGTTTAATTTCCATTAAGCATGTTATAAACAAGCTTTAATATCTCTTAGGTTACAGACATGGGTCTGGTAACTCACTACTATCTCTCCCTTGTTTTTTTAATGTTTCCAATTCTAATTCATATATGTCAGCTTTAGAAATTAATACATGATGTCATACAGTTTATTTTCTTGTTTGACAATAGCTTAGTAGGATCATGCATATACATTACTTTTTTAATTACAAACCTAGATCTAGGGCCATGTTGCAGCTAGGCTTGACCGATTAGTAGCATGCCATGCTACAATAGTCCCAATCATGAAAAAGCACAACTCAACTTAGATTTTGCATTGGTTCACTATCAAAAACATAGTTTTCAAATGCAGTTGTTCTAACCTAGGTTGAAATTTGAAGCACAACTCAACTCAATCTAGTTTCCAAACCTATTTTCCAGAATTGATTTTCCGAAACCTAAGTTCACATCATTGAGATCTAGGATCAAACCCAATCTGAGTCTTCTAGGACCTAGCTTAGACTGGTCGTATAAGCCACTACCGCTTGACTTGATTAGCCTAAAACTTGTAAAAAAATGACT
This sequence comes from Nymphaea colorata, assembly GCF_008831285.2. Taxonomy (NCBI): domain Eukaryota; kingdom Viridiplantae; phylum Streptophyta; class Magnoliopsida; order Nymphaeales; family Nymphaeaceae; genus Nymphaea; species Nymphaea colorata. Next base: position 10,140,253 of record NC_045145.1, read on the forward strand.
CAACTTACTCATCGCTAGTAGATTGACTTAGCGTGTCAGCCTAGACTAAACAGTGAGCCCACTACTTGGATTTACCACCTAAAATTTACTATGATTGTTCTACCTTACACTCATGTCTTAGTCAGTTTATCCACCTTAGTTGAACTTGGGATAAACTTAGAATCTAGTCAACATAACTATGTTTTGACATAAGTTCAGGACATAATCAAATAAGAGTTCATTTTGACTAGACCATGAGTTCTCTAAGTAAAGCTTGCCCCACTTTGATAGAGCACCAAGTAGGTCTACCGAAGCCAGTAAGTCCTAGCCATGATAATTGAAAATGGATCAAGATTAGCTGGATCAAATCATGATTTTGATACAAATGAACTTAGAATTTGAATTGAGATCTAATTCAAGATTGGATACAAATGTTGGATCAAATTCCAAACTTTGGATCTACAATGCAGAACTTGTATCGTGGATCACATAATGGCTTTAAAAGAATCTTGGATCTTAAATTCTAATCTTGAACCCTAGTCGAATTTCAAATTAGATCTAAATCAACCCAATTTCAATTCAGATCATAATCAGTTGACTTTGGATCTTTGATTTCATGTACACTTTAACCAAACCTTGAATTGTATCTAGATCTGCCAAGTCCAAATTTGGATCATAAGTTATGATATTGGATCCACATAACTTCAATTTATAACATTGAATTGGATTTTAGATTTTAGATTTTTAGATCCACGTCCCAAAACACTAAAAACTGGGTCTCACCAATGTTTGAATTTAATTATGCATGCATCATATTAGACTTAGGTTTCAGTTGCATGGATTGATGATGATTAGAAACATGAACTAAGTCCCTCAACCATATTATTTATTCATGTAAATCCAAAGTCTGATGGTCCACATAGATTTTAAAATGATAAGATATTTTTAAACCTAGGTCGTATTTATTTCTGTTTTATTAGGTCAAGATGATGATCAAAACTTAAATTTAGACCATAAATTGGTCTAATTACCTTGAATGGTAAGACCTTGTATTGATAGGACATGTCCCATCTCTTGAATTCCCCCAAAAGGAAGAAGGAGGCAAGTATAAGTTTTATTTTCCCATATAAATGGTCTATATGCAAAGTCAACAAATTTTGCATGTATATAGATGTGCCGACCATTAGGGGACCTGTCATCATTTGAATAAGTTGCATGTCCTAAACTTCTAAACACTAGAACGTCCTAGGTGCCTCATGAAACTATGTATGTATGATTTGTATCTGCATTAGGTACTATAATTGAAAGAGCCATTTCTTGATCACATAGGTTTAGGATCAAGCACCTCTCTCAATTCAACATGTTTGCTCTTTTTGTCTATTTTAACCTCCATCTTAAGACTCACTCCATTAGAGCTCACCGTTTGTGCATGATGATGGTGTTTTTCAATTACCTTGAACCTACACATCCAGGTCATCATGTTGCAAGACATCACCCTGTCAAACAATAGCTTGAGGCAGTTCAGTGGGTGGACCAACTTACTAGATGTAGGCATTGGCTGTCCCCATACCACATACTATGGCAATAGCCCCCCCATATATCGATAAGGTCCAAAGAGAAATGGGAGCTCTAAACATTAGAACCTATAAGAGAACTCCCTATGCCATGTACCTTGGATTTTATCTAGGTATATCTGCAACACTTGTTATAGAAAGACTGATGATCAAAAGAATCTATGAGAAACTTAGTTTAGAAGTCCCAAGACATTTTAAACTGTACATCTTATAGTCATGTCCATTAGGGTGTGTTGTACATGTATGTGCATGAATTATGTGCTTACTTTACATGTTGTAATTATGTAAATGTTTCCTTTTAAGTGGATGCTTATTTTAAATGAATCTTCCTTTTCCTTTTATCCAAAACCATCTAGATGTCAAATCCGTCATAGACTTAGTTGCTTTACATCTTATGATGTCTCTTCAGTTTAACCAGGGTGAAAACGTCTTATTATATTGTTTCAATCTCTCTATTGGGTCGGCCTAGTTAAGTCCAGTCTCTTCACTAAGAATGGGCATTCCTATTTGTGTTTTGATCAGTCTCACGATTATATTAAACCCTACCATGTTTGGGCAATCAATTTTTCCCAAATTATGTGATATTTTTTCAAAACCACGTCCATTTACTTTTGAACTAATCTAACTTGTAACAGGAACAAAGCAGCAAGAAGGCATTGAGGGCCTTTATACAAGATCAAGGAAGAGTAAAGATGCTATGGTAGAGGGTGAAGAAGCAGAGATGGAGCACAATGAAGATTAAAGTAGTTTAGAAGATGCTGGAAAAGAAGAAGAAGAAGAAGAAGAAGAAGAAGAAAAGACATAGAGGTCAATCCAAAAGCTTTCACACAGTTTCAGAAGTTGTTTCCAAAAATGATGAAAAACAACAAGGGAGTTGGGACATTTGGGAACCAAAGAGCCTCAACCAACAGAGGCTCTTGCAAGTCAACAGAAACCATACAGTCTAACCTGTAGCAAATGGAGAGTAAAGAATTGGACGAAAAGACCTTGAGAACCTACCTAGGAAATTTAGTAAGTTCAAGAGGACAGGGAATTCACACATGCACCTAGGCATATTTTTGGCTGAACGCAGCAAATATAGGGATAATCACAAAGCCCTATTTTTCTTTATTCCAAGGAGCTTGGAGGGAGAAGTGGTTTAGTGGTACATGGAACACATTGATCCCTCCAAAATGAAAGAGCTTGACAAAGTTGTAAGTTCCTTCATTGATAAATATGAGACAAATTCTTCAGATGTCTGCATCATTGATACTCTAATGGGGATACAACAGGAACACAGTGTGTCATCTCAGGACTACATTCAAAGGTGGAAATCTATAAGCAGCATGATGAGAACCACAATTCTGGAAGACCATGTTCTGACAATGACACCAGGCAATTTTCAAGAGCACATCAGTTACCACCTCGTACATCATGAGTATGAATCCTTTTATGATCTCGCCAATAAGGCAAAAATAATTGAAAGAGCTTCCAATAATGGCTATCTCTAGGGATGTACAACGAGCAAGCTGATCGAACTTGCCTCGAGCTCAATTCAAGTTTTATGAGGTGAGCTTGAGCTCAACTCGTTTAACCTAGTCCAAGCTCGAGCTTAACTCATTTAACCAAGTCCAAGCTTGAGCTCGACTCGTTTAAGCTGATGTCCCTTAATACATATTTTATGTTTTTGAAGTGACCAATGTATGATGATGAAGTCTGTTATCTTCCAATAAAAGGATCCACATGGGAGGATCCCTCCCTATTTATGACCAAAAAGTGGGTATTTATAGAGAGCTAAAACACAACCTTTACACAAAAATAACAAAAAACCCATAGGGAAGCCAATAAAGAGAACATTTATGCACCAAATCTCTGGATTCTCTACATGGCTTAGCTTCTTTAAAATTTTCACACTTTTATTTAAGCCATTTGAAGTTTTTGAAATTACAAAAATAAATATTAGTGTAAAATGAGTCTAATCGAGTCAAGTTCATCCAACCTTGAACTCGATTCATTTACAAACTCGAGTTATCAGTTGAGCTCAAACTCAACTTGTTTAACTAATGAGTCAAACTCGAGCCAAGTTTAACCAAGCAAGTTCGAATCGAGCCCCAATTGGCTAAACTTGTTGAACATTTGTAACTATCTCAAAGCAGTAACTGGCTAGAGCTACCACTAGAAGGAAGATGACATGAAGTCACCCAAGTATCAAGTCCATGCACTATTTCCCATGGAAAAAAAAAACAACAATGACAAGGAAATTCAGAACAACAACATACAACTGTCCCAAGGAGATAGTAGAAGATACCAAATATGGAAATTTACCCCTCCAGAGCAAACTAAAGAGGAACTTCTAGAATACCTCCTTGCTGAAGGACATTCCAAGCTCCGTAAGGTGGCTGATCATTTAGAAATAAAACACAAACATAGAAATCAATTCTGTAAGTTTTGTAGAAGTCTTGGTCACAACACCAAAGGCTGTATTCCTCTTAAACATGTCATACCAGAATACATCAGCAAGGGCATTTTGGTGGTGAGGTGATAATTGAGAATAACGTTTGGACCTAAGTTGAACAGGTTACTGCACTACAACAATTATTTGAATCAGCGAGAGTGCTTTTGCATCGAATATTAGTAGCTCTAATGTGGAAAACACGTCACCAAGTCACGTCACTGATTTATCTTCGATGATTTTTACCGCATCGGTCGTAGAGGCAATGAATTTGTATCCCATCATTGATTTGAGCAACAATTGGGATTTGCATCGATGATAGTAGTGACACTTTTGTTAAGCATTGGTGCTTCAAAACTCTGACAAACCATATCATGTTGGTGATAGTGTGAATGACACTATTCTTTGCATTGGAGCCTGACAAACACACCAACAATAAAGCAATGTTGCTACTTTAATTTCGATGAATTGTATAAGTTCAGTGATATATTGGTGACATTTTTTTGCATCAAACCTAACTAATTTGGCTAACTGTTCAACAATATTGATTTACAGAGAGAGTAACAAAAAAACTATTTTTTATTTTAAAAAAGTATAGTCTAGAAGAAAAATTGCAAACTCTTATGTGATAGTCACATCACCAAAAACAAAAAACGTTCTATTCCTCAAGCCAACTTTCTTCCACTAGATACATAGATATTGATATGTTGTTGACTATTGTACAAGCTTTTTCAGCCATCTTTAGTGTCAATTGTGCACCTCTGTGAGAATTGTATCTATTCTCATCCTGCAAAAACAACAAGTCATAAGTTTTGAGACGACGAAAGCATTTATTTAGCTTTCCCAATATATTGAAAATAAATTACCTCATGCTGTTGTATTCCATAAGCCAATTTCCTTCTTCACAAAGAGCCAACTACATATCTAACGTTAGACACAATTCCATAAAGAACTAGTATCTCTTGTCAGGCCTTGTAGCATGATTAAACTTTCAGAAAGAAGATTTCTCCTTCTTCTTGTTCCAAATTCTTGGATAAAATAGGAAAAAAGAAAATAAAGTTCACACTATGTCATAAACTTTGTCTCCTTTTACTTTCAATAAAATGAATGAGGAATTACATGCAGAAGAAATATCAGTGAGGGAGCAAAAATTCCATCCCAAAATCTGTAGGTGTTCCCTTTAAACCCAAGTTGGAGATAGTCAAGCTACGTGTGTTTTTATTCATGCATGGTCTAATTAGTAATTTAGTTTGCTTTAGCTACCTATTGCACAACTCAGTTGCAAAAAGTCAGTAGTTCTATCTTGGCCTTGAAGGTTGGGTAGACTCAGGCTGGCCTTTACAGCCGCCCCCTATAAATAGGTTCTTTGCTTATTAGTTAGCAGTTACCAAGATCCGGTAGCATTTCTATTTGTAACAGTACACTCTAATGAATGATTAGGCTAAGTACTCTGCTTCTAGTGGAAAGCTCTCCTACAGTTATCAAGCTGAAAAAGAATGTTTCACTTTCTGAACATCTAATAGATGAACTTTGGATATGTATTGGCAATGTATGTGGAGAAAGTAGACAAGTAGCTAACCTTTTAGCAAAGAATCGAGGCTTTTATTTGGTATATATTCATATATGTGAAACTTCTCCTCCTTCTCCAAGCATAATCAGTCAACCTAACCAGGTTTATATGTTGAAGTTTCGCTATCAACTCAATTTTCTGTTGTGAGTGAATCATAAAAGCATTCAACTTAATACTGAATCAAGTTATTACAACAAAGGGCAATGAAATTCAACTGATTGACTGTGAAAGTGAGAGAGAAAGAGATTAGCAAAATGCAAGAAAAGAATTTTGTGAAAAGCAAATATACCACTTGCTGCTATGACCTATGACTTCAAAGGATGACCTTTGTTCCTAAACCATCAGCCAAAAATGGAACCCTGACGTAAATTACTTTCTTACCTAATTCTTTGTCTTACATATATATAGCCAATTGTATGCAGTAACTAAATCCTTAAACTCATCCTCATCACCTGAAGTATAACTTCATATGAGCACTCATATAATTGCAAAATAATATAGTCAACACTAGCAGATAACGTTTGAGTTGAAGAGGGCAAAACATCTGAAGATCTTTACCCAGCTCTAGGTCTTCCTTGCTAATGTCAATAAACTTCTTCTCTTTGTAGGTCTGCAGGTTTTGGATGGTGACCTCATCAATAGACTCAATGAGATACAACACCTCCATATTTTTCTATACAAGTTTCTTTAGGAAAGGAGCAATTTTTGCACATTCTGATGTAATGCTACTTCCTGCAATGAAAAAAAGTTGAAACCTATAATAATATGGTTAAATACAGGAAGATTGAGTCACCTGCTAATAGTACCTGTAATGTAGCTGCAACAGTAGTATCATCAAAGCAGCATTTCTTAATTCAGGGGTCGCTACAACATAGTGATCTTCTTCCAAATGCTTTTGAGATACGATGATGCAAAAGAAAAATATAATGCAAAAAAATAGCCTCTCCTGGCTAATTGAAGGATATACTAAAAGTAGTAGGAAAAAAATTATCATGCATAAATGAACAAGAAACTTTTTTATATTGTCATATAAGAAAGAAACCAACCAAGCTAACTATATAAATTCAAACAAAAAAACATATGACGAAGTTTGAAATTAATAAAAGAAGTGTTGCTCTACTATGTCCTATACTTCCACAGTCACCCCCTTTCTCGTCGATTGATACATATCATGATACCTATATGTAACATAAAAAATATTAATCTAACCAGTTTGTTACAATGAAATTATATTACAAAACAACACTAAAAGATTAAAACAGTCATTGTCAGTTGGCTGCTAGTATGAACACCAAAGTAGGTTGTAATATGTTAATCTAATTCGGTTAACTTAGCAAGGTGTTCCTCCAGTTAAGCAACCTCTTCTTCTAAGTTAGTCACTTTGGCTTCCAATGCAGCATTTCTGCTATGAGCTCATCACGACTAGGTCCTTCTCCATCAAATATGCTAGAAGATTTGACACCAATGCCTAAGGTATGAACATGTCCGTTCTTATCAGCACCAGTAGCTTGAGAAAAATCTGTCATTGAATGCTACAAGGTCCCCATGTTCTTCAAGCAGTTCAGCAAATATATTGTTTATTTTGTCCTACAAATAGTGACAATCTCTAAGAATAGTAAATAAAATAATACACACCTATATAAATGTTACTTTAATGCAAACAATCTTTTTGTCTACGAAACCACAACTAAATTTTTAATGAGCAAAGCCTTACAATCATTGCTAACGTCTCCAAATCATGGTAGCACACATTCTTGGACGTCCTAGTTTTACCTAAAATTGTGCACGAGATGGGTTTGTATCACTATCTACTTCCTGCAAGTCCATAATGGGTTTCAAACACCATAGAATATTATATTTACAAACTCTAAATGTATAATATATGTGATAAGAATTACATGTTCATCACAAGCACGACCAAAGCTTTTTGTGCCCGTGGTCTGCAAAAATTTGAAATTTGCTCGATTATCAGAGTTTTGTGCACTAATAGCCAATATGGCATAGTATAGTTGGTAATTTAGAGAATAAAACAAAAGATTCAAATAAAGAACTATCGATGTGTGTTATTTGTGTCAAAGTGCCTCATAAGAGCCTCCAATCTCAAACAAGAATATTATTTGGCTTATGCTTCATGCGTTCTATGAATGTACCATATCATTTATAGATCCCTCGCAATTTTGATCTCCAATCTCTTATTTCTCGTGCATATTACTTCGTTACCCAATGCTTTACTTTATCTTCATTGGAATAATATTCCTATAAACCACATATTTGTCATAGGGTTGTTACTTTAATAACTCACATTTATGTATATGAAAACTTACTTTATCGCGATCCCACAATTGGTCTTTGCAAAAATCTGCTAACTCTGTGAATGAAAAGTATGTTACTGGAGTCCTATATGGGTCTAGAGCGATCATGCCAATATATGAGCTCAATTTTTGAGCTGCTTCCTCAATAGGTTGGCCATGCATGTTTGATGTTCATCTTGTCACCTAGAGGTTGATTGATGGTTGCTAAGGCACAATTTACATGCCTTGGCCTTCATCTTTCAGGAGATGCAGGTGCATCTAATTTGAAGAACAAATTGAAATTAGATAGCAGATTAACATAAAAAATATGAGGCTAAATGTGCAAGAATTAAGTACCTGAATCATAATCAAGCTCTTGTGTTTCAGAATTGCTAAATGCATGAACATGAACTTGCTTAGTTGACATCTGCATTCACAAAGATCATTAATACATAACAAACAACCCATTTGCAATCAAACAAAATATAAAGAGATAATGAAGTTACAATGTACATAGTTATTTTTGTGAGATATATATATATATATATATATATATATATATATATATATACACACACACTAACAAACGTGTATGGACATTTAATTGATCTACCTTCATTACTGACTCTATGTTCATTCTACCTTGAAGTTAGTGTTGTAGTGATAGTGCAAATTGAAGTTCCCCAGACATCCAGTCTAACAAGTTTGAGATCAACATCCTCTATATTTTATTCAATATGTATTTGTGCATGTGATTCAAGTATAGACTGCATATCATTTATGTCACTTGTTTTCTCATTATCTTCATCTCAGGTTGTGCAAGTACATCATACACGTCTCTTAGTCTTCTTTTTGGAACAACAAGCCATTCTAGTTCTATTGGATCATTGACATAAAATACTTGTTTGACTTGACTGGGAAAAAATAATTGGTTCATCTTTCATGCATGAGTATTTAATGTTGACCAGCGTAAACTCATATTCATCTATTTTAAAACCTTTACCATGGGTAACGACATCATGCCAGTGACAACTGAAAACAACAAATTTTAAATGTGGATGGTACTCAATCTCCAAAATGTCCCTCATGACACCATAGTTAGCTACATCGCCAACATTTGGTGCCCTATCTCTCGCACTTGAGTAGCTTGAAGTTGTCTACTTTGATAGTACATCAATATTTTGTGTTTTCCTCCATTCTTCAACTACACTAGTATGATATCTATAACCATTTATGGTGTATCCTTATATTGCCTTGCAACAACCTGAGGATATTGTGAGAGAAAAATAAGTTCCTAATTATTGCTTTCAGCTGAGCCTCAAACACGTGTCATGAATCTGTTACACATATATAATAGTTACTGTTCAATTATTGGCTCATTATTAATGTATACACAAAATTGAAATGCAGTTTATGTGACAAATATTTTGAGCATAGTCATGAAACCATGTAGCAAACTTGTTCTTATGTAGGCACTCTATTTCACGAATAGTCATCCTTCAATTATTCCTCTACATAACATGCATATGTTATATTCAAGACAAATGAACTTAAAACTGTAAGAATGATAATGACATTACACAAAATAATTGATTTTTGTTATATGTGTTTTAATTATAATACTCATAAAGAAATGAAGCACAAATCATATGGTTGAAGAGCATGAATGTGTGTACTTGCAGCAATATAGCATTATCAATTGTGACAACTTCATAAGCTCCCAGAGGACATCCCCTATAAACCATGCTACATATGCTTGTTGTGGCAGGTTCAACATCATCATTGTTTCTTGTTGGTCTATTGAATCAAGTTTCAACACTATTCAAACAGTGTGAGCAAAACTGTAAGCACTCATCTACTACGTAACATTCAGCAATGCATCCCTCGAGATTGTTTCTATTGTGCACAAAGGCTTTGAGCTTCATTAAATACCTAACACATGAACAACATGACCATATATGAACAATATTACTATGTGATAAAAATACATCTATAGAGGAAACTATACATACTGTATACATCCACCGATATTACACCAGCTCCTCTAGCCAAACTTCTTGTGCAAGGTGAATTGGTAAGTGATTCATGACATCAAAAAAAGTAGAGTATCATTTCCATGTGACACAGTGTCAAGGACAACTGCTCTTCTAATCTATTTATCTCATCCATGTTTATAACCTTAGGACATATTTCTTTAAAAAACCCAGATAGTTCTATCAAAATAGTTGTAATTTTCTTTGGTAAGGTTTGCCTTAGAGCCATTGGAAGGAATTGATGCATGATCATATGACAGTAATAACTCTTCAAACCTACAATTTTATTATTTTTTGTGCTGACATGGCGAAAGATATTTACACCATATCCATCAGGTAGTTTAAGATTGTGTAAGACTTTATGAAATGTACTATTTTCTTCTTTACTCATGCAAAATGAAGCTGCAGGTAGATATAATTTTCCCACTTTCTCTTGTGGGTGAAGTGCACGTTTTATATTCATTTCTTGCAAATCTAAATGAGCTTTCGAATGATCTTTGGACTTTCCATGTAAATTTAATAATGTGTCCATGATATTGCCAAAAATGTTCTTTCTATATGCATGACATCAAGATTGTGACACAAAAAATTTGTTTTCCAATATGGTAAGGTGAAGAAAATACTTCTCTTCCTCTAATTATATGGAAGATGTTCATTCCTATGACCAATGTCATGCACTATAAATTCTTGCATGCATTCCATTTGTTTTAGTCCATTTGTACTAGACAATGTCATGGAGGCCACCTGATTGTCAACCTCACCATCAAATGCAAATTGGTTCCATCTTAGCTTGTGATCCATAGGCAAAAACCTACGATGATCCGTATAACACATTTTCTTGCTGTGAATTGATCTTCGTGAATGTGTTTCTTTGTGGCAATTAGGACATGCAAGAAATTTTTTTTTTTTGACATGTATGTTCTCACTCCATTGCACAATACCTATGACTCACCAACTAATGGTTGTAGTAGTACATAAGATTTATTTCCAGGTGATTTTAGACCAAAAATTAACAATGATAAAATTGTTGAAGGTTGTTTCATACTAAGACATGGTGGTAGGTTATACACAAAAATTAGTACTGGCCACACACCATATGTTGTACTCATGTTTTTGAATGAATTAAAACCATTACTTGCCAAATCTAATCTAACATTATGACTATTTGCTGCAAATGTTGAATGTGACACATTGAATGATTTCCATGCTTGCGCATTTGCAGGATGTCAACAGACCATCCTTCATACATCCTTCCTCATGCCACTTTATGTTTGAAGTAGTTTTTGTCGACATGAACAATCGATTCAACCTTGGTATCAAAGTGAAGTGGCGTAATGTCTTAACTGGGATTTTTCATTTCATTTTCTTCTTATGGCCCTATGATTTACTATTCTTCCACCTTGACTCACCACAAAAGTCATATTTTGTTTGTCTATATTGTCTTTCCAAAATAACATACAATTATTTAGATAGACATCTATCTTTTCATAATGTAGACCCAATGTACTAATTAATTTTTTTGCTTCATAATACGTTGTTGGCATATGCTCATGTTTTGGAAATGCTTCAACCAACAACTTTAGTATCATTTTAAAAGCCTTGTTACTCAACCCGCATAGATATTTTATGTGCATTAAACACAAGAGAAATGATAACCCTTTATATTGCACAGATCCTGGATATAATTCTTCATTGGCTTCCTTTAGCAAATTGAAAAAGTCAAGATCTGGTTCAGAGTGACTATTTAGTCCATCTACGTTAGCACCTGATGGGATAGACTCATTGTCTATCTCTTGGCAGACATCCATAATGAATTCATCAATCTGATCAACATTGTGAGCAGAGCCAAGATAAAAATGTAATTATTTCAACTTTTCTCAACACAAAAAATGATAGCAACATACTAATACCATATGGTACCTATTCTTCATTATCCAATTTCTATCCTCCATTAGAGGCAAAACTTGAAGCTACAAGGTTATTCTGCACACCAAGCTCCAAATTCAATATTGATATACTAATACAATAGGGTGTGTGTGTGTATATATATGTGTGTACATTTGCATGTATATATGCTGGTTCTTATACACTGGTTAGGACCATTAGAACTATAGTAAGATGCAATCAGTAAGATGTGAGATGCAGGCAAAGCAAGGAAAAGATGTATGCTGCTTAACCATTTGGTTGTTATTGCTAACAAGAAAATCCAATTCAGACTGCGTGATAAGCCAACAAATCTTGAAAAGTGCCAGCCGAGTTCTTTGTCCTAACAATAACAATAGAAAATTTTGCATATTTTTGTTTCAATTTAAAGGGAACCATTTTTTATTATTTTCTTAATAAAGGCCACACTTTCAGAAAAATATCAAATAAGGGCCTGAAGTAAATTTTTGTTAACTAAGAATAGTTGCATTTTTTTATATTAATTAGATTGTGTCATTAAATTATATTCTTACTATTTTATCTAATGAATTTTTATTTTTCAAGTTCATCGAATTTTAGTTACTTCAGGTATTTTTCACAACATTATTAACCTAACATTTGCTAGCAAGTTCTCCAATGCAGTAAGTTTCCACCTTGCCTAATCAACGATCCATTCAAATGATTAATTGATATGCTATTTCTAACATCTTGCTTACATGCTATGGAATTTCACATCCTCAACGCACTGAAATATTCTAGGATAGGCAGCTTTATGAGGCCTATCCTTGAAAACTCTGCACTAGATATGCCTGCTAAATTTCTCCATTGCTATCCATTTTTACCTGATCTTCCATGTTAGGTACCTTGGCTTTTATTAAGGATACTACATTGGTTCCCACTCTCATTAAATGTTATCCATTTCATAGTAAAAGTTTGTAAGTTTTCACAAGATCAATAGTTTCTAGGTGAATTAGAAAAGTTTGCAGGTTCTCACTGGATCAATTGTTTCTAGGTGAATTACAAATTCATTTCAATTCATCCTTTGGTTAAGTGTTGTCTAAATAATATTTACCAAAGGTAACCCTTTTCATAATCATAATATAACTATCAAGCATGGTTTTTGTAGAAAAGCATGAAAAGGCTGAAGGAATTAGTGGCTAATCTCTAACATGCAAATTGGGTTGAGTTCTGATTTAGTACATATAAAACATAACAACTTCACATCCATATCAGTAGTTACATCCCTAAGTACATCCATATAGAAGATTGAGTTTTAAATCCTTGGAGTTGCTGGAAGTCAAGAGTTTGTCGTACTTAGATCTCAATGATATATCTCCATGACTATTTTGTATTGCATTGAAAAACTAATGGGAAACAATGGATAATCTATATTGGATGATGCCAACAAAATCATGGATGAGGATGAGCAATATACATGTGAACGTTGTTTCAGTTCAGATTTAGTGCAATAAAAGATACCAAAACTGTAGAACCATATTTATAATCAGTTGGATGATTATTTCTAATACATGGAAAAACTAATGTGGAAATAGTGGATAATATTATATTGGATGATACCAACAAAATCCAAGATTCAGATGAGCAAAATACATGTGAAAGTTGGTATATTAATTCAAGTTTGCTATAGTAAAAATTACCAAAACTGCAGAATCATAACTAGCTACATCCTTAGTTACAACTAGATCTCAATTATTGATTTGTACTACATGGAAAAACTATTGTGGAAAAAGAGGGAAATCTCTATTAGATGATGCCATCTAGAGTATGTTGGCTAAATACATGTGAAATTGGGTACTTCAGTTCAGATTGGCTACAATAAAAAGTATCAAAACTACAAAGCCATATTTATAACCAGTTACATCCTCAGTTACATCTAACTAGTATGTTGAGTTTTAAGACTTTCAAATTTCTGTAGATGAAGAATCCAATATTCATGGTTGTATAAATAGTTGAGTTTTATAGGCCTTATTCAAATGACCAAAATCCCCTCATAACTGCAATTTAGATATGAATTTAATATGCAACATACTTTAGAAAGCTCCTGGCATTTCAAAAAACTTACTGTTTCATCTTTCAATCTTGTACCTAAATTTTGCTAAACAACTCATTTGAAACAAATGAAACTTTTTTCTGCTACCACCTTCCTAATAAGCCAAGTGGACCTTGTCACTTATCATTAGAACAAAGCTGATTAACAAGGTCCTTCTAAATAAAAAGAAAAATAAACCAAGGCTTTTTGTTGAATATCCCCAAAGATGAACAAAATCTCACTTTTCAGCATTCTTACTGCATCATTATCTTAATAAATTTCATTAGTTCATTTGTTTCAACATCTTGGAGATTAACTTTTATTAGTTTTTTCTATGTTCACATTTTTTGTCATGGACTTCTGCTTGAGACCCCAAAATGAGAGATGAGATTAGTAACTAGGAGGTCCCAATGATTTTGTAATATCATCTTCTTAGTTTGAATCTTTGTTATTTTAGAAATGCATAAGGAAGTGATGGCTGCCACACATGCAGTATATCCACAACAAATAATATACAAACAAATTAGATGCATTTTATATGCATTTTCTGCATTGCCCTTTCAAAACCACCTCTAGAGGTGACCTCTACAAAAAGCTGATGCAGATCTAGCTCCTTGTCATGTCCTCAACAGGTCCCCTTTAATGAGGGCCAAATTGATAATGCATAATGCTAGCCCTTCCCCTTTAATGAAGGTCAAACTGTTTACATACTATCCCTTTTGAAGCATATGAGTGGTGATAATGCATTACTTGGCAAGCCAAGTGATAGAGGAAATGACCTCAAAGCAAGAATGAGAATATTGAAACATCAAAACGGACAAAATGAACTCAATAGTTCCAATTTCCAAATATTGAAACATCTAAAGATCCCAAAACTAATTTCAAAGGGAAAAATTACTAAGTAATACTCATACAATAATGGATTGGTATTTCAATAAGCAGCCACAAATATACAAAATTATGCAGTAGATGATTTTGACACATTCTTACCTTGCTTCATCTTCTCTCGTCAAGAACTATCATCAGCAAAACTTTGGCTATATCTCCAGATCTGCTTTTTATCGCCTAGTGTAGAGGGGATGAAGCCTACAACTACCTTTTTTTCAGCAACTTCTTGTCATCCAAGCTGATCAATAATAGATGATAAACCACTTGACTGTGCTGAAAGGAAAGGAATCAACATACCAGACTGATGCCAACTAATTTGCAGATGAACAACTAACTTGAAGATGAACGAGAACTATGAATGCAACTTCAAAACTAAAGCACTTACACTAGAAAACAACAAGGAAGACAGCATAAAACAAAATAACCTTTTAACTTCATTCGACATCAATTGTATACAAAATAGCTTTGTCATCCATTTATACGGATGAGAATGGCAACGGGTCGGGTCCTGAACAAGTGCCCGAATCCAAACAGACCCACTTAGATACAAAATGAATATACTAACAAAATGGATAACAAAATAACATATGTAAACCAAATTTACTTTTCAACCCTTGGTCTGCCTCGAGTATCTACGCAGAGGAACCTCCTCTCGCACCTCTCGCATAAGCTCTAGGTCCACAGGGGATCCCATAGTTGAAGGCTCATGGACTGCACTGAAGCCCGAAGGTGGAACCTGAGGCAACAAACTGGACCCAGGAGAGTGACGGATCTGGTCCTGCCCTGCATCACAGATGAAGCCCAAGAGAGAGAAACCTGTATGTGCGATTCTACATAGGGAAAGTGGGGGGCCAAGAAAGATAGAGATTAGACAAAGGGAGAGAAACACCAAGATCAAAAGAAAGCGATAGAGTGCAAGGTGATTGAGAGGGAGAGAGAGGTATGGGCAAGTAAAATTACCTAGCCTACAAAGGAAGAAGCTAAAATGGAAGGCAGGAGGTGGCTTCTGTGGCAGTTACAATGTCCATATCCCCGAAAAAAGGGCACCAAATTCTTGTCGTTAGGTGGATTAGGAATATAAACACCATCATCCTCTTCATTTTTGGGAAAGCTAATCAACACCCAAATTAACCATCGCTACTCTTGATTAGGAAGCTTTGGTGCCACCTTCAATGTCAGAGCTTGCACGATAACTTTATCAATGCCCTAATTAACCGTCGCCACTTTTTGAGTAGGGACCTTTGATGTCGTCGATGACCATCAGCCGTAGATGTCCATCAGTGATTGAATATGCTCCATCGACAATGAAGTGATCGTCAGAACTTGGTGGATGTTAATTGACACACAACCATTGACGGCGTAGCCAACATCGACATCAATCATCAACATGGCCACTTTTCAAATCGATGTTGTGGGCTTCTCTTCTTCAACCAACGACTAAACAAGGATACACGTCGCATATGATCACGAGCCACTGACACAGCAAGCAAAAGGGCATCGCTGAAGCCCATATTTATTATAGTTTTGCTTTGGCTTTTATCTTCCCCATACACTATAGGGATATGGGAGTCCTCCATTTCAATGCATTGAGCAATAAAGTTTATTTTCCCCTAAACAAGTGTGTCTTTCTCTTTTATATCCAAGCATCCTTGTTCTCTCATGTAATATATTGCTTGATGACCAGACTTCCCTTATGCTCTCATTATTCTCATTGCTGCCCTTACATTGGGCATATTTTCAATTTTGAAAGAATCATTTACTAGCATACAGGTTCATGCATTCGAGCACTCACATGAATCACAAGCATATATAAACATGGAAACTTCCACAAGCCTATAAGTACTTGTACTACATATGAGTTCCACAAGCATACAAGCACTTGTACTTTCATATGAGATCCACAAACACATGAGCACGCATGCTCTGGTATGAGATTTACAAGCAAACAAGTACTTTCATCTTGATGTGAGATTTTCTACACTTCAGCGCACACAAGCATTTGCAAGCATACAAGCACACACACTACCCAAACACTCGTATATAGTGCAGAGAATTTTGCACTTCCATGCGCCTCTTGGAACATCCCTGTGAATTAGAACTGTTATGATGCACATGAAACTTGTGCTCACATGCACACAAGAACACATAAGCACTACCTTCTGATTTGTGTTTTGGCACACCAGAACTTGTATTCATGTGAATACCCAAAATTCATGCACCTGCGTTTTGAACAACCTTTGCAATATACAAAACTAGTGCACTTACACACCAGAACTTGTATTCACGTGCACACACAACACATGAATATGCTAAAACTCAGACTATTATGCACAGAACTTGCACCCTAGGTACATGAAACTTGTGTAGTGTACATCAAACTTGTGTCTTTGAAACACACCCCTAGAACTTGTATTCCATTGGCCAGAACTCCCATTGTAAAGTCCTTGGTGCCTCGGCTCCTTGAACTCGCATCTCCGATGCACCCCTTAAACTTGCCTTACAATGAACCAAACCTTCACAAGTTCGAAGTTGTATTCATGTGCATACAGATGTACATTGGTAGAAACCTTAAAACTTGTGTTCATGATCATATAAGAACTCATAAACACCAAAACTTGTATTCATGTGCATACAAGAACATAAGTACAATGGAACTTGTATTCACATGCATGCACGAACACATGAGAACATAGATTTGACTAGACGTTGCATAATTTTGATATGAACGTCTTGAAGGGAACATGTTACAATTATTCAACCTTCCTTTGGGAGGAAGAAAGATTTCTGATCATAACCAGCAAATGATCTGAAAAAGAGGTCACAACAAGACCATGACATGAACAAAAGAGAATCTTGATGAAATAGAGGGAAGCAAATCTAGGAAATGTCATTTGTTTCAATGACTAACTGGACTCAAGAAAACCAGTGGAACTCATATGAGGGACAATGATCGAGATCAAACTTGAGTCAATAAGGAAAAACAAGCACTGGGAGATGGGCTCGGGCAAGCATAGTGGATACACTGGAATAATCAATCAAGAGTACTGGATAGGTGTACTGTTCACTTACGTCTATTCCCCAAAGACTGAAATCCATGAACATTCTCACGTAATTGGAAAGTGGAAGTTGAAACGAGTCAACAATTGAGCAAAAGCTATACTAGGACACCCAAATGGTGACGAGCCACTATAGCCTATAGCGTGGTGAGGTATTTCCATCACAAGTGAAGGTCATCCTGAAAATAAAAGAACAATGGAAATATAGAAAGAAAAAGTCAAAACCACCAAATTACAAGAAAATAAAAGGAATGTAGAAGAAAGAATAATTCTATGGAGAGCAAGGGAAGTCTTATATCAGAAAGACCTCTACAAGAACCTCAAATTCTCTTGCAATCAAGAAATTGATGAAGTCAATGACAGGTCCTCTAAGAGAATCCTCATGAACTTAGAAGCTTGCTCTTAAATTCATGACATGGACGTCAGAAGAACTCTTCCTTATAAAGTTAAAAGACAATGATCAATAGAAAAATCTATTTCTTAAGAGTTCGATGAATAGCAATGAAGTCCCCTCAAAATGCTAAGCTCAAGAAAAAAAAAATCTCGAACTCAAATGCAGAACTTTTGACCTCATCCTATCGGACACATTTTCTAGAACAATGAACAAGAACGTCTCAGTTTTCAAACTATGACAACTTTTTAAAGAACAAATGTGTCCCAGTTTCTGTAAATTTCAAGAGGTTTTCACACCTAAAGTTCTTCTTCTCACTCAGAAATTTTACTTTAAATTTTCACAATTTTATGAGTCTTGTCTATGCCGCTAAGCATAGTTTTTACCGACTTCTAGTAAAGAGGGGCTTCTGTAGACACCCCAAATTTTACAGAGGTTAAAGTTACTATTTTACCTTCACAATGTGATTACAAACTAATTTTCAAAATGAAATTCCAATAGTTGGGGTTATTTATCAGAATTACAACAAATTCAAATAGGGTAATTCTTATTTATACAAATCGCTAAAGATAGTTGAAACCAGCTTGTTACCAGCTTAAAATTAGCTCACCCTAGCTCAAATCAGACACCTGAACCTAAAACTGCAATTTAGCTTGATTGTATGTCCTTAAGTCCAACCAGTTTAGAATAAGTTTATTTTAGTGAAAAGAAAGTGTTATTTCACTTAGTTTGAGTTATGAAGATGAAATTTCAATCCTAGTGTAATTCACTGGCTTCCATTGGGTCACTGTCCCTCCCATTTTTCAGAGGTCTAAGTTGAATTTGAGTTCAACCTAATAGAGTGAGCTGAATTCAAGATAGGATCTTGTTCATCATGTATATATCAATCTTCCCTTCGTTTGGTTTGAGTTGATTTATCCATATTTGAGTTCAATTTCATTCCGAAGGTCCCAGAGCTTGCTCTCTCTCTTGTTTTTTAGGGGTTTTAGCTGAACTTGAGCTCAACCTAATAGAGTGAACAGAAACTGAGTTAGGATCATATTATCATCTATAAATCTATCCTCCCTTAGTTCAATTTGAGTTCATTCATCTTGGTTTGAGTTTGATTCAGTTCTAAAGGTCTCAAAGCTCATAGTCTTTCCTATTTTTAGGGTTTGAGCACAGCCTGAGCTCAACCTCATGGGGCGAGCTGAAACTGAGCTACGATCATGTTTATCATGTATAAATATGTTTTTTGTTTATTCAATTTGAGTTCATTAGTCATCCTCGTTTGAGTTCAGTTCATTTCTAAGGTTCCAGAGCTCATTTCTAATACATGCTACAATCTGTAAACAACTAAATCAAATTAAATTTTCGATTGTATCCTCTTACCAGTAAGTGGCTGATCTAAGAACCCCTAGCTCCATAGTAAAAATTTCAATGATAACTTGGTTATTCAAACTCTTTTCAGTTTCCCTTTATAAATATGACATGTGTGGCTTATAAATTTTAGAAAATTTGATTTTTAGAACAATCCAATTAGAATTTTTCAGTCCAATTTTAACCAAAGCTGATCTAGAAGTGTGCATCAAGGCAGGTCTAGTATGATTGAGAAAATTCAACCGGAGCTCTGGAATTACACATGGGAGTAAAACGGTCATTCCTTTTGAGCCATATTGTTCTACATCAACAAAGTTCATATGCCACATATATGTTACATTATGGCCTTCTTTGATAGAGCCTTAGCCCAAGTCAAATCCATTAGTTGATTTCTTTTTAAACCAAGATCACACCCAGGGCTTAAATAGTCATTTTCTTCTAAGCCATATTTTTCACCTAAATATAGGATTATAAGCCATAAATTTATCAAACTTATCTCCATAACTCCAGCTTTCAATCCCTTTTTCATTTCAATTTCTGAACAAGTAAATTCAAAATTACATTCAAAGGTAAAATAGTCATTTTAAAAAATACTTACCCATGTCCAAGGGTAAAACAACAATTCCATTTTCAATAATGTCATTTGACACTTAGGTCATATGTTACATATACCTAATTTATAATATTTGGAGCATCAATTATGATCTCTTCATCCATATTTTTGGATCTATGAACTATTGTCAACTAGATTTCTTATCTAAAATTCCAATCCAAATCTCCTATCGCACCCAAAATCCATTTTCTAAAACTTTTCCTTGGATTTAGATGTTGTTATGAATCTTAGAACCATATTCAGAATCCATTTTCTAGAATTTTGTCTAGATTTAGATTAATTTGAATTTCAGAATCATATCCAAAATCTATTTTCTAGAATTTACTCTGGATTCATATTATGATCTAAATCTGAGAACCATATCCCAATCAAAAGTCCAAATGAATAATTATGCACATATGAGAAAAAGGTTGTGTTTGATTTTGTTGGGCATGTCAAATGTCAATCTGAGCAGTCACTCATGACTCGTGCAGGACTCTAAGTTGAGCACTTTTGGTTAAGATGAAATTGAATTTGATGTTCATACGACTCCATAATGAATTTTTTAGTTTGACATAAAATATAATATATGGTTTGATGTGTCCTATCTTTTCATTATGTTTACACCACATTGTTGCTCCATAAAACATGTCAGCATGGACAAATGCTAATGATTCATTCAAAACTTTGCAAAGATCAGTCCTATATTGCAAGTTTAGAAGAGTTCTTCTCTTTCCTCGCACTTTAAAATGGGTGTCCCCTTCCTTCTAAACACACCCATCTCCTATGAAAAATTCCAGTTAAATGTTTGAAAAAAAACTCAATGAGAGAGAATTTTCTTTAAGCTTGATTTGAGTCATAATAGTGGTCAATCAAGCTAAAGGAATAAGACTAAAAGGAACCAACTGAGATCATGGGTCATCCTAGCAGTAGGTGTGGTTCAAGAAAATTACTTTTCTGTTTTTTTTTTTTTTTTTTTTGCATTTTAGTTCTTTTCTTTCCTATTTACTGGATAGCATGCTGTAGGTTTTTCTTTTCCTTCTTAGCATGTTTAGGTTAATTTATTTTTTACTTTGCAGTCTTGGTTTAGTTTATTTTTGTTTTAATGCTTAGTTTAGCTTACTTTCATTTTAATGCTTAGGTTAGCTTATTTTCATTTTAGTTCATAGGCTAGTTTAATTTCTATTAAGCACGGTTCTAGTTTAGTTATTTCCTCTTTTCTTTATGGATTTAATTTAAAAATCTCTTAGGTTAGGGATGTGACATAGCACTATTATCTCTCTCTTGTTCTTTTTAATGTTTCAAATTCTAATTAGTGTATGTTTGGTTTAGAATTAGTGTATGCTATCATGTGGTTTATTTTCCTTTTTAATCATAGTTTATTAGAATCATGCATGTGCATTACTTTTTAACTATGCACCTAGATCTAGGTCCATGTAGCATCTAGGCTTGACTGAATAGTAGCATGCCATTTGACAATAGTTCTAGCATGCGAAAACACAGCTCAACCTAGACTCTGTTGGGCTTAGTATCAAAAACATAGTTTTCAAATGCATGTTTTCTAATTTCCAAACCCATTTTCCAAAATTGATTTTCCGAAGCCTAAGTTATGACATGGTTGAGATCTAGTCTAGGTCCAAACCTAATTTGAGTCTTCTTGGACCTGGCTGAGACCAGCCCTAGAACCTACTACTTTTTAACTTGATATGGCCTAAAACTTTTAAAAACTTGACTCAACTTAGTCATACCTAGTAGATTCACTTTGTGCCTAGGCCCAAACTGGATACTAAACCCACTACATGGATTTACCACCTAGACCTTATTAGGCTTGGCTCTACCTTTATTTAGACTTATCTCTTAGGTATGTTGATCCAACCCTAGTCGATATTGGCCTTAAACTTAGCAGCCAACAAAGATATCCCTGTTTTCACTTAAGCTTATAGCTCATTTTGACTAGACCCAGACTTGATTCTCTAAGTAAACCTTTCCCATTTTGATGGACCTCTAGAGGTCCACCTCAAGCCACTAAGTACTAGTTATGATAGTTTAGAATGGACCAAGATCCATTGGATCAAATCTTGATTTTGGAACTAATGAACCCAGAACTTGAATTGAGTTCTAATTCTAGATTAGACATAAATGCTGGATCAAAGACCAAATTTTGGATCTATAAAGTAGAACTTGGAACATGGATCTCGCAATGGGATGAAAAGAATGTTGGATCTCAAATTCGTATCTCAAACCCTAAACTGGATCTAGATAAACCCATTTCACTTTGCTTTAGATCTTTAATTTGATGTGCACCTTAACCAAACCTTGTATTGGATCTAGATTTGCCAAGTTCAAATTTGGATCTTAAGTTATGATATTGGATCCACATAAAATCAATTTCTAACATTGATTTTGGATCTTAAAATCTATTGGATTTCATATTTCAGATTTTTATGTCCACATCCCAAAACCCTAGAAATTGGATCTCACCAATATTTGAACTTAGTTCTGCATGCATCATATTAGGCTTAGGTTTAGTTTGCATGGATCAATGATGATCAGGAATAAGTCCGAAGTCCTTCAATCATATTATTTATTCATGTAAATGTATAGTTTGATTGTCCACATAGATTTATAAATAATAAGATTTTTTAAACCTAGGCCACGTTTATTTCTGTATTAGTAGCTCAAGATGACGATTAGAATTTAAATTTAGGTTAGAAACGTGGTACTTGGTTTGATTACCCCTGGTAAAGACATTATGAATGGTCAGACCTCATGCCAACAGGATGGGTTTCATCTCTTGGATTCTTACATAAGGAAGATATAGGCTTGTAGAAGGAGATTCCGACAAAAAGAATACATCAAACATAATGGCTTCCTAGGCAGTTGTCAAGATAATTAGTCGGCAACTGACCCATAGGCTACTGAAGCATACCAGCAAGTACTTCAAATATAACTCAAGCACTCATGACAAGAATCTTAGACTTCTCCTTGTTCACATTTATAGCAAGGCTTCCAAGGAATCTGTAAGTTTTATTAAGAGTGATCTAGAAAGCTTTAAGAAGCTGGCAGGCATGAAAGTGAACAAGATGTTTAAAATTCTTGTAAGGAGTGCTCAATGAGTTATACTTGAAGTACTTGTTGGTATGCTTCAATAGCCTATGAGTTGGTTGGTTACTAATTATCTTTGCCTTCCCCTTTCCCCAACTTATAGAGAAATTATTCTTTCCTTTGCTTACCAAGATTAAAAAGAGACTTGTAGAATGGAAGGCAAAGACAATCTCACATGTAGGGCATCTCTACCTTATCAAACGTGTGTTGTTAACATTGTCATATTACTTGATGATGGTTTTTAGGCTCTCAAAATAGTTACTAAGAAAGTTGAACAAGCTTGCATAAGATTCCTATGGAATGAGGATGAGGGTAATAGGCATATTCATTTGGTTGGTTGGAAAATACTCAGTCCCCTCTAATGATCAAAAGAGAGTTGGCCTAAGGAGGGTAGAGGGAATTGATCAAGCCCTTCCAGCTAGCCATTGTGTTAGAATGTTGTAGAATAAAGCTTTACAATGACAAATACTTTTGTAAACACAGTTTGTATATTGTTACAAAGCCTCTTAAAGGTTCATGGGATTGGAAAGGATTAGGGTTGGTTGAAGTTGGATACAGAAGAAGATAGAATGGCAGGTTGAGAATGACAGCATGGTAAAGGTATGGACTCACAAATGTAATGCAAAAATTCAACTATTTGAAATTGAAGGGCAACATTATGGGATGGGGGAAAAAGATATTACGTTATCCCTACAACATAGAGCTGGCATCTAGAGAGGGCAGCACAATGAGGTATTGAGACCTTTGATTAAGCCTTATATGTCCAATTTTGTACCGAGAGAGGCTTTGTATAGGCTAATTTAGGGATGATGACCATGAATGTGTTGCGTATGTGATATTTGGCTGAGGTATAGGTTGCAATGTTGTAAAGAAAACTAGGACACTTGGCTTAGTTTTGCCCCTTAAAAAAGCTATTGTATGATGTATATAGCATGTGAAGGTTGACTACTTATTAAAAAAACAGTTGTAGAGATATGAAATGCACTAGGTTAGTACATGTGTAATTTGTGGACAAGTGGAGGAGACTGATAAGCGTCTCCTTGTCAAGTACAAAGTAGGAAGTGGATTCTGGAAGTGGATAATTGGATAAATTTGGTGCATACATGATCCCTCAAAGAGATGCCCACTATGAGTTTAAGAGATGTATGGAGAAGAAAATCAAAGGGTTATGGAAAGCCACGTGCTGGAAGTTGATATTTTTCGTTGTTTGTTAGAAACTTTGGGATATTCGAAACAAGTGTCTTGATGAGGATATCAAGCAGACTGTGTATCATGTGATAATGGACAAATGGAAGATGCATATCTCAGCATCAAATGGAACGAGAGTGAGCTAAACAAGATTAACATATGGCTCAAGACAGGTATTTACTATGAGCAGAAAAGGGGGAGTAACAACAAAGAAATTTGTATTCGTATTCGGTATGAAAATGGGAAAAGGTCGAACTAAACAAGCATGAGCTACTACGGTGATGTAAGGTTATTAATAAAAATGGTGGCCAATGATGGGGTGGCTTTGTATGACAAGAAGATGAGAATTCTTCATAGCATTCTCAAATTTCATAAAGAATATAGGAACAAGTATCATGTGATATCCCGCAGTGATGGGTTCATTCAAAGGTTGAAAAAAATTGTACGAGGGATAACAAGAAACAAGGAATTGGAGGGCATTTTGTGAGCAGCTGGAGTAGATATAAATGTTGAGAAAGGACAAACTACAGAGGAGCTTGGCAATTTTGTTTAGAAGCACTTCAATTCTAACTTTTCATATTTTTGCAGAGCCAATAGATATCTAACCTATTCCATTTTTGTTTTGGCAAGGATTCGGCTAATCCTTTGTGACCTATAGTTACTAAGGCTTGAATTTTTATTGGCCTCCCTATTTTTTTTATATATATCATTTTGTGTCCAAAAAGGTATGGGGCTTAGCACACAACAACCCTTTCACTTCACCTGGCTTAGAATTGGGAATTCATCTTTGTATATGTATACACTTGTGCCCTCAACTGGGCGTTTGTTTAAAATTGATTTTATTATAAGTTGTTTTCCAATTTTCAATATGTTTGACATGATGATGAAACACAAAATATATATTTGTTATTGCACTATTTCTTTTTTATTTGTTGTAGTATGTTACACTTAGTGAATGGGTAATGTTTGAATAGCAACTTTATGATAAATATTTAAATATGCCTTGTTTTATATTTTACCTCAATGTCAATAAATTGTAAATGATACAAATACCAGCAACCACCATGTTGATTTAAGTGAAGTATTCCACTAGTAAATACCTACACTAGTGAAATTAAACCTTTTTCAGTAGCATCCTTGTGAGTCACATATTTCACACGTGCAAATCATTGTTACATATCCATGAATTATTGAGGGCTTTGAATTATTGGTGCACATATGCATAGGCACCTCACATGTGTATATCTGTAACTTGAAAATATTGCATGTTCATAGTTAGCTCGCAAGTACACATCTATTAAATGCCAATATGCAAGTCCATAAAAGGAAACTCTACAAAATAGCTCTCAAGGTTTGCAAAACAATAGTTTTGCTTTTGCTAGTCATGAATGGTCAGTTGCACAAGATTTGCAACTAGCCATCCACCAGTCTTGTTGCAATAATTGCTGATGCCATTTTCATAATGAGTGTTTGCTACATTTGTGCAATTGAGTTTTCCCTACCAAATTAAACATCCCACACACAATGAAACTCCTTGTGATCATGATTATGGCACCCCTGATCAAGGCCCATGATATAATGGAAATCAGTTTCTCTACTATCAATGCAAAGAGATTGAATATGAAGGTCCTTTGTAGACTACTGAATATGTAGGACCCTCTCTGGCAACACATATTATGATGGTGGATCCTGCAAATGGGACCCACTAACTAGTCCTTCGTCTATGGACGATCCTACTCGCTTGCAGAAAAAAAAATGGGTACATTAAATGATAAAAACCCACTCAAATATCAAATGATGTGTATTTCATCTCTTCCTTTGTGTTATGATAATCATGATTATGCCCCTAGGCAGGCCCTTCAATTCAAACCATCTAAACT
Source organism: Nymphaea colorata (assembly GCF_008831285.2). Taxonomy (NCBI): domain Eukaryota; kingdom Viridiplantae; phylum Streptophyta; class Magnoliopsida; order Nymphaeales; family Nymphaeaceae; genus Nymphaea; species Nymphaea colorata. Next base: position 10,166,563 of record NC_045145.1, read on the forward strand.
CTCTCTCTCCCTGCCCTCACTTTCTCTCTCTCTTTTCTGAGTTTATATTCAATCTCTTTCATGCTATTAGTGTCCTTTGAAAGCATGGTGAAGCCCTATAAATCTCCTTCGTCCTTAGCAAGGCTTTTAATCTATATTGTCTGGAAAACACACTATGGACTAGGGTTTCATATTGAATGGTAAAATATTCCTACTACTTGCATCTTGATTCTTCTTGCTTTCTTACCATGGTGACAACAAGGAGAGTGAAAGGGATGATTGCCCATCCTTGGTTGACCAAAGCATACAAGGATGCATCAAATCCAAGCTCACCAAAGAAGACATCAGAGGCACTGGAAGAAAGTGGAATTGTCGATGAGGTCAGTGGTCTCACTTGGGGTGAATTTAGACATTCAGATGAAGTACTTGCTAAGTAATAACCTATATCCAGATTTCACCAAAAAGAAAACCTCATCCTCCAATCCTACATCTGTTCTGTAAATCAACACACAAAACCCTCCTCATTGCCAATAATTATTGACCATAGAAGCAACAATCACCAAAAAAAAGAGGCTCACAAGCAAGCAAAAAAAGATGCACCAAACCAAAACTACCAAGAAATTAGCAAAATATGGTGGAAGAAGTTGGAATTGTCAAGAAGTTTGATAGTCTCACTTGGTGTGAGTTTATACATTCAACTGAAGTACCTACTAAATACTACGAGCCATATCTGGATGTCAACAACATGAAACCCCATCCTCCAAACATACAAGTGTTGTGGAAATCAATACATATCAACATCTCTGTCACCAACAATTGTTGACCCACAAAAGCAACAATTGTTGGTGAAAATAGCGTAGAAGTAAACAAAGGAGTAGACATACTCACAATCACCCACGAAAGAGACTCAGAAGCACATAGAGGAGCTAAAGTTTGTAAATCCCTAAAAGTAGAAGGAAGCTAGCAAGTCCCCAGCCCCCAAAACAATTGTAGTTTTAGTGAGAGAATGTGTAGGTCAGATAGACCATTAGAAGAGTAGAGGTGCTATCTATTTGTAGCACACAATAAATTTGCATCTCCCAAACATGACATACAACCAAATGCAATTGTATAGGCAGATGAAGTAACATTGTCATCGTTTTCCACAAGCAGGGAAGGGTTCAGTCATTCCCCAAGGTTGTTGAGCCAAAGCAAAAAATTGGCTAAGGTGCATCAACAATACAAATGGTCAAATAGAGCTTCGAGGGAAGGAAACTTTCATTTGTGTGTTGGTAAGCAAACAAAATCAAAGGATGGAGAAAAAGAAGAATAAGTATAATAGAACTACAAAACAAGTCATGCATTTGGAGGAGAAAGAAGATGAGCATGAGTAAGATTCTCATGAGAAAGATAAATACGTGAAAGATGTAGAAGATAAAGAGGATGAAGATGAGGACAAGGAGATGTTTAATGTGGAGGAAGTTGATTATGGATTCAATGTAGGGCAAAAAAAAACAAGGGTTGTAAGGGAGGGCAAGAACAATAACATGTATGATAGCTTAACTATACTTTGTAATAGTACTTTTGTATAATTGGTTTCTCCTTTTCTCATTCATCAGAAATATGTCTTTTCTACTACTTATTTTGTCATTTTCGCTAGTTTTTATTGTGTTTATGTCATTGTTACTAACATTACTACTTAAGTTTATAATGTTTTTGTTTCTCGCATCACGTGTCACCAACATTTGAGATAGGTTTGTGTATAGTAATAAAAAAATGCATTTTTTTTACTTACATGTGGCTATGGGTGTAGGGTCCTTTTATATTCAATGTATCTAGCCCAAGGTGCATCAGTGGTACTCGAAGATAGCTGAGTTCCAGAAGCAATAGTTGAGAGCCATGCATTTCAGTAGCATTCTAGATAGAAAGCCATTTAAGATCTAAGATAACCAAACTTGTTTTCTTTTTTGTCCTGATATTGGAACCTATATACCAATGCATTTTAGTTTAGTGACTTTGAAATGACTAGCGCATTGGAAGATATATATCATATCACTAAACTAAAGTTTCATGGATCACTAGTAGTTGGATCATTGTAGCATGATCATGTGAATGCAACATAAGATGTTCTACATGTTGAAGAGGATTTGTAGGAAAATATGTCATGACCTATGCTAGTAGCTTCATTAAAATTGGTTTACTAGAGAATGAACTTAGTTAAATCCTCATAACAAGCCCAAGACCAGTGGTTGATAAAGAGTAGTGCTGCTTCATATTGTTCTTCTTCGGCCATTGCCTATTCTGTGACATTTCTAAAGGTAGAATCCATGCATGGATTATGCAATTCCTTGATAACCTTTGAGAGGTGGACAATTATGCACAGGGCATGGGAGCACTGGTCCACCATTGCAACCCCAAATGTGTAGGATACAAAAGAACAAAAACACACTTCTCTTTTCTAAACCAATTGTGGAGGTAAATTGATATTCTTTTGATTTCTTATTTACACTACTTAAGTTGTCATATGTGTGTAGGTTTGGATGTGGGAATACATCCCCACTCTTTCTTTGAGGCAGTGAGAAAGAAATAATACAAAATATCTAGCTGGGTGAAGTTTATTCTTCATAGACTGTGACAAAACATGATGCATCATCATACTTTGCTTTGATTTGGTAGTTCAATTGTTAATTTGCTGTCAAATATATTTGATTATTGTTGTATTATCTTCCTTCCCCTATCAAATATGTTGATATTCCTACCTTCTATGTTATTTCATCAATTAGTCACTGTCAAGTTTGGTTAGTCTAACATAAATTTGTTCTGTTTATAGATGTCAAATTTTAGAACTTGCATTCATTTGTAATTCTTTTGCTGTCAATATTTTCAATCTTTTTTATTTTGTTAGTCCATCAATGTAAAACTAATTGATCTTGTTGTTATGTTATTTTATCACTATGATAGTGGTTGATATTGTTGTTATGTCTTTCAAGGGTAGGCAGAATCGATGCGCAATCAGTAGGCATGACAATTGGATGTTGAGAACGCTTTGTAGGTGACAAATAATGGTGGAGGAATATTTGGCTCCTTTCAAGAATGTCATGGAGTAGTAAAACGGTGGATATGTGCTTAGGCAAACTGCACTGGATAAGCCAACTTCTCAACAGGTGCAGCCACTGATCAAGTCTAGAAACACATTGCACACCTAGTTGTTGTGCTGCAAGGAAGGTCTGCTAATCAAATTTACAAATAAGAACATGGTGGAGACTGTGTAGAGAGGTACCAAGGTAAAGGTATATAAGCATATATTGAAATGGATGCATGATTAGATGTTCTTTCTAACCAGTGTGAGAGGAACGACAATCAAGTGACATGATAGTCTCCTCATGTATCAGAAAAGGTTAAAGTTGAGTTCTCTTGTTCATCATCTGGCACTGACAAGAGAAAACCACCACCATTAGTAACGTATGGACATGGAAGATAAAATTGTGATGTTGCATCAATTACATGACCACCTCCTTGTTAAGGTCAATTTCCAGATAGATAAATTATGCTATGTGCACCCCTTATCACACAGCTGCTTTTGCTTTTGAGAAATTAAAATTTTAACAAATTTGCATGTTTATATGTACATTAAAAATTGGTTATATTCAAATTTCTATGTTTGTACATGCATTTAAAACTCATCATAATTTTCTTTTTAGTTTAGTGGATGATTGATTTTTTTTTATAACTTATTTGTTATAGTATTTGATACTCAATGTTGCAGTTTTAGTGTAAGTTTGGTCAAGGTTTTTTTTTTAATTGCTGACCATTACTTATTGCACTGCATGATGTGTTTACCAGTGAAAGCCATCTGTAGCTGGCAAAAATCCTCTCTGTGCAAGTGAAGGGGTAAGTGCATTTGAAAAAGTTGTGTTTTTGTTGGAGAACCACGCATTAGGTGACAACTGTTTCACTAGTGAAGGTCATTTTCTTTATCATTTGTATTTGTTAGTGTACATTCTACCTCATACTTCAACATTGAACAAGTCCAAATAAAGGAAGTTTACTTGTTGATACCTAAACCTACAATTTAACAATAATGGTTATCTTAAGTTGTTGATTTAAGTTTTCCCCCACAAATCCTAACAAGCACGCAACAATGGTAGTTAACACTGATTGCAAGTGGTCATTCAGGAGACACATCGAATGAGGTTTTTTAATTCATTTGGCATTCCAAAAAACTAGCAGTATTTTTTTATAATAATCTTTTAATATACAATTCATACGTGAATCTAATTCAATGTTATATAATGTAACTTTTGATCATTACAAGATTACATATGGGCTATGCAACTGAAGATGTTATGAGAGTCCTTTACCTGTTTCACTCATTTCCCTTGGGTATTTGAGGAGTGCCTTGCACAACCCCCTCATTCATGCGGTTGCATTTTGGTATAAGTTTTGGTCAAATTCATTTTTTATTATTGACAAATAATTGTGGTTGTTGGTAGTATTTGCACATATGGAACACCTTGTGTCATTATTCGCTAGTGAAAGTCTTCTATAGCTAGCAAAAGTCCTCTCCTCATTGGTAAAAACCAGTATGCATCAAATGTTCATAAAAAATTGGATGAATTTTTCAAAAGAATCTATTTTTTTGTATGTCAAAATCATCCAAGATTTTCCTTTTCCATGTTATTTGTAGGGTCTCTTTAGCCTGTCAAGGTCAAAATTGTCATTTGGTTGGAACCTCCTATTAGGTCGACCCTGACAAGCACAGTCTCATCACCTAGCTTGGTCATCCTTTATTTTGTGTATTTGTTTACATGTCCATCCGGATTCTCACTATGTCGTTTTGTTAGTCATATGATCAAGACATTTCTCTTGTACACATTGTATATCCTATTTTCAAAAGTGTCCTTTCCCCAATTGCGAGTAGAGTGTCAGAGTTTTAAATCAAGGTTGTTTTATTCCATTTTATTTTCCCTACCATGCAATGTCACTACAATTGGGGTCTCCTTCTCAAGTTTCTTTCTTCTATCAAAGTCACTTCTCCCCATCTCATGTTCAAGCATCTTGGTATTATTTCATGTGATACGTTTTTTGATAGCCAGATAGGTTCTTGTCTTCATTCATGCATTTCCTTCATTGCCCTTCATACTATGGCATCGATTTTACAAAAACATTATAAGATGCAAGGAAATGACAATAAAAGGTTTTCAATACAAAAATTTTGGTTTTTAAAATATGAGAGTAGTTGGTCCACAACTTTCCACATCTAAGTACATACCAAATTTCTAAGCTTTGTCAAAAGCCCCGAGTTTCCAAGCATATTTGAGTTTTCCAATTTTGCACTTCAGTGCCATAAGTTGTCCAAAATTTGGTGCCTACAAGCTGGTCAACTTTTGCACTTCAATGCATGCAAGTTTTCATTCCACATTTCAATGCTTACAGGTTTCTCAATTTTGCATTTCATTGCATGTAAGTTTTTCAAATTTTGCCTCTTGGTACATGCATGTTTTTTACAATTTGCACCTAGGCCTGCACAAGTTTCCCCAAATTTAGCATCTTGGTACAAATAGGTTGCAAGTTTCACAAGCTTTCCAAATCATGCACCTTGGTGAGTGCATGCTTTCAAATTTCACAGGTTTTCCAAATCTTACACATTGGGGCACAAAGGTTTTTCACTTTCACAAGTTTTACAATTTTTCACGTTGGTGCATACAAGTTTCCTAATTCACAAGTTTTCAAAATTTTGCACCTTGATATGCACAGGTTTTTCAATTTCACAAGTTTTTGCAAATATCACACATGTGTCCTCACATATTTTTCAAAATTTTGCACTTTACTGCATGTAGGGTTTTCAAATTTCATGTCTTGGTGCATATGGGTCTTCCAATTTCACACATAAGTGTGTACAAGCTTTCCAATGACACTCATGGTTTTCAAATTTTGCACTTCGGTGCACTCATGTTTTTCAGTTTTGTAAGTTTTCAAAATCTTGCACCTCGATGTACACAGGTTTCTAGTTCTATAAGTATTGCAAAATTTTGCACCTTCGTGGATGAAGGTTTTTAAAATTTTGCATTCTGGTATGCTCATGTTTTTCACAAGTTATTCAATTTCATAAAATTTCCAAATTTTTCACCTTGGTGCACTTAGATTTTCAAATCTTACAAGTTTTTCCAATCTTGCACCCCAATGCGTCAAATTTTTTCAATTACACAAGTTCTTCAAATCTCACACCTCGGTGTGCACAAGTTTTTCAATATTCACACCTCGGTGTAATTGGGTTTTCAATTTTGTACTTTGGTGTATATTTCAATGCCCATAAATTTTCCAGTCATCTACAAGTTTTCAATTTCAGACAAGTTCATCAAGTTTTGTGCTCTTGCACATTATTTTGCACTTCAGTGCAAACAAATTTCACAAGTCATTTCATGCTTTGGCACACAATTTTCAGGCTTTAGCGTGTACAAGTTTTTTAAAATTTGCACTTCTATGCTTACAAGTTTTCAAATTCACACTTTAGTGCACAAGTTTTTCAAGCACATGCAAACTTTTAGGTTTGCACCAGTGAGTAAAAGTTTTCTATTCACACACAAGTGCAAACAAGTTTTCAGTCGTGCTTTGGTGCACTCAAATTTTCACAAGTTCTCAAAATTCCATGCATTTGCACATAGTTTTGCACTTTGGTGCACCTAAAATTTCACAAGTTTCCAAAATGATTTTGTGCTTCAACACAACATTTTCATGCTTTGGCACACCATTTTCTGCACTTCGGCACACACAAGTTTTAATAGAAACATGCATTGGTATAAGATTTTGTGTTTTGTCTTCCCCTATTGAATGTGCCCTGACATAAGATTTTTTGAGCTTCAACGCAAACAAGTGAATGTAACAGTTTACACAAGTTTTTCAAATTTCTATTGTTCTAGTGTAATATTTTGTGCTTTGGTGCACCCAAGTGAATGTGCCTTGGCATAAGATTGTCACATTTTGCTGCGCCCGAGTGAATGTATTAGTGCATAAATTTTCATGTTTCAGGGCACACAAGTCTCGTGCTTTTGGTGTAAAATTTTTGTGCTTCTGTGAACACAAGTAAATGTGCTTTGGTATAAGATTTTACACTTTCGTTTCTCGAAGTGAATGTGCCTTGATAGAAGATTTTCGTGAAGAACACACGAGTAAATGTACTAGTCTACATAAGATTTCAAACTTTTGTATTTCTAGTATAAGATTTCTGCTCTTCAGCACACTCAAGTGAAAGTGTCTTCACATAAGATTTTCGCACTTCAGCACATACAAGTGAGTATATCATTGCGTAAGTTTTTTGTGCTTTGGCGAACACAAGTACATGCACCTCAACACACGGTTTAGCACTTTGGTGCATATTTTTTCATGTGGTGCCCATACAAGTTTAAATCTTAACAATCATACAAGCACTCGTATTTGTACGAGACCCACATGCACTCATATTTTTATGAAACCTACAAGCACCCATATTCATACGGGTCCCACAAGCACTCATGCTTATACGAGACCCACAAGTTCCCATATTCATATGAGACCCCAAGCACGTAGGCACTTGCATTTTAATGTGAGATTTTGTACTTCAGTGCATATTCATACACTTTAATGCTCATTTTCGTGCCTCAGCACATACAAGTATTTCAAGTCTAGTAAACATTTCTTACAAGTTATCATATTATATCTTGCTAGCACTTAATGGTTCTTGTTTCTCTACAAGGACATGAAATTTCAGCTTATGATCTGCTAATCTTCAAAAGATGAAAGTTTTGACATGACCAAATTATAAGCCAAGGAGCAAGATCAAGAAAATAGAGGGAATCAAATGTCTAGGAAATGTCACTAGCGTTAATTCCCTAGTAAAACAAAAGCTTATCAAAAATCAATTAGAGAACAAGGCACTGAGTTGACCCAAACAAAACCAGCAAAACATAAAAAAATAAGTATTGAGAGATGGGTTCACAATAAATGTAGAAGTTCCACTAGATCAGTACTCAAGTGTACCAAATATGTGTAAAGTTGGTTTGTAGCTATCCTGTGAATCTATGTGATCTATGAACATTTGTCTAATCATGTCGTCTCAAGCCTTTTGAGCTCGTACAAGTAAGTTCAATGGGTGTTCAACACATGGTACCTTATGGCCAATTAGTTTGGGTGTTGTCGACCAAAAATTCATTATAAGGGTTCTATAGAAGGCTCGATAGACATGACATTGCACATGATAAAGCTACATGGCCATCAAAAGCGATGGAGCATCATAGCAACCTGTGGGGTGGCAATGTATTTCCCCTACTTGTGTTGGTCGGCTGCAAAAAAAAAAAGTCAAAAAGACATGATCAAGAATAAAAAAAACCAAAAACAACCAAATTCAAAACAAGCAAAAATGTTTGCCTGTAAAACTAAGGCTGCTCTAGTCATGCATTCTCTAGTAAATAAAAGAAATAAGTTTCTTGTGATTACAAAGGGAGTTGGGGTACTGACAAATTCTGCACTAAGAAACCCTATGACATAGAGAGCAACTTTTTTTAGTTTATCATTTGGAAATGAAAGAACAATTATTTTAGATGAACTTCACAACATTGGCTGAAAATTTTTTTTTATGCAAGAACAAAATCATGAAAATCTTTATAAGATACAAGAGAAACAAGCAAAGGAATTTTATCAAATTTTACAAGCATTTTTATAACTCCACAAGTATTTCACAAGCATTCATGTTTATGTGAGAGTTTCACACTTCAGCGTAAACAAACATACAAGCACATGCATTGCAAGAATTTGACAAGCATTTTCACGAGCACTTACATATTATGTGAGATTTTCGTGTTTCGGCGCACACATGCAAACAACTACTCAAATGCATAGATTTTACAAGAATTTTCAAGCATTTTTGCAAGCATCACACTAGTATTCACACTGGGGCATTTTTTTAAGTATGTTTCAAAATGAGATTTCAAAAGTTTGATTTCAAAAATATCATCATTTTCATGATGGGTGTTTGGCCTTTTCCATAAGTGTGGTTCTCAGCTCAGTAGAAAAGAGGGGCATCTGTGAACACCTAAAATTTTTACAAGTCCTAATGAGCATTTTATATTTCATCATGAGATTTTCAAATTGATTTTTAAAGACTAATTTCAAGAACAAAGGGTCATTTGTGAGCCAAACAATCACTTGTTACACCAACATTTAACATCGAGACCTAGACCACCTTGGTTGTTTAAGTTAAAAATTATCATTTTACCCCTACATTTTGGTATCTCAACTTGAAAACTATTGATTGTTTCACCAAAATTTCGTGAATTCCCTAATATTTGAGCAATTAAGCTATTTCTCAATTTTACATGGCCCCAAGAGTCTCCAAAGTCAGTTCACCATAGTTATCTCAATCTAAAACCAGCTCCCCTATAGCTCAAAGAAGCTTCTTGTAACTTAAAACTATGATTTTTAGCTCAATCAAGTCCAAACATGTTTACGGTAATGGAGACAGAGTTTTATTATTACACTTATTTTGAATCACCTGACCCAATTTTCAGGTTTACATTAACTTGCAGAATGCCACAAGGTCTTTTGCTCTCTTATTTTTTTGAATTTGAGCTCAACCAGGAAATGTAAGCTAAAACCAAGGTAGGGCCATGCTTATCATATATAAATCAAGCATCCTTTAGCTTCGTTTGAGTTCATTCATAAAGGTTTGAGTTCAGTTCAGCTTTAAGTGCTTATCTCTTTCCTAATTTCAAGGGTTTGAGCTAAATTTAAGCTCAATCCCATAGAGTGAGCTAAAACCACGCGAGGATCTTGTTTATTATCTATAAGCTAAGCTTCCTTTTGCTTGGTTTGAGTTTATTCCTTCTACTTTGAGTTTGATGCAGTTTGCAAGGCCGTGGAGCTTATTTTTAATACTTGCTACACTCTATAAGTTGTTTCCGAGCTTAATTTTGTAAAATTACAGCAATTTTCTTCAATCTTTCAACATCTCCCTACAAGTACGTAGCTTTTTTAAGTGTTCTCAACTCCACTTGTGAAAATTCCAATAAAGTCGGATTTTGATGGCCTTCCTCAATTTCTCTTTATAAATGTGACATATACAGCTTGGTAGAAATTGGTTTTGACTTTTAAAGCAATCCGAGATCAATTTTTAAGCAAGATTTTAACCAAAGCATATTTAAGAACCTAGACATAAGCTGGTTTAGTCAGATTGAGAAAACTCATCTAGAATTTTAGAAATTCACATAGGGGCAAAATGATTATTTTCTTGTTGAGCTATATTCTTCTACATCAACATAGGGTATTTGTCACATATACACTATGTTATGATTTCCTTTGCTTCTGGAACCTTAATTCAAGCCAATCTCCTTATTTGTACACGTTTCGACCAACAATCACACAATAATATTTTGGTCATTTGCCACTATGCACGTATTTTTCATAAAATCTAACTTAGGAGCCACATGAACCTAACTTAGCTTTTCGTATAAATTTCATGCGGCTGGTAAGCCTAAGCCAAGCCTGGCCCAATTTCACATTAAAACTGAATTTTCTAAAGACAGCAATTAACCTGAGCCTATGCCCAGCTAGGTTTGAACATAGTTTTTGCAAAAAACTGAACCTAACCCAGGTGTAGTCCATGTCATACAACTTGAACCTTCCTAGCCCAGCTCGAGCCAAGTTTGGGTTCACACAATTTTTAGATCTTCATTTCATATTTTTTATCTAGATCATATATCCTAGTGTTATTTCCAGCTTTGGAACTCACATCCAAGTTCGTATATGATCTATCTTTATAGATCTAGATCCATTATTCCCATTTAAAATCTTGAAGATCAAATCATGATCTAAATTCTAATGTAGTATCTAGATTCATCTTCTAGAATTTCCTTGGATATTAGACTTGGATTTGGGTCTCAGCATCAAACCTAGATCTAGGATCCACATGTGAGCATAATGCATATTATATCTCAAAAAATACATCATGATTTTCTCACTCCATACTTAATGTGAATCATGTTTAGTTTAGTTTTCTTTTTATTTTTTAGGAATGTTTAATTTCATTTATTTTTTTTAGTTGCTTTAATAATGTCACAGTTTAGCATTTTTATTCCAGATTATATTTATTTTAATGTCTTTAGGGTAGATAGAGGGCTTAGGTATGCCCCTCCCTTCTTTGTTTCTTTCTTTTAATTTCATGTTTTTGTTTATGTATTTTTACTTAAGTTGTGTATATAGAATACAATGTTCTTTCATATTTTCTTTAATCATGCATTGCACCTTTATTTTGACATGCATTGAACCACCTTGCACCCACATGCACCTCTTATATGAAACCAGAGTAGATCAGGAAAGTAGCCTACCTTGTGTGCATAAGCCCAGGAATGTGAAAACCTAAAACTAGTCTGAACCTCATACAAGAATCCTTTTCAAACCATAGGCTTGTCTAAAATGTTTCAAAAAGCAATCTCTTTAAAAAAAATTGAAAACCATAGGATGGTTGTGATCAATAATAAAGGCCCCAACATAAAATCTGCTGTTTGGAAGCCTTTTAACCATTGTTTTTGTAGGCCATCCACATCTCAAAGTTCTCCTATGAATTTGTTTGGCTTTAAGAACTCTTCTTTTAAACATATATAACTCTTTCTTACAATAATCTCATTCTGATTTTTTTCTTTCCTTCCTTCTGACGCTAACCTACAGGTAAGCGCATAGTTATTATAATATATGAAGATATCTTTATTCTCACTTAATGACATTCCTACTCGTAGAGCATCAAACTCATAAATTTTTGTTCCTACATGCACGTATCCATTGGAATAGTCTCTTCAGGTCTGTGCTCATTAGGAGTATGCTTGCATGCAGTAAAGTCATGACTACCATGTTTTTGCATGCATATTGAAGATCCTTGCATGCATCAAACTCATTAATGTCCTGCATATGGACATGACCATCAATATTTCCCTCTACTCTGTGTAGATCAACACTATCTTCCATGCATAAAAACATCCACTACGACCCTATTCCTGCATGCGTGCAAATAATGAAACATTGTGATCTTCTACATATACATCCAACATATAACTCTCCTACTAGAAATCATCTTCAACCACAACTATGCATGTTTTTCAACCAGCATGTCATTTGTGTTATCATCATCATCCTCAACATTAACAATTGTGTTTACAACCCACAAATTAGTTAAATGTATATGTTTTTACAAAAGTAACAACATCTACAAAAGATATAGTAACTTTACCAAAAACTCTAGCATTTCAGTTTGCACTTGTAGCAGCACCAATGACATTTGGTATAAAATGCCATACATCAGTTTTAGCATTTATGTTAAAATTGGTAACAGATACTGGTCAAGCTGCATAAAGTAATGCTTTACTGATAGCATATACTAAAATTATAGCACATACTGGCATAATTAATGGTGTTTACATTAAAATGATGAGAGATTAGTGAAACAACAGGCAATAACACTTTGTTGATAGCATTTACCTTAAAATGACAAGCGAGTAGCAAAACTACATGAAATAATCCTTTACTGGTAGTGTTTACATTAAAATGACAAGCGATTAGCAAAACTACATGAAATAATCCTTTATTAGTAGTGTTTATGTTAAAGTGGTAACAAATGTTGACGTAACTAGATTCACTAATGCTATGCTGATAGCTTTTACGTTAAAGTGGTAATATAGGCTTGTGGAACTACATGCAGTCATGCTCTACTAAAAGTGTTTATATTAAAGATAAAAGAGGCTTGTGTTTTCATTGTAAAGAACACAATAGATAGTGTTTATGTCCAATAGTGACCGCTATGTAGTGGACATGTTTTCCATAATATTTTACATGTAAAACATTATTAAAAAACCTAGAATAACGACCGTTTTTGTATATCTTGCTTCAGTTTAACATTACATAGAGGATTACAACTGCATAGGCATGTTAGTTCTAACAACATTGTCTCTTTAATTGGACAGTGGCAGTGACTAATCATGATCCTTTCTGATCACATTATGCTTCAATGGAACATCCTTCACTTTCCACGCTTTAATTGATTTTGATACAACGTGCAACATGCAATGTAAGCGCTCTCTTTTTTTGGTTGACAAACTAATTTTTACTTAATGTCATTTGCATACCTTGTAATTTTGTTTTGAAGAAGTGTCGTCGGAGAGCTGTTCATTGGATGCTTGAATCAAACAGAAGTCACGCTCAATCTTTCTTTACCAAGTGGAAAAATTGAAGTTGTTGTTTCATAAATAAGAATTCAATGAAATAGTAGTAGCAAGTGCAAAGAGCAAAAGAAGGCACATTTGGAATCCACTTTATATTATGGAAGTAGGTGAAGGGTGTTCCTAGAATTCCCTTTTTATATTTAGCTCGTGTTATCATGCCAACTTGAGGGCATTTACAGAATGCGAGCCTTTTAACTATTTCCAACTTGCAGATTCGTCATACGATTTTCACGGACATTCTAGAAATGCTACCTTGTTATTTTCGGGTATCAAAGCCTTCAAAATCTAGCTGATCCAAAGGGCGGCACATTCACCACCCTCCCTTATCAACGTTACTAGATTATTCAAATTAAGATGGATAGTGAACTCAATAAAGTGACATTATTGCATTTGATATGATCATAAGCCTCTTTGACATCTAGTTGTTCCTTAGAATAGTGAGAATCCAACGAAAGCTTATGGGGAAATTCTACAGCATTGCCCATCCAGATGTCAGAGCTACATATGAGAGCAGTTGCTGTACGGAGGTTTATTGTATAAATGTAAATTATTTTATTCTGATATTTCACTAAGCAGCAATCAAGTCATCGATCTATATCTCTTTTTTATGTTTAAATTTAGTTAAAAAGAAAACCTAATTCTGAGAGACGAAAGTTGGCATTTACCAGATTCTCTGGCGAAGCTGGCGTTTGCCGGATTAAGAGTCTGTCAACTCCAACTATAATTTCCGCTCCCTCTCTTACCTCTGGTTTCGTACAAACTGGCTGCATGTGGAATGATGATATTTTTGACTGACAGTTCGAGTATGGGTCAACAATAGCAACGCAGAGTTGTGAGAGGCCCCCTCCACTCCGAGGCCATGATTAACCACCAAGAGCTATGTGCCAATCCGTGGCCATCTTTTGTCAGCGTCCGAGAAAGAGAGAGACTTGTGACTGAGAGCCTGAAATTATGTAATGATGACGTGACTGAATCGTTGGGTCGCCATTAATAATCTCTCTCTCCCTCTCACATCAAGTGATGATGTCATGCATTAATTGATATCCTCGTCGCCAACGGTCAAAAAAAGCAGAAGCAAACCTTACCAGACCACACTTGCGAGGAAAAGAAACGGCAAGACATCTTAATCTGTTATCTTATTATGCTCTCGCATTTTGATCTTTTCTTTATATTTTTTGTTTTAAGTAAAATCAATTGTTATCTTGAAAATGCAAGAAAAGAAGCATAACATATGACGTAGAATTCAGAATGGATTTCATGCTCCCGTCCTAATATACGTAAGTACAGTTGCATGTGCCCTAGCTATTGTGATTATCTTGTTAACGTTACAAATAAATAAAGTTGTAGGGATACCAATCATCTTACTTCGAAAGCTGGGTTTTAATTTCAAAATAAAAGAGAACCATTCCTTTTCCAGTTTAACAATACGATACGTGCATGTTTAACAACACAAAGGCCTGACGAACAATCAGAAAACGCAGGTGCACTTGGGAAATTAGAAAATGGCACCGCTAACGTACGCCCTTTGAAACCGTTCCTAAAGACTCTGATTAACCAACAAGTCTGTTCTAAACTCATCAGATGGAGAAATAGAAAGAGAATGCGAGCTATCGCATGTGTTCGTTTTTACTATGCTCACTCGTGGGCAGTTAAGTCTGAGAGTCGCATGCAAATAGGAACAAGGGCGACTTAAGGAAAATCAGTCTACCCTTTATGTGGGTCAGTCACAAGGAACCCAGCTATTTTCCAATGCCAGGCTTGCAGGAACATTGGAACAAACGGTATGCCACCAGTCAAAGTCGATCTCTCTCTCTCTCTCTTTTATATATATATATATATATATATATATATATATATATATATAATTCTGATATTAAGTTAGAATATTCTAACGGTGATTTAACCAGCCCTGTTAGTTCAGCTTGTTTTCAGCACCGAAGTCGGCACCAACCTTCGCGCATGGTTTTGAGAGAGGGAGAGTCTCAAACGACAAAAAAGCCCTTTGCTCTTTTTGTTCCCATGTCTAGTCATTTTCTGTGACTGCCGACCCCGTCAGCATGAATAAACCTCATAAGTGTCCCTTCATTCCCTGAACGCGCGACCACTACTGTGTCTTCCTCTTCGACGTCTTCGTCGTCCATTTCAGACAACCAGCAGAAAGAGAGAGAGAGAATGAGTGAATGCGGTCTACACCACGTCAATACCTTTTCAGAAAATCATAAATTTACGTCCTAAATTTACACCTAAAATTTACTCCTAAGGAGCATAGATCAAATAACAGCCGCTAAATGCACGACATAGGCATACTTTCTACCTCCCCAAATATATTATGTTACTGAAACTTACATTTCTGTCCGGCCCTAATTGGCCGACCATATATTTTCATTGAGAATCGCAAGAATATCCTTAGTGCCTAAAACATTCTTGATACTGATCAAGTAACACTCTTGAACATCAGATACTGCTTGCATCTGCTATCTACTACTTTTCAAGTTGGTACATATAGAGACCCTTTACAACTTCACTCCAAGTTCGGCCAAGCGGGAAGAAAGGTCATGATAAATCATGCGCACGACTAAGTTACACTTGACATAGACATGAGAACCTCACACTACACTTAAAGAGAAGGTGAAAATTAATTAAGGAGGTTGGCATGGACATGATAACCTCACAGTACACGTAAAGAGCAGGTGAAAATCACGGAGGTGTAATAAAAAATGCTGAGCTACAAACACCTTTGATCAAATCTATGAGTTATTAGGCCATTAATCGCAACTAGCTAGTAGCTAGGGCCACTTTGCACGTGGAGATTCAGGCTTCATTTCATCGTTGTTCAACCCTGTTCCAACTAAGGGCAGTTTTGTAATTGTCATTGAAATATTGAACTGGAAACTCGCTCTCTCTCTCAATAACTTTGCCTCCCTCTCTCTTCGTCCATACATATATACATCTTAGATGCTGGGTGAGGAGAAGTCGCGGTCTTAGATGCTGGGTGAGGAGACGGCGCAGTCTTGCTAATTGGTGCAACGGCCATATAGCAGCTCCCGCCATGACATTGGCCCCTCTGTTTCCTTCTCCGTCGTCTTCACCAACACCATTCTTTTGTTTGAGTGGCCCTCGATGGACAAGATGGCAGCCCGCTGTTCATCCAGGCCTGTGCACGGGTAACAGAGGGCCAAATAGGATGCTGTGAGCAAGAAAACGGCGATATCCTTCCTGAGCTTTTTCTTGGAGGACCCATAGTTTATATGGGTGTTTTCTTGACCTTGCAAGTCCAAGAATTTGAAGCGGGTCTCATGGTTGCCTTTTATGCTCGCTATTCATTTGGAAGTTGTGAGGTTCAAATCTCAAACATATGGAGGGCTGCAAATTTTTTTCTATCCCTCGTGAGCTGTGTTGCATATAACGATGCTTATGTTTTCATGTATCAAATCTTGTGCAAACTTCTTCCTTGAATGATCTTTGTCTTCCTCCCCTCTGTGGTGTGTTCGAGTGGTTAGCAATATTACGTATATAGATCGTTTGAGAGGAGATATTCTGAAAAGAGAGATGATATTTTCATATCCTTTGATAAGGTAAAAAGGGTTTCATTGAAAAGACAAAACAGGTTGACATTGGATGGGCGGGTGTATGTACATCGTATTTTGTTTGCCTCTTTCTAGAGGCTTTTACTGAAAATATGCTCTAAGTATTATTAAGAGTTAATTACATTAATCCTATGTACTCGGGGATCTTTCGGTTTTCCTTTTCCGTGTAATTCTTTTGGATAAACCCTCTCATAAACTCAAGACGGTGAGTACCGCGGCCATTCTGCTACTTTACATGTGGTGACCTCAATTACATAGAATTAATGTAATCTAACTCGGTTTAATGTAGAATTTTGCCTCCATCTCTCTCTCTCTCTCTCTCTCTCTATATATATATATATATGTGTGTGTGTGTGTGTGTGTGTGTGTGTGCGCATGTGTGTATGTCCGTCCTTTAGGCTAGTCGTTCTGCTCCAATCTTACCAAAGGATCACCCCCATCATTTATACATGGAAGAAAGTCAATGCACAAAAGAATGGAAGGATTCTTTAACATGCATGAAAAGAATCCCAGAACCTATTACAACAAGCCACAGGGCATGGCTTTCTTGGAACTAAGGAATTCTGAATCTGGCAATCTGAAGGATTTTACCAGGGACTTTATGTGCTTACGCCATTTTTTGGGACTGATCCGAAGATGGAGTCCTTCGCTGAACAATGGAACTAAGCACGATACATTGCCAATGAGCCGATTCACATAAGCGTGGCTGTCCACCTAATAGCATGAAGGTCCAACCAGCTGCTCTCCCAGTTGGAAAAACATACTTTTAACTACCTTTGACAAAGCAAAACATTCTGGATATGACCTCTATTTCTGAAACCTTCACAATCTAACCTCCTCTGAAGGCAGCAACTTTTCAGACCAACGTATTACACACCCAAATTTTTATCTCATTTTCAAGCCCATGTGGCAGTGAAGGATGCCCCAAGCCTTCCGCCTGCTTATTTTGCTTAAGAAGGTAGAAGCTTTTCTCTTTGGACTAGATGAGAAATACTCGGCGCTCAGAAAACCATCATCCAAAATCATCTTACAGCAACCACCAATGAGCAATAGTCGTAAGGCTATCTTCCAGTGCCTCCATCGCCTTCCGTATGAATTCTTAGTGGAAGACTTTCTTGGGAGGAACACCTTAGTTGAAACTAGTCGCTCAAAATTCTTTATAAGGAAATTGACCATCACCTTACTTGACGCCTATCATTTCACTCCCCCACACCACCATGCACTACATAGCCTCTGCATCCATAGAGGGAATTAGCCGAACCCCACACACCCTTATGCAACCACATATGGAAGGAGACGAAACACATTCATATAAGAACTGTCTACCATGTACTAATCCATACCTGTTTTGCAAGGTTGTCAAATATTTCTTTGTCTACATTCTGCACGTCACACATCCCAAGTGCAATGTTTCTATTTCAGTTAGCATCTAATTGTAATCTTGGGTATTTTCCAATTGATTTCCAAATGAAGCTGGCTGAATTTCCCTTCTTGAATACCAGCCATTTGGTCAAGCACTGGTTGGACCACGATATTCCCTTGCTGCTAAAAAGGTAGGTGTACGTCCTTACCATCCATTGGGTCAAGCATTGTTGGACCACAGTATTCTCTTGCTGCTAAAAAGGTGGACGTCCTCGTTGACCTATAATTATCTAAATGATAAAAATTTGCGACTACCCTTTTTTGATATCTGATGCTTACAATATTCTCCATCGAACCTCAAATCAATCATGGCCCTTCAGTATCTACCTGCTTCACTTCTAGCTATCTCTACATGAAGAGCTAACACAACGTTGGTAAGTTTTTTCATCATGCAACATCCATCCAATAACACATTCATCACATCTTTGGCTACCTGGCATTTGGGTGAATGACATCGAGCCAATTTGTCCTTTCACTTTTTGTCACATTCATCTCTTTCTTAGGGAAGTCTAAAACACATCCAAAGACAACAACGTAACAAATTACTAAGACGTGCTAACATGAAATCTCTATGTCTAATGTCATTGTGACCACCCATCTGCCAATAGCAAGAGTCCAAGTTTGTCCCAATCAAGCTCTCTTACTCCAACTACCTACTGTGAAATATGCAACTCATGGAATCCTTGAATCCTAGTGATTGCAAGGATTGGTCGATGAGCTAGTGAAGCAACTTGAAATGTTCCTGATCACCAAGAACAATGGATCCATCAAAGAGATCTGAAATTGTATTTCCTAGAGAAAATCTGATAGGCTTCTTCATTGCTAGACTGTCATAACATAATTTAGTTGAAGGAGTTTTGGGCTTCGTCATGGGACTTGAATCTGCAATATAGGTATGAATTACTTTGGAGCAAAATTTTGCTTTTGATTCTTAAGAAAGGGAATGTCTTCTTGTCTAGGAAACGCAAACGACAAAAAGAGATGCTAAACCATTAATGTGTATATTACTTCATTTAGAACCATCTCGTATGACCTAGCAGCCATTGGAAACCCAATGTGACGAGCATAGATTTTCTTGCTGCTCGATGGATTAGGCAACAATGATGAACCATTTATTGCTGTAGTTACTATCCTTACAGCCGTCTTCATCTTGTTACATGGCAATGAGACAAGAAAAAGTAATCTTATTGCCATTTGTCCAAACAACAATATGGCCAAAAAAGTAGGGATATGGCTACAAAAATAAGCATGGAAATTACAACAACAATTCATTTAGAAGATGTAGGTTCTCGCAACCAACAACAATAATCAGCAACAATAACATGAGATGGACAATGAAAAAAGGCAAGAGAACAAAAAAAAGGGCATTACTTGTCAAATTTGGGTGAAGTCAAATCTAATTTCTACAGCTAGTTTATTCAGATGTATCAAGTCAATAATGTGACCCAAACTCTTACTCAAACTCTCACTATTAAAGTCAATGACTCCAAGTTCCAAACACTAGCACTCGTGCTCATGTGACAAAGGATCCAAGTAATTCAATGATTACTCATATTATAGGCCAAAAAAGTCATGGTTGCAAATGATTGAAGGAAATAAGTAAAGGGAAGGAATTGTAGAGAGAGAAGAAGATGAGATAGAAAAGCACAACTGTGAGCAGGGAGAAGGTGGGATAGAAGTAGGCAAATGTGAGATCGAAAAGAGGAATAAAAACAAAAGGATCTATAATAAGTTGAACAGCTGATGTCTTTACTAAATCTCTTGCAATTAGTGAATTTTCAAAGTGTTGTAACAAGCTGAGCATGGCAGATATCTATGCTCCAACTTCAGGGGGATTGTTGACGTTGAGGTTGTTTTTAGAAATTTAAAGAATCTGACAGTTCTTTAATTATTTACGATAACTTTTTGGTTTACATTGTAGTTTTGTCTTGTACCCTAATTCTCCCTTAAGGGTTAGGGTAAGTGATCGATAAGATTTTGGGACGTGTTTTCTTCTCTCTCTTTCTCTCACGAAACAGTAGTAAGATGAAGCATCAACTCCAAAGTAGCAAGATGAGGTTCACCAGCTGCAGCTCCAAATTGGATATGCTCTAGCTCCCTCTTGAGGCATGTGATGTGTGAGGCTACATCCCCGAGCTGCCACCGTGACCACCATGTAAGTTCCTTCCTAACAAGCTCGAGTTAGAGACAACCCTAATCAGAGGGCATCCTCGAGTCGGGACATTCCAAGCATTGCCTACAATGTTGTGACTGTTTGAGACCTAAGACCAGCACCGAAAGTATCTAAACATCCTCGAACTCTCCTCCATAGAAGACACGAAGGGGAAAGAAAAAACAATGGATGAGTGATCAGACAGAGAACGTGGAAGCACCCTCAACTGATTCCTCTGTGCCCAATTTTGACGCCATGCAGTGTTGATAAGGCACCAATGTAGACGGCAGAGGACTCCTTCCCAACCCTGGCAGTTATTGGACCAAGCAAAGCATTGTTTCTGATCCTCCATAAGCTGCAAACCGCAATTAGACAAAAATCTAGTAAAGCATCTACATGAGGAGAGGCAAGGGCTTCTACCTATTTTATCCTGAGGCCCTGATCATGCAATTGAAATCGCCCATGAGGAGGACCGAGTCCTTCAAGGATAGCAAAAATTGTAGCAGCTGACCAAGCGCATCAGACCTTGTGGCAGGCTTTGTGGGCAGGTGAAGACCACCCACCAGAAACAAATCATGTGGATCACGTTTGGTGCCTATAGGAAAATCCAATATCAATCAAGAAGGATACCAAGTGCAAACTATATGGGCTATCCCTTGAGGAAACTCTTGATTAAATACCATAGCATAAGACGGCCATCTCACCCTCCATTGTTGAAATTTGGTAGCAGACGGCAATGTATCAGCAAGGCAAAACCATCCTGGGGAGTAATCTCTGAGCATGAAATTGAGGTCGTAGTTAGCCTCCCTTCTAACCATCTCTTCCCTGTTGAGGCGCTAACCTCAGGTTCAGCCCCTCTAGTCTTCGCCCCACTTGTAGCAGAGGACACATCTCGTGGGACCTCACTCATGTTCACCTGACTGCCATCCTTCAAGCTACCAAAAGGGTGTTTAACACCTTTGCCCCCTTCCCTGCCTCTCCTTTGGACGTTGACGAAGCTCCTTTTTCTAGACCTTACTATGCCCTTAGGTTTTGAACATGTGTTGCCAAGGACACCTACTGCCTTCCGCCCCAACTGCCATTAGCTCCCTCGTTGTATCCCCAATCTTGGACAGAGCGGCAAACCTATTTCGCGTTGGAGGAGCTGCTTTAGTAATGCTGTCCGGTGCGGCACCTGATTGTGTTGGAGCAGGCGCAGCTGACCTCTATAGGACTTCGATAGGTTCAATGCTGCCCTGGACCTCACTTCGCTTCAGACATCTCTTCGGTGGGTGTGTATTGATGCCACATGCCCTGCAGAACCTAAGACATCCCTCAAACACCGCTGGTTGAAGCAGAACCCACACTCCACCTAGACCAATCTCAACCTCCGTTGGGAGACTACTTTGAACGAGAATTTATATCAATATGCAAGCATAGTTCGTCTGTGCCATTGTCATCGTTGGGAAATCTGCTTTTAAGAAGTCCCCCTTCAACCGTAATGCTATTGCTTGAAAAATCCATTGATTACATAAATAGGGAGCTAAACCTGGAAGTCTGACCCACAACAGTGCTGAGAGCAGAGGGTGGATCTCCATTGGCGATCCTGGTAGCCATCTCTATGCCACCAACCCCCCATCCCTTCTCGATCACTAAGCTCCTCCACATTAGAGACACAGACAAGAAAATCCCCGTTGCTCAGAATAGAAATCTAAGGAGTGACCCTCAACATCCACATGGAACACAAACCAGAGAGGAGTTTGGAGATATTACCACTCACCTTAGAAGATGTACACATGAAGCAGCACACCACCAACCACTCAAAGGCTTCAGCATGCATGGGAGACCCTCATCAGGAACCAGGATTCTGGGGTGCCTGTTACCTTCCATGACCTGCAAAGGAGGAATATCCTCCTCGCCTGACCCCTGACAGCCAGCTACCTGATCCGCCCTCGAGACCGTCTAGGCACTGCTCCTTGCTGGTTCACTCTGGCCATCATTGATGCTTGCATACCCAGATTGAGCACTCGCCTCACACCCAAAGGTCTCCACCATCGAGCCACTACCATCTGGAGGCAAAGCTGCCTCCATAGATGAAGGCCCAGCTCGAAAAGACGCCATCCATTGCCCCCTTCAAAGAGCACCCACCCATGCCCACCATCGGGGCAACACCCCGGCGCCTCCCTTGAGAAGCTTTCACACTCCACCTCAGAGCCCTAGGAGAGAGAATGGAGGAGGTCTCGCTTTCCAGACTGATGGGAACCTATTCAAAGTTGATATTCTTCGATCATGTCTGTAATGCACATTCTATAACGGAAAATGTTTTCTTTTCCTACAATTACCTCGTCAACAGGTTTTTTTTTTTTGTTTTGGCTCTCTTTTATCATTCTTCTTTTCCCCTCCTTTCGCAAGTTGGGGTTAGCGTGCCTAGCTGATTTTTACCTGAAATCGACAGAACCTCTTCGTACAAAGCATGTCGTATCAATTTAGAAACACGCTTCAAAGAGTTAAACGGATCAATGTCAACATGTTGCACTAGATCCTCAAGAACTTACGCCAATTGAAAATCTTTTTCTCCTTTTCCTTCTAGAACGTAGAAGGCAAAACACAGAACAAATAAAGATAAACAGACAAACCTCGCTCTTGAAATTAAGTCAACCACCCTACCTGCAAGCATGAGGATATTCATCCCTACACTTGCTTGCTTCCTGCATCCCTAAAAAGTCTCAGTGGTGAATCCACACAAGAGAAAGAGAGAGAGAGAGCCATCAACTCATTGTGGCCCAGACACCTCGCCATATAGAACCAATCAAGTCGACACCTCCAAGAAAAAAGAGACTTACATAGAGAGACTACAAAAACCATAAGAAAAAGGAACCCAGATACTTGAACTCAATTAACAGACATACAATAACTAATACACCATTTGTAATACATGTAAAGCCGCTTGAGTGAATATAGCCTATAAGATAAATGGCTACTTTTTCAACAAGTATGTACCATCTCGCAGCTCTAATTTTTCCACTGATACAAGGCCTGATAAGAAGTTCTGTAACTGATGAATTGATTTGTCGTAAGGATGATCACCCATGCAAAACATCTGCAATAATGGTGAAGATTTGCTGAGCTGCTTTTCAAATAGATAGCAAGATCGTTATGATAACAAAAACTAACCACTCTTACCTTCAAAGTGTTATGAATTCGATCAAGGGTCATGCTACCAAAGTTTGTAAGCATTCCAAATACATATTTCTGTAGCATGAAAGAGATCATACGATTCAGACTAAACACATACGAATACAGTTTGCAATACTGCACTTCTTATACATGGCAGTATTTGAGATAGAAGAGAACTATATTTTGGTTTGGACCAGTTGGGAAGACTTTTTCAAATGCATGGAAGCAAATGACAGGATGAGAACAACTTAAATGAAACAAATGTCAGGAATACGCAGAGATGAAAAACATAATTAAGCATGGTATGCAATCAATTTAATTCCTTTAAGGCAGCAGATACCAACATTTCACAAATTACTCAAACTCCTTAGCATTGACTTGAAACGAATATATATGGAAGAGGAATATTCCAACCAACCACTCGTCCCAATCTTGCAAGAAATCATACTCAAAGCCCTACCAACTACCATAAAGGCCCACTAACATGAATTTATTCTCCTATACAACAACAAACCTCTATCACAAAGGAGGAGTACCCGCACGGTGCTGGTACGACACGGGTACGGGTACGGCCCTGGGTACGGTAGGGTACTGCGTTGACCGTACCGATTGCGGTCAACGCACTCAAGGTCATTTTTGACCTTTTTCATACTAGGTCAATGTTGATTGAGTCCAAATATGTTCAATTTTAATGTTTAACGATTTTTACATTTTAACTTAAACCATTTTAAGGTTAAAATTTTCGAAACCCTCATTTTAATGTCCCACTTCCCTCTTTTTTCTTCATTTTAACTTCTATATATGTATGTGCATGTGTGTGTATGGCCGTACCCCCACACCCAAGTTTTTTAAAAATGGCCCGTACCCGTACCCGCACCGGCACCCGCACCCGTACCTATGTGACATAGCAACAAACCAATCAATAATGCTAAAAAAGATGTAAAGTTAAAAATCACAAAACGTTAAGTCAAGAATGCATAACATTACATCGAGCCAAAAGCACAATCTAACTATTTAACATTTGGTTGGCCCCACCATTTGGCATCTTATAAACAGATGCACATAGTTAAAAATCTAAGAGAAGCCAAAGTTGTATAAATAGCATGTCAGAAGTTAGGGATATAATCACCACTACCAGGGATCTAGCAGTGATTACATGCCCTAGGTTGTTTGTCACCCTATTTCAGTTGGTGGATCATGGTAGTCAGTCGGCTGCTTGTCAATAATACCAGTAGCATTGAGCAAGCAGGATCAAGGAGGCACTTTGGACACAACTTTTATCAGACCCAATGCTGAGTGGAAGTGTCTTTGACCTGTCAGATGTCTTTCGAAGTCTGTTGTCGATTGTAGACCACGAAGATGAAGTTCAATTTGATGTTAGCAAATCTGATGTCATCCGATCTGATGAAGCCTGTTGAATGTCGTCTAAAATCGCCTGGTTCTGATACTAGGGGAATAGGAAGAGGAACAGACATGGGAAGCTCAAACACAGTGGTACTTGGAGCGAAAACATAAGGACGAGACTCAAAGAATGTAATATCCGCAATGACAATCTCTTTTTTGTTATGGGGATCAAAGCAACGATAGCCTTATTGATTAGCAGAATATTCAATGAACACACATTTGATAGCTTGGGCAGCAAGTTTGTTTTTGTTTGGGCCCAAGATATGTGCAAAGCAAAAGCATCCAAATACTTTGGGAGGTGTATGAAATAATGGTCGATCTGGATATAGTATTGTAATGGGGATGCATTCTTGGATGGCAGACGAGGGCAATCTATTGGTGAGGTAACAAACGGTAAGAATGGCATCACCTCAAAAGTAGGCAGGCATATGAGTATGCAACATGAGGGTGCGGGCCACATTTAGAAGTTGTCGATGTTTGCGTTCAGCAATTGTTGGGATGTGTGGGGACATGTATATTGTGGTCGAATCCCATGATTGGCATAAAATTGAAGTAGAACTGAAGATTTAAATTCAAGAGCATTATCAATGCGAATATTTTTGACAGTAACACCAAACTGAGTTTATATTTCATTGACAAATTTCTGAAAGATCCAAATGACTTCAAACCTGTCCCATAACAAAAATATCAAACTGACTCTAGTCAAATCATCAACCAAAACAAGGTAATACTAGAAACGTGAACGAAAGGAAACTTTACTTGGACCCCAAACATCAACATGAAGAAGATCAAACGGACTTTGACTCGATGGACTTTGACTCGAAGGGAAACTACTACGTGTATGCTTGCCTAACTGGCATGCATCACATAAGAATAATGCAAAAATATCTAGAAAGATGTGACGAAGCTTGGACACAGATGGATGACCCAGTCTGAGATGCCACTGCAAAGGAGAAGGCTTCGATGTGAAAGAGGATGCAACAACATCTACAGGGACAGAAAGAAAATAAAGCCCCTCGCGTTCATGGCTGCCACCAATCATCTTCCCAGTTTGTAAGTCCTGAAAAGAACATGAACCAAGATAAAAAATGACTCTACACTGTAAATCTCTAGCCAATTGCTTAACAGATAGCAGGTTAACAGGAAATCGAGGAGCCTATAGCACATGTGTAATGGTGCCAAAAGGTGTGAGGTAGATATCACCGTTGCCCAAGATACGGGACAACTTGCCATCAGCCAACCTGACGTGTTGTGGTGTAGTGAACCTGGTAAACGATAAAAACATCTGTGGCTGATTACAACAATGCCTGGATGCTCCTGAGTCAATCATCCATATCATACCTGGGTCATTGGTAGGAGCACCAACAGAGGAAGCCGAATCTATTGCAGTTGTGTTGGTCGAAGCAGGGGTAGACCTCTGAGCTAGAACCAGCTCATTCTTCTTTGCTTAAGTTGAGTGAATACGATGGAGAACAGGTAGGAGACTCAACCATAGAAGCTGTAGCCTGTGAGGAAGTTGCAGTAGAAGAAGAAGACCCTTTTCCTGTATTCGTTCTCCCTCCACCACGTCCTGGTGGACCAGCAGAATGGAGATGAGGATGCTTGTCCCAACATCGGTTCTCTAGATGCGCTAATTTACCACAATAAGAGCACAAAAATCTCCCATGTCCTGCACCACGTCCCTTAGTTCCAACAAAAGAACTATGGCTACGTCCTCCTGACATCACAAGTACAGAGACTGGGGTGTCATGGATAGGCTGAGTAAGAGTGACTGCAAGACGACTCAGCCTATTATAAGTATCTGCTAAGTCTGGGAGGTCCACTGCCTATGAGAATTTGAGACTTCGCCTACTCCGAAGATAACCCAAAAAGAAACTTTGCTACCATACCAGTTTCAAAATGTGATGCATAACAGTGCTTGCAAGATGGGCGAAGAGCTTTTAACCGTTCATATGCAGCCGTCAATGTAGCAAAATACTGTGGTAGATCTTGATCTCCTTGACGTATGTTACAAAGCTCCTCTTTCAATTGTAAAATTTTAATAACATTAGTAGCATGAGAATACGTCTTCTTCAGGAAAGACCACATATCTTTAGCTTTGGTGTAGGATGAAATTGTTGGAGCTATACGGGACTCTACACTGTTCATAATCCATGCCATTACAATGTTCTTATCTTCATCCCACGCAGCATATTTCCCTTTTTTCTCAAGGGGTTCATCTTCTTCAATAATATATTTCTTTCTATGACCAGCCACAGACATCATAAATACCCTGGACCAGATTTCATAATTCGAACCATCAAGTTTGATTGTGGTTTCATACGAAAAGGAGTTACCAGTCATCTTATATTCATTAGAACTTTCTGACCTACTACCGTCAGCCATAGTAGGAAACAGAAAAAAAAAAAACTGACACACGATAGTAAGGATGCAACAGTCAAATACCGAATAGAAATATATTTCTACTATCCTCAAAGATCATACAGGTATCGTATGATAGATAGCAAAACAAATTTATAATCACAGGAACTGCCCACATCTAAACAGCATAATAGAGACTAGCATGATGGATAGCAAAAACAAATCTGTAATCATAGGAACTGCCCACGTCTGAACAGCATAACAGAAAGTAGAAGATAGATTACAGAATATTTTCTTTTTGTTATTTTTGGTCGACTGCTATTGATTTCCAGTTTCTGCTGCTATCTGTCAACTGTTTACGCCGTCAGAAACTGAAATAGCTGTTGTTTTCAGTTTCCTCACACACTCTCAACACAAATTCTACTTTCTGTCGACTGTTTACACCTTCGGAAAACCGAAACTATTGTTGTTTTCAGTCTCCTCACACACCATCGACAGAACATCATCCACTCCAAAAAAAATCCACGTTCGTCACGCCTCAAACATCATAAAAAAAATAGATCTGCTCCACACGATCTGTTTTTCCTCATATCAAACAGCAACAATGAGATCCACTTAAGGATCTGATCACGCCTTCCACATAGGTATGATCAGTCCTTCTCCACGCAACACACCTAAACTTTATCTTTTTACTGTCTCCCTGTTGGTGGGTAAGAAGAAATAAAGATGGGCGACGAGAAGAGGAAAGAGAAAGAAGCCGCCGGAGGAAGAAGTTGCCGGAGAAGGAGGAGTCGCTGGAAAACTTACTTGGCTGTCGCCGGCGGTGGAGGCTCTGATACCATGTCGCAATCAGAGAGACAGAGTCGTTTCTGTTATTGATCACGTAACCCTAATCTCAGGTTAAAAGAGATTAGGGTAAAGGCTACATATTTACAATTTCAATCCACTAAAATATAAGAAAACAATAAGTAGTCCCTAGTCCACTTTCTAATATTAAAGAAAGCCTCAAATTGACTCTAAAAAGAACTTTAATAGGGAAAATAGGGCATTCGGAAGACATATGTTGGGATAAGCATGGTCGCCCTTCTGCTATACCCCTAAGAAGAGGTGTTGCATCTAAGCAGGGCAAGAATTCATTACAGTTTCCTATTGGATCTATCCAGACAGCTTCATCAGTAGTAGAGGGGTCTTTATCTTCTTCCAATCCTGAGATTGTGACTGTGAATATCAACAAGTTAGAGTATGAGGAGTGCTTAGCACATAGATGACAGATCTACTCAACCGTTGGCCTCTATAGTTATGATAGACAGTGCTATGTCCGTTGATACTGCTCCACATGATACAGGTACTACTTGGATTATTGATTCAGGAGCATCGACGCACTTTTGTAGTAGACCTTCTATGTTTATCGTGCTATACTCATTACCTCAGACACGTCATGTGAGACTTGCAGATGGTAAATGGTCTCCTATTATGGGTTATGGAGATATTAAGATTTCTCAGTCTATGACAATTCCTAATGTGTTATATGCTTCTAAGTTTCCCACTAATCTTTTATCAGTTGGACAATTGATTAATGATTTACATTGTCGTGTTACATTTGACTCTAGTGTATGTTCATTTCAGGACTTGCAAACTGAGAAGATGATTGGTGGAGGCTATGAGAAAGGGGGCATCTACTTCCTGTCTGATTCTGTGGGTATTGCAGCCGTCTCGACTTCTTCATTGTCCTCCTCCTTCCAGTGGCATCTCAGACTTGGTCATCCATTTGTCTCCAAGCTCCGTCACCTACTTCCTCATCTATCAGTACTAGAGTCGTTCCAGTGTGACGCATGCCAACTTGGCAAGCACACCCGTAGCAGTTATTCATTGAGCCTTAGTCCGTCCAGTTGTGGACTATTTGTTCTTCTTCATGTTGATGTGTGGGGTCCTAGCAGAGTTGCTAGTAGGTCTAGATTTCATTATTTCTTTGCCATTGTTGATGATTATTCTCGAGTCACTTGGGTTTTTCTTTTGAAAGAAAGGTCTGAAGTCATATGTACTCTCAAGAACCTTATTATTAAAATAAAGACTCAGTTTGGTATTCTTGTTAAAAGCATTCACACTGATAACGCTCTTAAATTCAAGGCATCTACCTTAATGAAATTTTACTCTGATAATGGCATTTCTCCTCAGTTTACTTGTCCCCATACCTCCCAGCAAAATGGAGTAGCTGAGCGAAAACATCGCCAACTTTTAAATGTGGCACGCTCCCTAATGTTTCACACTAATCTACCTGCATATTTTTGGGGAGATGTCATCCTCACTGCCTGTTACTTGACCAACCGTTTACCCTCATCCTTCATTGACAACAAGGTTTCCATTAAACTTGCGCACCCACAACGACCCTTGTTTCCAGTAGCTCCCAAAGTATTTGGTTGCACATGCTTCGTTCACATACTTGAACCTACACGTAATAAATTGGGTGCCCAAGCCATTAAATGTATCTTTATTGGCTACTCCATGAATCATAAAGATTACAAATGCTTTGACCCCTTGACTCAAAAGGAGTATACTAGTGTGGATGTGACATTCTTTGAGTCTTAACCTTATTATAGTTCCTCACCTACCTCTACTGAGATGCCACTATCATCTGATCCACTACCTATTCCTCCTATTCCTTTGGAGTCATTCCCTTACGAGTCTCCTTCTGGGATTCTCTCGTTGTAGTGTCCAAGTTTCGTGATCCTCCACTGGTCTACACACGTCGACAGGACCCTTCTTATGATCCTTCCCAAACCGCTTCTCAGGAGGTAAGCACATCTGAAGTGCGTATACCTAGTCCATCTGATCCCTGTCTATTGCTCTTCGCAAAGGCAAGCGACAATGTACTCTGCATCCTATATCTCATTTTGTTTCTACTCACGATGTTGGTAAAAGTATGCAACAGTTTATTCAAGCTCTGGCGACCCATGCAGTTCCTACTTGTCACCAACAGGCCTTATTAGATACCCAATGGAGATAGGCTATGCAAGATGAGATGGATGCATTAGCTCAGCGAGGCACTTGGGAACTTGTTGATCCTCCTCCTGATTGTGACATTGTTGGCTCCAAGTGGGTATTCACAGTGAAATATAATTCTGATGGTTCTATGGAAAATTACAAAGCTCGGTTGGTTGCTAAGGGCTATACACAGACTTACGGGGTTGATTTCTTCGAAACTTTCTCTCATATTGCTCGGTTGGGGACCATTTGTCTTATCATTGCTGTGGCTGAGACTGTCTATATGCAACAACCATCATGGTTTGAACGACAGGGGGAGTGTGGAAAAGTGTGCAAACTCAAGAAAGCTATTTATGGACTCAAGCTGAGTCCTCATGCATGGTTTCACAAGTTCTCTGAGGTAGTCTCAAAGTGTGACTTTCCGAGATCCCCTCTTGATCATTCTCTGTTTATCAAGAATAATTCCAAAGGTATGACCGTTCTAGTGGTTTATGTTGATGATATTATCGTGACAAGTGACTCTAATCAAGAAATTTTTGATACAAAGTTGTTTCTTCAAAAACACTTTGTGATGAAAGATCTTGGTCAACTACGATATTTCTTGGAAATAGAGGTGGCTCGCAAAAGGGAAGTTCTCTCTCAACGAAAATATATTCTTGATTTGTTGCAGAACATCCGGGATGCTAGGAACTAAACACGCCAATCTACTTATGAATCCAAGCATACACCTTCATGATGACCAATCAGAATTAGTGGATTCTCGATCATACAGATCTCTTATTGGACAGGTCCTCTATGTTACTGTGACCAGACCAGACATTAGCTTTGCAGTGGAGAAGCTAAATCAATTTATGGAAAGACCCAGAAAAGTTCATTGGAATGTTGCTTTAATGGTGGTCAAATATCTGAAATCATCTCTTGGCAAAGGACTTTTGTTCACAAAAAGCAAGACCCTAGAAGTGGAAGCTTATAGTGATGCTAACTATGCTGTGGCTCAATCGAAGAGAGGAAATCTACCACAGGATTCTGTGTATTTGTGGGAGGCAACCTTATATCCTGGAGAAGCAAAAAGCAAGGTGTGGTGTCAAGATCTAGTGTAGAATCTGAAAACAGAGTTATGGCTCAAACTGCCATTGAAATGACTTGGCCTAAATCCATGTTATCAAGACTAAGTGTGTCGATTCTGCTTCCCATGAAGATGTATTGTGACAATCAAGCAGCCACATACATTGCAAACAATTCAGTTTTCCATGAGAGAACTAAACATATTGAAGTGGACTCTCATTACATTCGGGATCTCTTTCAAGGAGGAACTATAACCATCATTCATGTATCATCAGAAGATGAAGCTACAGATGTCTTCACTAAAACTCTTCCTATTGGTGATTTCTCTAAATGTTGTGACAAGCTGAGCATGATTAATATGTATGCTCCAGCTTGAGGGGGAGTGTTGAATTAGAAGAGTTTATGTTTTTAAGTGGTTCTTTGCAATATTTAATAGCTAGGAGGTCTGTTTAAACATTCCTCTATTTTCTGTTGATGTACTTTGTAAATCTCTCTTCAACCCTAATCTCTTTATTATAGAGATTAGGGTTAGTGAATGGATTAACGATTCTCTCTAAGGCTGCCGGCTGTAACACAAGACTTGTTAGAAAACTCATCAAGAGCAAACTACGGTGACCAGATTCTTATCAGGGTTATCTCCATATTATGTAATAGCTAAGATGCTATGCTTATGGGTGCTAAGGTTCCTACTCTAGCTGATGCATACAATAGTCTTAGCCGACTTGCAACCACTCTACCTCAAACACCTAGTGATTCTTCTTCAACAGCTTTAGTGGCCATGGGAGGTTGTAGACATGGCTCTACCTTAGTCAACTATGGTACAAGGCAGAGGCACACGAGGACGTGGGAGAGACTTCAATGCACATACTGTGGCAAATAGGGTCACCTAGAGGACATGTGTTGGGACAAGCATGGGCGTCCACCCTCTTCAGCTCCTCCAAATAAAGCAGTAGCTCAGGCAATATCTCCCACAGTGGAGTTTGCTCTCACTTCTTCCACAGACACAGTGACACAATGTTAGTCGAACTGAGTATGAGCACTTTCTAGCTCAATGGTCTACGTTTGAGCATCGACAGCAGTTACTAATACAGCTTGCTCTGCGGCGAACCGGTGGCAGCCCAAGCTCCTAAGTGGTCGAGTGTGGCATGCAAGGTTTGACCGGCCTGCTTGGGCTTGGTCCCAGCACTTGTAGGTGCCCAGCTAAGCTCGCCTCATTGTGTTGATCCGTCCCCAGTGGCTGGGCATTGACCGGGCTAGTTCTGGGTTCAGTCCTGGTTGAGCGTGTGAGGTCAGAAGTGAGCTGGTAGCATCTTGGACCTTGTTGGGCATGGTGTTGACTAGATCAGGCTGGTCTAAGCGGATGAGCTTGGGTACTATCCTGGTCCGATTTCAGCTAGGGTTGAGAACGAGCGCAAGCCAGCCAGCATCCTAGTGCGGGGTTCGGGGTTCGGGGTTCTAGCCACACCAGTGATGGGCCCGGGCGGGGCTTGGACCTAGGCTAGGCTGGGTGCACCACATAGAGACTTCTTGGGTCCGGTGAGGTCACCCATGCCCAACCTTGGCCAAAGAAGCCGCAGCCCGGTTAGGGTCTGTGGCCATTGTCCAGCCAGAAAGGACGTGCAATGAGTGGCCCCCATAGCAAGGGCAGGTGCATCATAGGCTGCACGGACAAGGTCAGCCAACAAAGCCAAACCGGTCTCAGATAGGATGGCCGGGCCAAGTTCGGCCAGCAAGACCAAGCCTTGTGGGGCAAGGCGGGGCCTGTTTCAGCCATGATTATCAGCCACAGCCCGGCCACGATGGCCAACCATCGCTCAGCTTCGATTGCCAACTATGGCTTAGCCACGCTGGTCGGCCATATCACGGCCGAAATGGTCGGGCTAGACTCAGCCACTATATCCAGCTAGGGTAGGGCCATAGTGGTTAGGCCTGATCCAGCCAAATGCAGCCAGCAAGAGCACGGATCCAGCCAAATGCAGCCAGCAAGAGCACGGCTAGAGTTTCGTGGCCTAGCTTGGTACCAGTTGTTTGGCTCCGACCAGACTTGATCTTCGAGAGTACGAGAAGGGCTTGGCCCTTGCTTGCGGCACTAGAGTGAATAGCAGTTGTCCAACTGGAAGATGACTCATGGTGAGGGTGATGAGGGAAAAAGACGGCCCAACGTGGCCAAGCATCAAGGAGTGATTCCGGATGCGGTTTTTATTGGGACCACATCACCAACCAGCTTGGTCAAAAAATATATATATATTTTATCCATGTTGAGCTCAACTTCAACGGGAAGATGCTAAATACAGACAAATAATAAATGAAACAAAGTTGAAAAGTTAAAATATATATAGATTATACATATCTTATTATAGACAAATATATAAATGTGTGTTTGTGTGTGTGTGTATATATACATATATAATTATATATATATATATACAAAAATGTAGCATATAGACAAGTATTTTTTACATGTAATCTAATACAAAGGAGAAGATTCTTACCTCATATACTGTCATTTCCTTCTTAACTTGCTCTTCCACTAAGGACATGGAGCTCTCTCCTTCCTCCTCAACAGCCAGAAGTCCACCAAATCTGCCCGTAGTAAGACTATTCTTGTTTGCATCACCCAAATCTTCAATGAGCGTCAAAATATTGTCATTGTTCCCACTTCCTAATGATTCGGCAATTAATCCCTGTGCAACAAAGCAAACATGCAATAGTGATAAGGGTTGAAAAATGATAAATTGAAATTTACCAGAAACAATGATATTGACAGAAAATACAAGCACTGGCAGCAAAAAAGTGAAATTTCTAAAAGCATCAACATTGAAAGTGAATTTAAGTTAAAAAACAAAATGAAAAATATATGGCAGTAATTAAGGTCCTAAAAAGTGAGGCATCATCTCGTGCCATGATCTTCATGAAAGGAGTTGAAAAGAGCTGGCATATATGACCATGGACGCAATCCTCAAACATGTCATAAATTAACAATGTCAGGTAGTATTTGATATAATATATTATTGACAAAGCAGCCACTGTCCAAAACCAAAAAGCTCAAAAAGAAGTCCGAAGATCCTATATAGATAATTCTATTGCACTCCATGCACACTTTAAGTGTCATTATCAAACTTGTGGAATAAACAAATGTAGGTCTATCCCAAGTAGTCCAGAAACTATTACAAAGTCAAGATGAGCCCAAAAAAGGTTTCCTATCTACGCAGAAATAACTCAAAAAGAATTTAGACCTTTGTGCAAACGATCGAAGGATTGGAGAATAAGGATTGTCCTCTAGAAACATGTTTATTAGTTAGATTAGAAGCACAAACGAAGAGAAATTATTACAGACAAGGATAATAACTAGCAAAAGAGGATAATTTGGCATACCTTACTTATCCAAAAACTTATTGCTCTATTAAGAACATCTACAGGCACTCCAATTGAATCAGAAAGTTTTCCTGAGGTCCAGCTGAAATTTGGTAATATAAGTATTATAAGAAACATCAACTTAAATGAATGAGAAATTCACGAATATAACAAAGCTATAATTCAATTAATTTAGAAGATATGGAACACACAACACATCACGATCTTCACTTTTTACCTTGTTTGTTCTTGAAATTTCAAGATAACAACCGCACATAGTGGAGATACTTTAAACTCAAGGGATCGATCTTCAAATTCCAACTCTAACTAAATAAGCAAAATAAAGAATTACAAAAAAATGAGATAACTTTGACAACCAAATTAGACTTTCAGTTTTGCCAATCAAATACCAGAAATCTTGAATATTCATAAATGACTATTCAAACCTTCACAACACCAAGATTTTTCTTCCAATTTAGCTTGCGAGGGGTTTTGAGTTCATGAAATCTCTGTGCATAATCTTTAACCAACTGATCTATTGAACCAGGCAGACAGAGAGATTCTAACTCCACCTGCACCATTTGTATTCAGGCTTAAACCATGCAACTGAAGCTAAGAAAAAACAACACAAGTAAATTGCCAAAAAACTTTAAGAAACACAAGTGCTGTAATCATGATTTCCATGGTTCTACAAAAAGAGTGACAAGCACAAGCAAGCAAAATGATCCCCTCTCCTTCTAGGAATCCAAAAAATTGCAAGTACCTCATTCATGTGATCTAGGTCAATGTCTTAAAACAGAAAAAGGAACCTTCCAACATTTTATACAGGAAATCAATTTGATGAGGCACATAGCTATCATTCTAATGCAGGTACCAAAGGCACTCTCCACACCCAATCCCATATGTAGAAATAAGCAACGGAAGAGAGGAAAAGAGAAGAAACACACGATATACGTGGAAAACCTCAAGAAGAGGTGAAAAACCACGGAGAAGCTCTAACTTAGGGGCAAAACCGCAACCCTAGGAGAGAGAAAATTATATTCCACTAAATCAACAACACAACACTAAGTGGGATTATAAGGGGGAAACCCGCCTAGGGTACCGAGCCACTCTCGGTTCCCATGCCCATGGGACCGGGTCCATATCCAGACCCGGTTCCTTTACACAAGATATTCTAACACTCCCCCTCAAGCTTGGCATAAATGTCAAACATGCCAAGCTTGCTCACATTTTTTTCAAATTGAGATGTACATAAGGCTTTGGTTAAAACATCTGCAATTTGATCTTCAGACTTCATATAAGGCAGGATCAACTCCTTTGAATCAATGCGTTCTCGTATGAAATGGCGATTAATCTCCACGTGTTTGGTTCTGTCATGCAGGACGGGATTATTTGCAAGGTTAATCGCAGATTTGTTGTCGCAGTACATCTTCATCTTCTCTTCCATTTCAATTCCAATATCTGCTAGAAGGATCTTCAACCATAGCATTTCTGTAACTCCCATAGCAACCGCCCTGTATTCAGCCTCAGCACTGGATCTAGAACAAACTTCCTGCCTTTTACTCCTCCATACAACCAGGTTACCCCCTAGAAAGATGCAGTACCCTGTAGTAGACCTCCTAGTATCAGTGCACCCTGCCCAATCTGCGTCAGAGTATCCTTCAATATTAAGTTGGTCTTGCTGAGTATACAGTAATCCTTTCCCCGGGTCATTTTTCAGATACCCCAACACTCTTTCTGCACTCTTTCAGTGACAATCAGTAGGAACACGCATAAACTGACTCAACACATTCACAGCATAGGTGATATCAGGGCGAGTGAGGGTAAGATAGATGAGCTAACAACCAATCTCTGATACCGA
This sequence comes from Nymphaea colorata, assembly GCF_008831285.2. Lineage (NCBI taxonomy): Eukaryota > Viridiplantae > Streptophyta > Magnoliopsida > Nymphaeales > Nymphaeaceae > Nymphaea > Nymphaea colorata. The sequence continues at coordinate 10,203,106 of NC_045145.1, forward strand.
CCTTTTCCTTCCTCATCCAAGATGTTGCCAGTCTTGATGTTTATCTTCGTACCATACTCCATTGGAGTTAGAGAGGGCCTACATCCAAGTTTACATGTCTCCTTTAAGAGATCCAGAGTGTACTTCCTTTGGCTCATAACAAGCCTTGTCTCTGATCGAGCAATCTCTATCCCCAGAAAGTACCTTAGTTTACCCAAATCTTTCAGATCAAATTCAGCAGCTAACCTCTCCTTCATCTTCTTTTTCTCTTCTTCATCGTCACCTGTGACAATCATATCATCAACGTATACAAGAAGGAGACTCACCAAACCATTTCTCTGCTTAATGAATAGGGTGTGATCACCATTTCCCTGTTTGTATCCATTAGTCTTCATCACTATCCTTAGTCTTTCAAACCAAGCTCTAGGAGACTGCTTTAGTCCATACAAGGCTTTCTTGAGATGACAACATTTTCCGCTTTGGGCATATCCAGGGGGCATGCTCATATAGACCTCTTCTTCTAGACAGCCGTTCAAGAATGCATTCTTGACATCAAGCTGGTCCATGCCCCACTTCTTTTGCACAGCAAGTGCTAAGATGACTCTCACGGTTTTCAGTTTGGCAACAGGGGCAAAAGTTTCAAGATAGTCAATACCATATTTCTGACTGAACCCCTTTGCAACAAGGCGAGCCTTATACCTTTCCACAGTACCATCAGGTTTGTACTTCACACTAAACACCCACTTGGAACCAACTAAATGAGTGTGCTTGGGGATATTAACAACTTCCTACGTGCTGTTCTTTGCCAAGGCATTCATCTCCTCTGTCATGGCCTGTAGCCATTTAGGATCCTCTCTGGCATCTTCCACACACCTGGGGATCACAGACTTAGACAAGGATGTAATAAAGCATTTGTAATTCTTACTAAGTTTCGCATAAGAGACAAATCTCTGAATAGGGTGAGAAGTACATGACCTGGTTCCCTTGCGCAGGGCTATGGGAAGCTCTTCATCTATTGGACTTGGGTCATCCGGGGAACTCACAGGATTGGGATTGGTTATATCAACATCTTCAACCACATCTGTCTTCTTTCTGATGTACACCTGGCCGAACATATGATCACGGGTTGTGGGCTGATCATCCACAGAGTTCCCTTGCACAGGGCTGTCGCTATCACTTCTGACTGTCTCTGTCACACTGTGGCTATCACTTCTGACTGTCTCTGTCACACTGTGGCTGACCTTGTACTCTAAAAAATCCATAAACTGAACCAGCTGGTCTGAGGAATACTCTTCCACATTTTTCCCTATACACTCCCCCTGAAGAGGATTCACAGAAAAATACGCCTCATGCTCATGAAAGGTAACATCCCGAGAGACATAAATTTTGGAGGTAGTAGGGTCAAGACACTTATATCCCTTCTGAGTTGGAGAATACCCCAAGAAGACAGCTTTGACGGACCGAGGATCAAGTTTCTTAAGGGTTGGACTATGGTCATGAACAAAGCAAGTACACCCAAACACTCGAGGAGTAAGAGGCCAAGGGTTATGAATGGGCCTAAGAACAGAGTAGGGAGAGCGACCATTCAACACACGAGTAGGCATACGGTTAATCAGATGGGCACTAGTGAGAAGAGCATCACCCCAGTAGCGCTTAGGAACATGCCTATGGAACATAATGGCACAGGTGACTTCTAATAAATGGCGATTTTTACGTTCGGCCACGCCATTTTGAAGAGGTGTGTAACTACAGGATGTCTCATGAATAATACCCTTGCTCCTCAAGAAATCATCTATAGACTGGGAGACATACTCACGAGCATTATCGGTGCGGAAAGCTTGAACAGAGGTCTGAAATTGAGTCTCAACAAATGCAACAAAATTTTTGACAATGATGGGAACTTCACTACGTTCTCTCAACAGGTACACGAACGTACAACGGGAGTAGTCATCAATAAGAGTCATGAAATAATGAAAACCACGACAAGTGGGTACTCCCGAAGGACCCCAAACATCAGAGTGAACCAAAGCAAACGGATGAGTGGTTTTATTGAGAGAAATAGGGTACGAAGCCCTGACATGTTTAGCCAACTGGCAAACTTCACATGAGAAAGAATCAATAGAAACAGAAGTAAAAAGCCTTGGAAACAACTTCTTGATCAACTGAAAAGGGAGATGCCCAAGACGCTCGTGCCATCGCATAATGGTAGATCTGTCTTCCATGCCTGACAACCGTCCACTAGTGGCTGAGATCAAGGCAGACACAACTTGCACGGGCAGTCTGTAGAGTCCATCAATAACCGAACCAATCCCAATCTTCTTCCCCGTCAATAAGTCCTGCAGGGAACAATGATCAGCAGAAAAGATTAGATTACAATTGAGTTCTCTGGTAATACTGCTGACAGATAACAAGTTCACAGGAATATTGGGAACATAGAGAGCATTATGAAGATGATATTTATTCAACAAGGACAAACTCCCTTTTCCAACCACAGAAATAGAAGACCCGTCAGCCATAGACACGCGTTGCTGCCCTGAGGACAATTGGTATTCTTGAAACAGCTTAGGATTCCCTGTCATATGATGCGTAGCCCCACTGTCAACAATCCAATCACCAAGTGAGGGATTTCCTTGATCGCTTGTGGCTACAAGAGCTTGAGCTAATTTAGCCCCTTCGGACGTGGAAGTCTCCTCTTGCGTAGTAGACAGCCGACTGATATAAGCTTGTAATTCCTTGATTTGATCGGAGGAAAGTTTTGATTTTTCAACAGTTGAGGAACTACCCTGACTAGAGTCAGGAACAGAAGAACCCTGCCGACTAGAAGGAGGGCGACCACGAACAAGTCTCTTCTTAGGATGAATATCCCAACAAAAATCCACAGAATGCCCCAACTTGTTACAATGACTACAACGTCGAACAGAACGCTGTCCACTCCCAGAGGCACGGCTAGCAAACGCTGAGGGGGAACTCCCATGGATGGAGTCAATATGCATAACTTGACGACGTTGTTCCTCAGATTCCACCCGGGCATACACCTCCTCAATCCCGGGAATCTCGTCACAATTGAGAATTTGGCTCCTAATGGATTCAAATTCATCGCGTAAGCCTCCAAGGAAAATAAAAGTCCAGTCCATCCATTCTTTGTCCCAGTACAGGGCATGATCAGAACCACAATGTCAATCATCATTCACATGGTAGTCTAGTTCCTCCCATTTAGTCTTCAGGGCTGCAAAGAAAGAAGCTACAGACAAGTCACCCTGTTTAAGAGAGTAGATGCTACGTTTGATTTGGTACGCACGCAATACTCTCTTCTTACGGCCATACATCCGCGCAAGCACAGTCCACATGTCGTATGCAGTCGATTTACGCAAGATCAGAGGTTGAATATCTGCGGAAACAGAACTGATGATCCATACTTTCACCTGACTATCTTCCAACGCCCAAGTCGCCCATCGCGGATCCGTTTTTGAAGGTGCAGGTTTCTCCCAAGTAATATAGGGCAGGCGACCACGACTGGTTATTCCGATTTCTAGGGCAGCAGACCAAGAGAGATAGTTGTCCTTGTTCAGCCGGATGGAGGTGACTTGAACAGGCAAGTTCTCCCTCTTGGTATTGCTGCCCGTATCTAGGGCATCATCAATCTTGGGAGTCATCGCTTCGGCCATCACAATCACCAAAGAGAGGCAATACCCAGCACCAGAGACGACAGACAAGAGGTAGCGGAGGCGGAAGAGTTACTGGCGGTGATAGCAGTGACGGCGGCGACGGCGACGACGCAGGAAAGGCGACGGCAGCAGCAATGACGGCAGCGACGGCGACGATGACGCCAGCGACGACGACGATGACGCCAGCGACGCAGGAAAGGCGACGGCGCTGAAAAGAACGCCGGCGACGGTGCTGGAACTGGCGGCCACGCTGGAACTAGCGGCGGCGGCGGGAGACGAGCAGCGGCAGAAACGATGGAAACGCACGATCACAGAGCAAAACCCACACACGGTAGCTCTGATACCATGTAGAAATATGCAACGGAAGAGAGGAAAAGAGAAGAAACACACGATATACGTGGAAAACCTCAACAAGAGGTGAAAAACCACGGAGAAACTCTAACTTAGGGGCAAAACTACAACCCTAGGAGAGAAAATTATATTCCACTAAATCAACAACACAACACTAAGTGGGATTATAAGGGGGAAACCCGCCTAGGGTACCGAGCCACTCTCGGTTCCCGTGCCCATGGGACCGGGTCCATATCCAGACCCGCTTCCCTTACACAAGATATTCTAACACCATACAACCTCAAAGCAATGACACATATGTTTCACAAACAGCCTGATGCTTCAAGCATGACAGGCAAATACAAGACACCATTGTCACAACATCTCAGCATTTTACCCAATGTTGTAAAAAGCGTATCGTAAGTCGTATCGGTCTGGCTTTAAGATACGCTGTATTGTAAAATATCGTAACGTATCGTAACCGTATCGTAATTTTTTTTTAAATAATCAGAAAAATATAATAAATTCTCAAAAAATAATAAAAAAATCAATCGTAACCGTATCGTACGTATTGTAACCATATTGTACGTGTCGTAACTGTATCGTAGTCGTATCGTAGTTGTATCGTACAATACAAGTGCTGTATCGTATCACATTTTTAAAACGCGACGATACGTATCGTACGATACATACAACATTGGGATTAGGTATGTTTTTGCACAACAATGTCCAACACTAATAAATTTTACCAGTGAGGTTTTTCCCAATTTCCTTTTGTTTCTCATACGAAAATCCCATAAATTCAAAAATTTAAAAAAATATATACACTTAAGAAACCAGAAAAGAATAATGAAATTATGAGTTTTTACTAATTTTCTTACAAAAAGAATTTGAAAACACCCATAACTGCGTTATAGTGAAAAGCCCTAGGTGTGCATAGGCAGTGGACCTTTGAAACATGATCAGGTGTGGCCTTTGAAACATGACTAGGTGTGGCCTGGCAGCGCATAGACAGAACCAAGGGCAAGGAAAAACAGTAAAAGAAAGAAATGAAGAAGAAAAAAACAGAGAAAGAGGAAAATAGAGAAGAAGAATAAGAAGAAGAAGAAAGAAAAGAGAAAGTAGAAAGAGAAAAATTTGTCTTAAAAAAAATCTTCATTTCTTATATTTTTTCTCCTTTTTATATGCATGTACAGTCATGTTATAACAAGGCATCCAATATGAAGGAACTCCAACGTTTACATAATTCAACAAGATTTCCTTGTCTAAAAAAGCTATCATACAAGGCGCACTCAAGGGCCCTTCACACAAAAAAAAATTCAAACAGAGAATGAGAAGAAAACAAATCTTTCACTAAAATGGCTTCACAAGCCATACAATTACGAGAGAGCTATGTCACATAGGTACGGGTACGGGTGCCGGTGCGGGTACGGACCATTTTTAAAAAACTTGGGTGCGGAGGTACAGCCGTACACACACATGCACATACATATATAGAAGTTAAAATGAAGAAAAAAGAGGGAAGTGGGACATTAAAATGAGGGTTTCGAAAATTTTAACGTTAAAATGGTTTAAGTTAAAATGTAAAAATCATTAACATTAAAATTGGACAAATTTGAACTCAGTCAACATTGACCAAATCTGAAAAAGGTCAAAAATGACCTTGCGTGCGTTGACCGCACCCGGTACGGTCAACACAGTACCCTGTCGTACCCAGGCCCATACCCGTACCCGTGTCGTACATGTACCGTACGGTGACAGAGCGAGAGAGTAACTAAGTAAAACAAATGGGAAGGAGAATTGTTCCAAAATCTTTGGGCCAAGGTTGCTTTAACACTGGTCTATCTTTCTATAGAATGGCCTCAAAACTATCAAATAAAATTCCTTTTGCTGAACTCTTCAATTATGTACTGAGTTGACCAAAGCTAGAAGCCTAGACGTTTTAGGTGTAAATACTATGTTTAAAATGAAAAATGAGATAAGTTGCCCTCGAATGTTTCAGGAACTTTTGTTGAACAGTTAGAAACCCAAAAGGGACACAAGTATGATGATGTTAAAAATTACAAGTCATGTATGTTGCAAAAATATTTTTTTTCTGGACAAAGCAAGTGGATTTGGAAGATGCAAAGCTTAAAATGAATTCAGTAACTATATTTTCCTATTTTAATTACTTCCTAGCTATGACAATAGTAATTGTAATGATGTTGAAGTTGATAATCCTGATGAAGTTAACAAAAATGTAGAAATGAATATTGAGGGCAGAACACCGTTGAACCAATTGTTTGTAGTCTAATGTCAAAGGCTCACAGGCTTGTGCCTAATGCTAGCTGGTTTTAAACAACCTAACGTTTGAAAATGCCTAGAACATGCCCTAAGACACCTAGACGCACAACAGCCTAGGCTTCTTTCATTGACAAATTTGTACTTCACTTCTTTCTTATTATTTTTCTTTTTCTTCTTTTGAAACAATATTTTTTCATTAATTTTTGTACATTTTTGTTGTTGCATGTAGTTTTGCATTATAAGTACATGCGGGTATGTGCATTTGCACTTGTAGGTACCATTACAATTCATATACTACTTTACTTTGATCATTTATGTTATTTTAAGTTTCTAGCTCTCACACATATATGTATGTATCGTCAACTTAGTACTTTTTCTTGTTTACTAGAATTATATGAGAAAACAAGTTCACAGCAAGAAACGTTAATATGAACTATGATTATATTGAAGATTTATGTTCCCCTTTTTAAGTAGGTTAGAAATTCTAGTTTTCTTTTAGCATTACAATTTTAGAAACTAGAATTAGAGATTTAGTAGTTAGCATTTAGGAAATGGTAAAGCTTTTGCAAATCCATAACTTTGAAAAGCATTTATATTTGTTTGTAAGCTTTTTTTGAGCTATATAACATGTATATTTAGTTGTTCAACTTCATTAAATTTCATCTTTTAAGCTTTTTATTATGTTTATTATCATGTTATGTGTGTTGTACTTGTTTTATTATTATAAGTTGATAGTTATAAGTTTCCCATTGAGAAACACTTCAGTTCCATCATTAATTTTAACAATTAATATTTGCATTTCATTGGCTTTCACTTGAGTATGGCTCAATTAATGTGCAAGTCCTGCCGAAACTCTACGTTCATCTAAGTGCGTAGGCTATCTCCTATGAAACACGGATGTGGCTGGCAGACTAGCGTGTCCATGTCGACTCGGCCCGACACGGCATGGACACACTAGCTCACCGCGTCTGTTCGTTCGCTGGACACGGTCAACGCTGACCGCGTAGGTTACTCGCCCTTGACTTTGTTGCTTTCCCCTCCGCCTTGCCCCCTTCTCCTCCTTCCTCCAGTTTCCCACCTTGTCCCCTTTGCTCCTGTTCAGCCCCAGCTACCTTCCCTCCCTTTCGCCGCAGCTTCCTTCACTGGACACAGAGCATCGTCCTCACCTGCAGCATCACCAGACATAGATCCTTGTCAGCATCATGTAACGCTCCTGTTCCAAATGTCATTCCTACCTTCTGCCCCTGCTTTACTCCTTACACTGTTCCATTCAACCGACTGCGTTGTGCTCCATCCCAACGACAGGTGTTGCAGCTTCTTCCTGTTAGCGTATGGGGATCGGGTCTGAACAGACCCGATCCATTCTCCTTATATCCACACGCCTAAAGCTACTAGGCGGTGGCTCTCTTGTAATTTTTTATCCTTTTATGTACAAATCTGTTGTACCCTATTAGGGTTATTCTTTAATTAAAGATTAAGGAACGCAGGGCTAAGTTAAGCCGGCTGCTCCCTTTCCTCCATCGTCTTCTTTCATCCTCTCTTCTCAACATATCTGTTTTGCATACGGAGAGACGAGTACTTTGTGAAGATTCTTACATGGTATCAGAGCCAGGTTGCATCGTCCTCCGGTGAGTGATTTCAGTTTGATGTGATTAGCCCTAATCTGCCCTAAATTCTTTCTTTTCTGGCGTGATCATCCCTCTTTTCAGTTTCTGCCCTAAATCTTGCGTGATTTGCCCTAATTGATTTGCCCTAATCGTTGTGCCCTAATCTTCTCATCGTTTTGCCCTAATTTCTGTCGTTGCCCTAAATCAATTATGGATCAGCCGACCCCCTCTCTTCTATCTTCCAGCTTTCTCTCCCAACTTATTTCACAAAAGCTGAATCATAGTAACTATTTGACTTGGAAACGTCAAATAGTCCCTTTTATTAAAAGTCATAGACTCTACGGGCATATCGATGGGACCACTCCAGCACCTCCTATGTATATTGACCGTGAAGTGAAGAAAACCGTAGTGGGAGATCAAGCTGCTGGGGCTGCGGCTATGAGTGAAATCAGATTTGAATATGAAACCATTACTGAAAATAATCCTGAGTATGAAGCTTGGCTGGCTCACGACCAGTCTCTTGTTGCCTATATTACTTCTACTTTGTCAGAGGAAGTATTAGGAGGTATTGATGATGATTTAACAGCCCTAGAGTTGTGGTCTACCCTTGCCACCACGTATTCTCAAGTATCCGAAGCACGTTTTCTGCAGTTAAGAAGGCAATTTCAGGACATCAAGCGTGGGATGCGTACTGTTTTGGAATATTTGAATGAAATTAAAAGTGTAAGTGATCAACTTGCTGCCATTGGACATCCCGTCAGCGACAAGGACAAAGTGCAACAAGCCTTGAGTGGACTGGGAACAGATTTTGATATTTTTTGCACAGCCTTGGAAGTCCTACCTATTCTTCCATCTTTCGAAGATCTCAAGGCTAAGTTATTCCAACACGAAGCTAGTCGTGTTCAGCGACAGAATTTGATTCCTTCCAACAGTCACAATGTATTGATCACAGGGACACATGCATTGCAAGGGAATCGCACTCGTACTTGGATTCCTCAGGCAGGAATGGGAAGAGGGATTCTCCCAACACCACAGGGCATGAATACTACATCTGCCACATCTAGAAGGGTTCCGACTTGTTTCTATTGCAACAAGAGGGGGCATGTAAAGTCAGAATGTTGGCACAACCCACAGAACAAAAATAATCAGATTAGACGTGAGAACAAGGCAGCAGCAGGGTCAGCTTCATCATCATCTGGATCTAATGTTTCAGCAGACGTACAACAACTCCTCATGACAGCCCTGTCTAAGCTTCATTTGAAACAAAACGAGCAAGGAGAATGGTATGTGGACTCTGGAGCAGCAGCCCATGTTACTGGTGACGCAGGTAATCTCTCTAGTGCTCTCCCTTATTTAGATAAAGGCTCAGTTGTCACGGGAGATGGTTCCCATCACACAATATCACACATTGGAAATGTACAAATTTCTATGGGCTCTTCTTCGATTCCATTAAAGAATGTTCTTGTTGTTCCAAGTGTCCAGAAAAATATTATTTCAGTGTCCAAGCTTATTGATGATACTCAATCCTCTGTTGAATTCACACCCTCTTCTGTTTATGTCAAGGATGCTCGAACCAAGAAGACATTCGCTGAGGGCACTCGCAAAGGAGATATGTATGTCCTTGAAGGAGCTCCACAGATGTCAAAATCTCACCCTTCCGATTCATGTTCTCCAAGTCATAGTGAAGTCAATGTCACAGAGTATAATAAACCATCCATTTGGCATGGTCGGTTAGCTCATTGTAGTCAATCTTTTGTTCGAAGTCTTGTTGCAGACGGGCTCTTAGCTAAGTCCAGTCTGAGTTCTGTCAGTGAGTCCAGCATGTGCTCGAGTTGTCATATCTGTAAGAGCCATGCCCTTCCTTTTCAATTAATAAATAAAAGAGCTCCAAAGGTTTTTGACACCATATATTCTGATGTTTGGGGGCCTGCTCCAGTTCCTTCTTCTTCTGGGAGTAGATACTATGTCATTTTTGTTGACTCATATTCCCGATATACTTGGATCCATTTCATGAAACACAAATCAGAAGTTTTTCGCCTATTCACTCAATTTCATGCCTTAGTTCAAAATAAATATTCCAGTAATATTGTGCATTTTCAATGTGATGGTGGTGGTGAATTTATTTCTAATGAATTTACTGAGTACTTACTAGATAATGGGATCACTAGACAAATTTCATGTCCGCATACACCTCAGCAAAACGGAATTGCTGAAAGGAAACATAGGCATATTGTTGAAAGTGCACTTAGCATGATGCATGAAACAGACTTACCTATGACATTGTGGACCGAGGCTTTCCATACGGCTGTACATGTTATAAATCGATTGCCATTGGCTTTGCTTGATGGAAAATCACCATTTTTTCTTTTACACCAAGAGCAGCCACGTTATGAGGAGTTGCGCGTTTTTGGATGTGTGTGCTATGTGCATGTTGATGTTTCCTTGCGAAACAAATTTCAAGATCGTGCTGTTTTATGTAGATTTATAGGGTATGCAGAAAATTACAAGGGTTATAGGTGTTACAATCCTAAAACTGGACGTGTACATATTTCACGGCATGTTGTATTTGATGAGAACAGGTTACAGGATCCCAAGGCTACTTCTGTGACACTCAAGGACAAAAATGAAGTTTATGATACTTGGCTTCATGCTGAAATCTTAAGACAAGGGGCAGCAATGTTGACTGAGCACAATGAGCAAGTTGTTAATGAGCCCGAGACATCTGTAAGTAGTTCCTTGAGCAGCACTACTTCCTTGGACAGCATGCCTTCATCTTCTCAGCCCAGTGAGCCACCTATGCATAATCGGTTCTCAGGCCTGGTGTATTCTAGGCGATCAGTTCCTACTGCAGTTCCACGCCAATCACAACGCGTGCGACATCCTATTGATAGATGGGTGAGCTATAACAGTTTTTCTTTGGATTTTCAGCTGTTTATGACAGAAGTCAGCAAAAAGGTGGAACCAACATCTTATCACAATGCGAGTAAGGAAAAATGTTGGGTTGAAGCTATGAATGAGGAAATGGCAGCCTTGCATGAATGTCAGACTTGGCAGATTGTCCCTCGTCCAGCTGATAAGAATGTTGTGGGATCCAAATGGGTTTATAAACTGAAATATAAACCAGATGGTAGCATTGATCGGTATAAAGCACGACTTGTGGCGCGCGGTTTCACTCAGCAATATGGGGAAGATTATGATGAGACATTCAGTCCAGTCATCAAGATGGGAACAATCCGTGTCATTATTTCTCTTGCAGTCTCGTATGGATGGCCTCTCTATCAGTTAGATGTCAAAAATGCTTTTCTTCATGGAATTCTTAAGGAAGAGGTATACATGGAGCAACCTCCCGGCTACACTACTCATGATTCTCAAAAATGGGTTTGCAAATTACACAAGTCTCTATATGGGTTGAAGCAAGCTTCTAGGTCATGGTTTGATCGTTTTTCTCATCACATACAACAAATTGGTTTTCTCCGAAGCTCTCTCGATCACTCTTTGTTTATCTATCGCACTGGAGAAGCTACCACCTGGTTACTTATCTATGTTGATGATATTGTTATAACTGGGAATTCTTCTTCACATATATCTTATGTTAAAGGTATGTTGAAGCAAGAGTTCAAGATGAAGGATCTGGGAGAATTACGATATTTTTTGGGTGTCGAACTTGACAGGACAAATGATAGTTTGACTCTTACACAGCACAAGTATACCCTTGATGTTTTGGATAGGGCAGGTATGACTAATTGCAAACCCATCACTACCCCCAGTGTTCTGAATACTAAATTGACTGCATCTGATGGAACTGCTGCATATTCCAATCCCACATTCTATCGCAGCATTGTTGGTATGTTACAATACCTTACCTTTACTCGCCCAGACATAGTATATGCTGTAAATCAGATTTCTCAGTTCATGCATGCACCCACTGAAGGACATATGGATGCTGCTAAGCGGATCCTACGGTATCTCAAAGCTACTCTTGGAGATGGACTAGTCTACACCAAATGTTCCAATGTTTCTCTTGGACATAGCATATATACATATACTGATGCCGACTGGGCAGGCGATCCCGATGACCGACGATCAGTTTCAGGTTTCTGTCTCTTTCTTGATTCTAATCTCATTTGTTGGAGCAGTAAGAAGCAGCGTGCTGTTGCACGATCTAGCACTGAGGCAGAATATAGAGCAATGGCTGCAGGGACGGCTGAAGCGTCATGGTTACGTCATTTACTTGGAGAGCTCAATCTTCCTATTGTTCGGTCATCATTACTATGTGACAATCAAAGTGCGATAAAAATTGCTTTCAATCCCATTTTGCATAATCGCACCAAACATATAGAGATTGATCAACATTTCATTCGACAGAAGGTTGAAGAAGCCGAGATCTTGCCTACTTATATATCTACCAATGAACAGATAGCTGATCTTTTTACCAAAGGTCTCACAGGGCAGCATTTTTGGGATTTGAAGAACAAGTTGTGCATGATCAAATCTCATGCACAACTTGAGGGGAGCTGTTAGCGTATGGGGATCGGGTCTGAACAGACCCGATCCATTCTCCTTATATCCACACGCCTAAAGCTACTAGGCGGTGGCTCTCTTGTAATTTTTTATCCTTTTATGTACAAATCTGTTGTACCCTATTAGGGTTATTCTTTAATTAAAGATTAAGGAACGCAGGGCTAAGTTAAGCCGGCTGCTCCCTTTCCTCCATCGTCTTCTTTCATCCTCTCTTCTCAACATATCTGTTTTGCATACGGAGAGACGAGTACTTTGTGAAGATTCTTACACTTCCAGCGTCCAGTAAAACCCCAAACTCCTTACTGCCTTCGCGCCGATCCTACTCCTTACGCTCCACTGTTCCATTCAGCCCAGCTGTTACATCCTCCGGCAATAGGTGTTGCAGCTTCTTCGAAAGGCAGGTAACCCACGGCTCCTACTCTTCACTACTGTCCACCCACCAGACTTGTTCATATTCATGTTTCCTATTCATTTCTCACCTTTTAGATATAATGGCTGACAAGGGAAAGGCAATTTCAAGTGCTTCTATGTTAATAAGTTCTACCAGTAGTGTCAATCTTGATTCAAGTGAAACAATAGATCAGGCTCAACCACTTTGGAAACTTATATCAAAAGGAGAAAAAACTCCCGATGGTGGAAGCAACACAGGATTCAAACGTAAGCTCTGCAATGGCTGATTCACTGGTTCATATACACGTGTTAAAGCACACTTCTTACACATTTGTGCCCAAGGAGTCAGATCAAGCCCAAAAGGTGATGAAGCTACATTGAGAGAATTGAAAAAAGAACAGGAGGCAGCTGAATTGAAGAAAAATTTAGGTAAATCAAATGAACTTTTTGTTCCTTTGACTATTGAACAAAGTGTTGATATGTGGAAGAAAAGAAAATTGGGTTTGGAAGGCAACAAAACAACAGAAGAATCACTCAGAAATATGAGTAGAGCAGAAATGGATAAAAAAAATAGCTAGATTCTTTTATGCAAGTTCACTTCCATTTACTTTAGCCAGAAGTCCTTGTTAGAAAGATATAGTTACATCGTTGGCTAATTGCAATCTAGCTGGTTATGTGCCTCCAAGATCAAACAAATTGAGAACATTACTTCTAGCAGAAGAGAAAGCAACGGTTGAGAACTTATTAGAAATGAGAAAATTTGCATGGAATGAACATGGCAATGTTATCACTGCCGTATCGTATCGTGTATCGGTCGGGCCGACCTATACACCGTATGTAAATGTATCGTAACATATCATAAAATTAATTTTTTAATTTGTAAAAAATATTAAAAAATAAAAAAAAATCTAAAATATAAAAAAAAAATCCGAAAAAACTATTAAAAATCAGAAAAATTCAAGAAAAATGTATTTGAAGGAACATTCATCATTCATGTATATGAATTATGAAGTATGAACTATGAAGTATGAAGTATGCATATGAACAACACATTCCAAAATAAGAAATCAAACATTCAAAAATCAAAATAACATACTAAGCAGCCTAAGAGTATTCAATTACATCACAATTCATAAGTTCAGAAGTCAAAACTCAAAACATATTGACATAGTTTTCAAAACTCAAAACAAAAAGCCTCATCAATCGTCATCTGCATCATCATCTTCATTCTTCATCATCATCTTCATTTTCTTCATTAAGTGCTTCTTTTATCCCCTCTGTTGCAAATGGAATGTCACCAACATTCCATTGCTCCCCCCCAGCCTCTCCTTCTTCAATAATCTCAGTTGTTCCTTCAACGTTCAAAAAATCAAGATCGTCCTCATCAAGTATTGCAGATGGTTCTTCTTCAACCCAAGAATCTAATATATCAAAATGGTCAATGAAGATAGGATCATATTGAGTGTGATGCTTCCTCGTAGATGTTGTTTCTTGTTGCCTAAGAAGAGAAAAATTTAACAAATTGTTAGAAATTAAAATATATATTAGAATTTGCTATTTTGTAGAACAAAATACAAATGTTTACCTTTGTCTCAACTTCATATTATAACGAACATAAACAAGGTCATTCAACCTGTTATGTTCTAGCCTATTCCTCTTCTTACTATGGATGTGTTGAAATACACTCCAATTTCTTTCACATCCAGTTGCACTACATGTTTGGCTGAGGATTCTAATTGCAAGCTTCCTTAATTCTGGGCAATCAGGCCCAAACCTTTCCCACCACAAATCTAATAACAGATGGAAAGTAAAAATGAGATAGAATACAAATATGAGAAGGTAGAATAGAAGCTAAACAACAAAAAGTATAAAGTCTCTTTTTCTAATACCTGGATGCATAGTTGTCCTGCATCGAACTGCTGTGTCTCTCGCCATGGTACCAGAAGCCGTATCATATTTGTTGATCGACATATGGATAGCGTCTTGTTCTTGGCGATCACTTACTAATACGTCAATACAATCCAACATGCCATACTCAACCTCTCTGTCCTTCTTAAAAGTGGGAAGATATCTAATAGTAGGATTTAGGTAGTAGGTTGCTGCATGAAGTGAGCGATGAAGTTGTCCAGACCACCTTTCATCTATAATCTTCCATATAGGCATGTACAACTTCTTTTTTCCCTTCATATTATCTCTAATGGCCTCCTTGGTTGTGTCCATAGACTCATATAAATATCCAATAGAAGGTCTATCTTCACTATCAACTAATCTGAGGACTTTCACTAGAGGTACACAAATCTTCAATAGCTGCACACATGATTCCAAAAGTCAGCATCGAAGATGGTATCCACAACTGTCGTAGCCTTTCTTTTATAGGCATGTGGATATGCAGCCCAATCATCACTTGAAAACAACTGTCAGAGAGGAGTTCTCTACTTGACTATACCCTGCATAGCCAAAACATTTGTAGCAAACCGTGTTTGTGCAGGTCGAATCAATTCAGCCCCATTTGTGAATTTCCTCATCAAATTCAAGACATAAGCGTGATTATAAATAAACTTTGTGATTTCTTGGCATCTATGAACTGTCAACTTCATATCATCTCTTTCACCTAGATCCTGAAGCATAAGATTTACACAATGAACAGCACATGGACTCCAATAAAATGTCTCATATCGTGCTGCTAACATTTCACCTGCAGCTTTATAATTTGCTGCATTATCAGTGATAAATTGCACAACATTTTCAGGCCCAACTTCTTGTATAACTTTATCAAAAACCCCAAACAAAACATCAGCAGTCTTAGGAGTATCAGACAAATTTTAAGAACATAGTACCAAGGGGGCAATATACAAGAAAGTTTACCAATGTTCTGTTCTTGATGTCTGTCCACCCATCTGTCATTACACTGCATGTTGTAGCTTTCCAGCTCAATTTTAGTTCATCACAATATGTCTTGACATCTCTAACTACATTGTTGAGAATTTTACCTCGCAATTTATGAAAAGAGGGCATTTTATACCCTCGGCCTACACTAGCAATCGCATCTACTATAGGCTGAAAATGATAAGAGTTTGCTACATTGAAGGGAATGGATGCATCATAGAACCACCTTCCTATGGTTTCATCTGCTGCTTCAACAATATCTTTTGATTGCATGGCTATACGAATCTCAGGCTGAGCACCAACAGCAATATAATTGGGAAAAAAATTCTTGATCGAACCAGACATATTATTCGACCTCATAGTAGGTACTCTACCACCACCAGTACGACCATGACTCCTACCACGTCCTCGTGAAACTGAACTTGTACTTGCACCTCTTCTTTTTCTGGTTGCAGTTGCAGAAGAACCACCACCATGCATGATGCCTTTCCCTTTATATGTTCCCAAACTGACACCAACATCTCCTTCTTCAAGGTGAACATCTTCACCTTCACTTTCATCCTCTTCATGTGGGTCCCCATATCCTTCCTCTGCATCTTGCATTTCCTTTTCAATCCTATTTGCTTTCACTACATTAAGAAGCCCCATACACTGGTGCTTTACATACGCTGGCAATGGGTTCTCTTTGGAGCCAGTGCAAGCAGCCACATCGCTGTGTGTACCAGCTATATGGTTTTTAAAGCGAGAGATCCCTCCTGATATGATTTGCTTACAATAATTGCACTTAACTCTTAACCTATCTTTGGGATTTACCCTTGTACACCACTGCCATGCAAAAACATACAAATAAATGTAGGAAATAAGAGAAATGAACGATTCAATGGAAAAAATGAGTTATTTCTTACCTTCTTGGTGTTAGAAAACAAAAAACCCTCTTCCTCCAAACTTCCCGCCGTCCCAAGGCTTCCCACAACGAGAAATAAAGCTTCTTCACTGGCAAATCTTGATGCAACTCTCCCTCCCACGTCTCTTGCAATGTTTAGAAAGAAGAGAAGAGAGAGAGCGTCGGTTTTTAAAAAAGAATACACAAAGAAGGGGCCGTCGGGCCCCTTTTTAGTTTTTATACCGTATCGTGCGATACGGGGGTATCGCCCGTATCGTACTATACGGACCCTGTATCGTACGATACGGGCAATACGTGTACGATACGCACGCGTATCGCCAATTAATAGTGTGACGTATCGTTACGCTTGATACAGACGATACGTATCGTACGATACGCGTCCGTATCGTACGATACGGATAACATTGGAACATGGAGTATCTATCGTTTCTGATGGATGGACGAACGTACAAAGGCAACCATTAATAAACTTTATAGCTTATTCACTTAATGGTCCAATTTTCCTAAAGTGTGTTGATGCATTTGAGCAATATAAAGATGTCGAATATTGAAGTCATTGTTCACAAAAGTGATCAAAGAAGTTGGTGAACATGTAGTGCAGATTGTTGTTTAGAGAGGTAGAGAAGAAGGAGAAGAAGAAAACGTGAGGAGGAAAGAGAGTAAGGAGCAATCTACTTGTTACGTCTGCTCCCTTTCCATAATTCTTGCTTGAACCAAGTCTCTAATGTAATGACAATCAACTTCGATATGTTTGGTCCGTTCGTGGAAAACCGGATTATTTGCTATGTAAGTGGCCGCTTTATTATCACATTGCATTTTTATAGGCAATTCTATCTGTATTCCAAGACCTTCTAGCATGGCTCTCACCCAAGTGATTTCAGTGGCAGTTTGGGCCATGGCTCGGTATTCTGACTCTGCACTTGACCGAGCAACAACAGCTTGCTTTTTACTTCTCCAAGAAACTAAGTTACCACCAACAAAGATACAAAATCCCGTAGTGGACTTTCTATCATCAATAGAGCCTGCATAATCTGCATCAGAATAAGCTTCTATCTGAAGTGAAAACTTCTTCTAAATAATAGACCCTTTCCTGGAGAACCTTTTAGAAATTTCAATAATAGCATAGCTGCATCCCAATGAGCTTTTCTTGGCTTATCCATAAACTGGCTTAGTTTTCCCACAGCACAGGATATATCGAGTCTAGTAATGGTTACATATAGTAGCTTTCCAATCGGAGACCGATATGATTTGCTATTAACAGGTTCAGATTTATCATCATATAAGTGAATACGAGAATTCATAGGAATAGATGTCGGTTTTAGTTCCAGTCATACCTGTCTCTTGTAGCAAATCAAGAAGATATTTTATTTGGGAAAGGACTAGACCTTCTTTACTTCTTGCTACTTCTATCCCCAAGAAGTAACGTAGAGAGCCAAAATCTTTAGTAACAAAGTGTTGTTGGAGATACTTCTTTGTGTCTTGTATTTCTTGTTCACAGTCACCAGTTAAAATAATGTCATCCACATATATCACCATAACAACCATACCTCTTGAGGTTCTTTTTATGAACAATGAATGATCTAAAGGAGATCTACGAAACTCAAACTTGGACACAATATCACACAACTTCTGAAACCATGCTCTGGGACTCTGTTTCAAACCATATATAGCCTTATTTAACAAACATACCTTGGTACATGTTAGATTTAGGGTGTCGAAGTATAACCCACGTCCAGATTGAGCAAAGGAAAGATAAGAGAGAGAGTAGGAAAAGAGAAATGAGGAAGGGAGGTAAGTATTCACATTCTCACACAACCCATTTATATAGTGATCCTTCTACACAACTTACATGAATCTAGAATGAAACAATCACAATAATCTAGAGCCTAGAGTGAAGCAACACAATAATCTAGAGCCTAGAGTGAAGCAACACATTAATCTAGAGCCTAAAGTGAAGCAACACAATAACCTAGAGTCTAGAATAAAACAATTACAAAAATTACAATCATAACCCTGCCTAGATAAATGCGCTCAGACATGGTTAGACATGTTGGATCTGGATCAGATCAACATCTTATCATCCTCCCTCAAGTTGTACAATGGTTTTGCACCATGTACAACTTGCCTTTTAGAAACCAGAATCGTTGCTTCGTTAGCCCTTTTGTAAATAAGTCTGCAACTTGTTCATCTGTGCGAACATAAATAGGCTGAATCTCCTTGTCTTCCACCTTTTTGTCTAATAAAGTGTTGATCAATCTCAATGTGCTTTGTTCGACCATGTTGTATGGGATTAAAAGCAATGTTAATAGTGCTTTGATTATCGCACATTAACATTGACGTTTTAATCTTTTCTCCAATGTCTTATAGCAAATGTCTAACCCATGTAACTTCAGCAGCGCCTGCAGCCATGCATCTGTATTCAGCTTCAGTGTTGGATCTTGCCACCGCCTTTTGCTTTCGACAACTCCAAGACACAAGATTATGTCCAATGAAAACACAAAAACCAGCAATGGACTTTCTTTGATCGGGATCTCCATCCCAATCTGCATCTGTGAATGTCATAAGTTGATGTCCAGCAGTTATATTTTCACTCTTACCATCAACTAAGCCATCTCCTGTTGTCTCTTTTAGATATCTTAATATTCTTTTGATAGCATCCATGTGAGTATCTCTAGGTGCATGCATAAATTGAGATACTTGATTCACAGCATATATAATATCTGGTCTAGTGAATGTAAGATATTGAAGTGCCCCAACAACACTTCGATATTGTGTAGGATCTTCATATAACTCTCCATCCTGAGCACTTAGTCTTTGATTTAGAATACTAGGAGTTCCAACAGGCTTACAATCAGACATACCTGTTTTTTTCAACAGATCCAATGTGTATTTCTGTTGTGTCAATGTGAGGCGATCATTGTGCCTATCAATCTCCACTCCAAGAAAAAATCGTAAATCACCAAACTCTTTCATTTTGAAGTTTTGCATCATCAAAACTTTAACTTTTTCTATGTGTTTTTCTGAATTGCCTGTGATAACAATATCATCAACATATATAAGAAGTAAAGTAAATATTTTTCCTTTCGATAGATGAAAAGAGAGTGATCTAGAGGACTTCTCCGAAAATCACTTCCTTGAATCTTGCAGGAGAAACTGTCAAACCACGAGCGTGAGGCCTGTTTGAGTCCATAAATAGATTTTCTTAGTTTACAAACCCATGCATGAGAATCTCCTTCCGTATATCCTGGAGGTTGTTCCATATATACTTCCTCCCTCAAATCACCATGAAGAAAAGCATTCTTCACGTCCATTTGATGTAGTCTCCATCCATATTCAACTGCCAATGATATAATCACACGAATTGTTCCCATTTTGATCACAGGGCTGAATGTTTCATCATAATCTTCTCCATATTGTTGTGTGAAGCCTCGTGCCACCAATCTTGCCTTGTATATTTCTATACTGCCATCAGGTTTATATTTAATTTTATAAATCCATTTCGAACCTACTACATTCTTTTCTTTGGGTCTAGGAACAACTTTCTATGTCTCACATTCATGTAATGCATCTATTTCTTCATTCGTAGCCTTGATCCAATGCGACGACTTGGATGCTTCCTCAAAAGAAGTAGGTTCATCTCGTTTTATAACTTGAGACATAAAGAGTTGAAAATCTAAGGAGAAATTATCATAACTTACCCATCTATGAATCGGGTGTCGCACTCGCACAGATCTTCTAACAGGCTGATCATAGACTTCAACGTGGGAAGAGGTCGGATTGTCATCTCTCCTTTTTTGACGAGTATAAACCTGTCCTGAAAATCGACATGAAGCATTGTTTTCTCCTTCTTTCATAAGCTGGAACAAGTTCTTTGTTTCCTTCTGTTTGTATGATATCTGAAGATCCTGTCTCATCATGTGGATGTGATTCTAGACTGCCTCCTGCAAATAACTCAGCACTTACCCAAGGATCATATGATTCCACGGGTTGAGAATTCTTAGTAGAAATGTTAAAGTTGTGTTCATCAAACACAACATTTCTCGATACTTTGATGCGTCTGGTTGTAGGGTCATAACATCTGAAACCTTTGTATTCATCTGCATAGCCAACGAACCTACACTGCATTGCTTTGCTATGAAATTTATTTCTCAATGACGAGTCAATGTGAGCATAGCACACACATCCAAAAACCCTTAAATCGTTGTAGTTTGGATTTCGACCAAAAAGAGTGAAGGAGATTTTGAATCCAAAACTGCCATAGGCAGACGAT
Source organism: Nymphaea colorata (assembly GCF_008831285.2). Classification (NCBI taxonomy): domain Eukaryota; kingdom Viridiplantae; phylum Streptophyta; class Magnoliopsida; order Nymphaeales; family Nymphaeaceae; genus Nymphaea; species Nymphaea colorata. The sequence continues at coordinate 10,223,941 of NC_045145.1, forward strand.
TTATTATATGCACAACAGTGTGAAAAGCCTCCGTCCATAAAGTAATAGGAGTATTGTTATCATGGATCATACTCATACCACTTTCCACGATGTGATGATGTTTTCGTTCAGCTACACCATTTTGTTGTGGGGTGTATGGGCATGAAATCTGTCGAGTTATCCCATTTTCTCGTAAAAAGCTAATAAAGTCATGTGAAGAATATTCTCCCCCACCATCACAATGGAAATGCACAACTTTAGACGAGAGGGGACCCATCGGGCGACGCTGGGCTTGGGCGTTGATATCGGACAGAGCGTCGTGTGCGTCGGGCGTTGAACAGAGTCAAGCAGTAACAGAAAACTCCGTGACAAATGAGTACCTCCAGACGAAGGCGAACAGCCAGGGAGCCTCGGGCGACAGCAATGGAGCACGGAGTGGCGGGCGATGATGGTCGTTGGTCAACGAGCGAAGGAACTGGCAGAGGCGACGTCGGGCGAAGGAGACACCACCATAGACTCCACCGAGAGAAGACGACAGCAGAGAAAGCGAGCAGCAGTCTCGGGCAAAGCTCGCGAAAGATGCACCGTTGGGCTGGGCACAGCAAGTTCCGTCGGGGTCCACCAGAACTTCACAGGGACCGAAAAAACACTCACCAAATAGAGTCGATGGTTCTTCGCCAAATCTGAACAGTGATCTCAAAAACTATTTGGCTCTGATACCATGTTGAAATAGTAAAAGCGTAAAGAACAACTGATGTAACGTGGAAAACCCTCAACAAGAGGGAGAAAAAACCACGGGTGAGGAGGTCGGTGCCCACTAGCCGCCAGACACTCTCTCTCTTAATTCTTCATTAACACACAAGATTAGGGTTTACAATGGTATAAGTATGCCCAAACCAAGACACACTGGATCGGGTCCGGACCCGGACCCAAACACCAAGATCCGTCAACATCTACTCTCGGCATCCCTCTTTTGATTATGGGCCTTCGGCTTCTTCTCCTCTGGAGGTCAGTATTACAGATTCACTTGAAGTTACCACATCTATGTAGGTAGGATGATGATATAAATATTCTAAGCACAGAAGATGACCACCTTATTGCTCTACTAAAAGGTAATGCCAGTGCACTTTTGCATATTATATCTAAGTTCGTAACAACAGAAAGACTTGGCAAGAATATGCAAATAGATCTAAAGTGGAAACTTGCCATGCAAGAAAGGATGGACGCATTGATATTCAGAGCTATGTCCTGGCCGCCAGGCAAAGCCTAGCGCCTAGGTGGGCTTAGGCGAGCCTAGGGAAAAAAAGCAACCAATTTTTTTTTATTTTTTGAGTCATGTTAATATGTCAAATTATTTTGATTAACTATTACTAGTATTTGAAATGTAGAGAGTAGTAATATAACAAGCATAACAAACTTACACAATAAAAAATTAATTGTTGAGTTCATTGAATATGCAAAATGAATAGAAGAAGATTGACATTACTCATTAAATGTAATCTTATACAAGAAAAAAAAAACAAATCTAATATTTAGAAAAAGGAATGCAAATCCAAAAGAAGGCTTTAAGTTTAATCCATCTGTACTTAAAGAAATACATAATATAATAAAAAATACTAACAGTACGTAATAATGTACATATGAGTACACAACAGTAACAATACATATAATTACATAATCATACTAACGTATACATACAACAGGTATCACAATTCTACATATTAACAGCCTAACAGTATATACATAATAATAGGTTGATGAAATACTATATAACAGGTATAACAGACTGTACATAACAGTGTATATATATATATATATATAACATGCATTACAAAACATATAACAAGAATAATAAATTATATTGCGACACAATTTAACATAATAGAATACACATACAAGTTTATAACAGGTATAACAAATTAACAATACAATAGCTATATGATATAAGTACATAACATAACCAGACTAATGTATACATATAACAGTTATGAGGTATCACAATATTATATAACAGACTAAGTGGCTAACAGTATATACATATAACAGTATGCATAGAATACATAAAAATACATAACCAATACAAAATAAAGTACATAACAATATATTACTCAATTTTAATTGAAAGGGAACGTGACTTTTTACTTCCCATGGACTAGGCAAGTTGGCGCCTAGGCCAGCCTAGCACCAACACATTTCCCATCGTCTAAGTGGTGGAATTAGGCGATAGATATGGACTCACGCTTAGTCCATGCCTAGGCAAGGCCATAACAACTTAGATCCAGAGGCACATGGGAGCTAGTTTCTCCTACACGATGCAAAATATTGTTGGATGCAAATGGGCTTTATCATCAAATATCATATGGCATGGTAGAGAGATAATAAAGCCTGCCTAGTAGCTAAAGGATATACTTAGACTTATGGTATTGACTTCTTTGAAACATTCTCCCCTACTGCCAAGTTAAGTACCATTCAAATTATAACTATGACCATGCATTACGATTGGTATATGTCTCAACTTTATCTGAAAAATGCATTTTTTTTCTGGTGATTTCACCAAGACTGCCTATATCTAGCAATCACCTGGGTTTGAAAGATAGGGGGAGTGTGAGAATGTACGTAGATTGCGAAAAGCAATATAATGACTCAAACAAAGTCCTAAAGCATGGTTTCAAAACTGTATGAAGTGATGTCTATGTTTAGGTTTCAAGAATCTCCATCGGATCATTCATTGTATACCAAAAGGAATTCAAATGGTATAGTGATAATGGTGGTGTATGTTGATGATATTATCTTGGTCGGCAGCTATGAGGAAGAAATTGCTCAAATCACAGAATGCCTACAGAAGCACTTCACTACCACTGATCTTGGCCATCTTAGCACTTCTTAGTTATAAAAATTGCAAGTAGTGAAGGTATAGTTCATTGCCAGAGGAAAAAATTTCTTGATCTGCTGCAAGAGATAGAGATGCTTCAAAAAACTTATTCATTTGATGTTATGGCCTATATGCATGCTGACTATGTTGGATCAGTTGAAGGTAGGAAATCCACTTCTAGATTTTGCATCTTTGTTAGGATTTTTACTCGGAGAAACAACAAGTTGTCAGTGATGGCAAGATCGAGTATAGAGTTATAACCCAAACTGCAGAAGAGATGATTTGGATAAAGACAATGTTTGCTATGTTAAGAGCTCAAGCTTCTCTTCCAATGAAGCTGCTATGTGGCAACAAAGCAAGTACATATACTGCCAAATAAATGATCAAACATACAGAGATCAATTGTCACCGCATTAGAGACTGGGTCCAGGCTGGAAACAACTCTACCATTCATGTGTTTTTTGAAGATCAAGTTGTTGGCGTGTTCGCTAAACCTCCACCTATCTCCGGGTTTCTCTAAAATGTTGTAACAAGCTGAACATGTTAGATATATACAGTCCAGCTTGAGGGGGAGTGCTAAGAGAAAATAAAGGACCGTAGGTTCCTACTTTAAATCCCCATGAAAGAAAGCACTTTTTTACATCAAGTTGGTTGAGTGACCATCCATATTCAATAACAAGGGCAAGAATAATACAGATGGTACACATTTTACGATTGGGCTGAAAGTCTTATCATGATCTTGTCTGCTTGCTAGATGAACCATTTAGTAGCAAGCTGAACCTTGTACCTCTGGACACTTCCATCTGGCTTATGATTTATCTTTACACCCATTTATAGCCACCACAACATTGTTGTGCAGTTGTGTGGTGGTTTAATTCTTGTGTGATGGTTTAAGTACTCTATTTCCTAAGGGCCACATTCATGGAAGGCCTCTATTTCTTCATCCATAGCTTCCACCCATTTCCTGGAGTTGGCAGCTTGACAGTACATGACATGTTCGTCGTTCTTTTCTATTACAGCCAAAGACAGCTGAAAATCAAGAAAAAAAAAACAATACTATAACTCACCCATCAATCAATAGGATGATGTGAAGATCTGGATCATTGTACAGGAGAAGTGCGAGAAGAGAAAGAAGTTGAAGGATCTCATGAGTGGGTCCAATCATCGAAGATGAGTCCTCTTGCTCCTCATGGGTGTAAGTGATACTTTTAAATACTCCTCTCGCCCCTCATGGGTGTAAGTGATACTTTTAAATACTCCTCTCGCCCCTCATGGGTGTATGTGACACTTTTAAATACTCCTCTCGGCCCTCATGGGTGTAAGTGATACTTTTAAATAGAAAAAGCAGAAAAGTCAGCATAAACCTAGCTTTGATACCATGAAATAATTCTGAATATCAAATCTTAGTTGCCCCAACACACTCTAGATCAGCAGAAAAGCAACAAAAGAAAGAAATGCAGTCAAGCGGCCACAGTAGCATAAACAGCCTCAACCATAACTTTCCTTTTATATTTTAATTGTTACATATTACATGGACAAAAGGTCCCTAAGACAAAGTAATTCACAATACATGGATGAGCTAATTCTGCATGTCCAATATCAGATATATTTGGACCTGAACAAATTTTGTCCAGACCCAATCACATCAAAATGATTTATAATCTTATCAAGGTCACCTCAAAACGCCAAAGAATCTGAAGCATCCATTCCATCTCAAACAAATGCACCCCTCTATGGGCCATGTTCATTAACCTTCTTCATGGACTACTTCCTGAAATCCCGCAGAACCATAAACAAATGCCCCCTAAGGAGCTTTCATACAGGCATTTGGTATAGTTGTGAATCTAACCTGGAAAGGAGGCCAAAATTTTGTTGATATAATTGTTGCATCAAACAAATCCATTGACACTTCATTTTCCGGTTCACATGTCCCTATCAAACCAATAAGAACAGTTTAGATGCAAGATTCAGTAGGAAAAAACGAAATACTGCTAATCTATACCAAAGAATAACACGTTTAACAGCTACCTTTTTTAGATGACTTTGCTAAATCTTCCTTTATACTGGAATTCGTTCTCTTAGAATCTCTTAGATCATTTAGCATAATCTCGCATTTTTGCATGCTACTCTCTCCAAAATGTATCTGGAAAAAAAATGCCCTTAAAATTTCCACAATCACCATATCTTGGAACGAAGCCAACTAAAATGTATGCAAGAAAAAAGGAAAAAGACAATAAAATGAAATGCATGGTTCTGAATATAAAATTTGCAAGTTTCATGTGTTACTGACAAAAAAAAATCTTCAAGGCACAAAATACAAATGTCACAACCTTAAGGAGTTCCAATGTGCGAATCTCTGAATCTATATCATAGTCCAATTTATTTAGAAGCTTCTCAGCCAACATGATGTGATACTGGTTCACAAGTTGATCTTTTGAGCCAATGATGCTCACCAACATTCCTAGAATATCAACCTTCCTCCCATTTCGGACACCCTTCAATGGATCAGCCTCTATAGGATCAGGCTCCCAGCTAAGTGAGAGAACAAAAGAATTATCAGTGCAAGTGTGTTGCCAATAGAGAATAAAAATTAAAGAAAGTTAAACTCCAAAGAAGACCTCAGGCTAGCTGTTTGTGCCAACATTTGACAAGACAAATAATAATGTAAACTCATACCTTTGAGCATCAGCCCACGCTTGTTTATCATCTGAATTAAAATCATTGTCATGGTCAGATATCTCTAGATTATCCACATTTCTGTTTAATTCTTCAAGAAGGCTGTCCCCAGCACCCCCTGAACCATTGGTACCTCCTCCAGTTCCATCAGTGAGCATATTTACAATACATTTTATGGTATCCTTTCTGCCTCGCAAATAGTCCCTTATCGGTTCACTCACTGCTTCAAGGAACACACCAGTTGGATCTATCCTACAAAGTGCCTTTATTGTAGAAATATACTGATGCAATATGTCATTTGTCGATGCACCAGCAGTAAGCAAACGGTATCGTAGTGCAGATATGAAAGAATCAATGAGTTTTGAATGCTGGCCAGTATTCTCTAGGCATTGTTTCAGATCTTCAATTGCAGGAGAACTACATAACACATCAGCAGGAGAATGTTCAACATTAACCTCTTAGGAAGGGAAACAAAGAAGCATCAAGCAAAGGTTTGTCAGAAAAACTCAGTATAGGAAATAACGATGTACCACCAAATGAATCTGTCATTGGTACATATGCCTGAAAGAATAAAGACACCAAAACACGATATTGACTTGCATCGCAAGTATATCTCTCACAATGAAAAAATGCAATTAGGAAAGCTAATTAGAGGCACAAGAAAAACCATGAAAAATGCATTACAGAAAGAATGACACTACTTTTGGCATGCAATAAACCACACATAAAGTCTGAACTGCAAGCCTAGCAACAATGCAAGTAGCTCTAAATTGAAGAAAGATTGATTGTTGTAGAAACAGTAAAAGCGAGGGAACGAGAAACGAACACAGATGTAACGTGGAAAACCCCTCAACTAAAGGGAAAAAACCACGGGTGAGGAGGACTGGTGCCCACTAGCAACCAGACACTCTCTCTCATAAACTTTCTTTCATACCCAAAAATTAGGGTTACCAAGATATAAGTAGAGCCTCAACAGGCCTAAACAGGAGCACACACTGAACCGGATCCAGACCTAGACTCGTACATTAAAACACGTCAATACTCCCCCTCAAGTTGGGCATACAGATCAAACATGCCCAACGTGGATACATTTCTCTCAAATGAAGTTGAAGACAAGGCTTTGGTCAGGACATCAGCTGTTTGGTCTTTAGATCTCATGTAAGGAAATACAAGTTCTTTAGCATCAATTCTCTCTCGAATGAAATGCCGGTCAATCTCAACATGTTTTGATTGGCAGAGTAACATCCGCACTGATAATCTCTTTTTTGGTCTGGGGATCAAAGCACTTATATCCTTTTTGATTGGCAGAGTATCCAATAAATACACATTTGATGGTTTGGGCAGCAAGTTTGTTTTTGTCTGAGCCTAGGATGTGTGCAAAGCAAGTGCATCCAAATACTTTGGGAGGTATATGAAATAGTGGTCGATTTGGATATAAAAGTTGAATGGGAATACGTTCTTGGATGGCTGACGAGAGTAATCTGTTAATGAGATAACATGCAGCAAGAATAGCATCCCCTCAAAAGTAGGCAGGCATGTGAGAATGCAGCATGAGGGTACGGGCCACATTTAGGAGTTGCTGATGTTTGCGTTCGGCAACACCATTTTGTTGGGATGTGTGTGGACAAGTATATTGAGGCTGAATTCCATGATTGGCAAAAAACTGAAGTAGAATGGAAGATTTGAATTCAAGAGCATTATCAGTGCAAATATTTTTGACAATGAAACCAAACTGAGTTTTTATTTCCTTGACAAATTTAGGAAGAATACATATGACTTCAGATCTTTACCGTAACAAGAATACCCAACTGACTAGAGTAAAATCATCAACCAAAACAAGATAATACCGAAAACGCGAGTGAAAAGGATCCCGACTAGGACCCCACACATCCACATTAAGGAGATCAAATGGACTTTGACTAGATGGTTCTTGACTCGAATGAAAGCTACTCTGTGTATGTTTGCCTAACTGGCAAGCATCACATAAGAAGGACTCTGATACAGTATTACCTTGAAGCATGCGACGAAGTTTGGACACTGAAGGATGACCCAGTCTGAGATGACACTAAAAAGGAGAAGGCTTCGAAGAGAATGAAGATGCAGCAACATTTATTGGGACAGACAAGAAATAGAGACTCTCACGTTCATAGCCGCCACCAATCATCTTCCCAGTTCGTAAGTCCTAAAAAGAACATGTACCAGGGTCAAAAATGACTTTACACTTTAAATCAATAGCCAGTTGCTTAATAAATAACAAATTAACAGGAAACTGTGGAGCATAGAGCACGTGAGTAAGAGTGTCTAAATGTGGGAGATAAATATCACCGCTTCCCAATACAAGAGATAACTTGTCATCAGCCAATCAGACATGTTGTGGTGTAGAGAATCTGACTAATGATGAAAAAATATGTGGTTGATTACAACAGTGCCTGGAGGCGCCAGAATCTATCATCCACATCATATCTAGGTCATCGGTAGGAGCACCAACAGAGAAAGAAGAGTCTATTACAGTCGTGTTGGCATATGAGAAGGAATTTCTAGCCATCTTGTAGTCATTGGAACCCTCGGACACATTACCATCAGCCATAGTAAAATTCCAACCAGAATTGTACTCACAATATGTATGTATAAGGTGCAATAGTCAACTTCAACCAAGGCATGGCAGCACAGAAGAATCTAGAACACAATTATGGCTCCAATCATCAACTTAGAAATTCACTAAAACAGGCTGGAAACTCAAGCAGCAACTCAACAAAATAATTTCAGCCGATGACTACAACACAAGCAGGAACTTTACGATTAGCAGCAGTCCACAACTAATGAGACCTCAACTTATAGATTTCATGTCCACGATCTGTCGGTCATTCTGCTCCTCACATCAAATTACATCCACAAGCAGCAAATTGACTCTGCCCCTCACAGTCAACATAAAAATCTGATTACTGCAGCAGTAACCTCAATGAGATCGACTTAAGTATCAGGTTGAAAAAAAAAATAAAACAAATTGGGAGACAGTTTTAAGACGTGGATAGCAGGTAGCACTTTTAGATGTCGATAATAGGTAGCAAACAAGCACAGGTTTGACAGCAGAGAAAACCTGTCTCACTTCAACGATGCAGATGTTAAGTTTGTACATATGGATCGGGTCACCCAGACCCGACCCATTTGATCCACACGCCCAACACATCATGGGCGGTGGCATACTTGTAAATCTTATTGTTATCTTGTGTATTTTATGATGTACCCTAAATCGTGATTAGTATATAATGATAACAAGAGGCAGACGTCATTTGTTGCTGCTCTCATTCATCTCTCTCTTGCTTGGACGTGCAGCCCACTTCTCTCTTCCTCCTCTTGCATCTAAGTTCATTCGGTGGTTTGGTATTAGATAGCAAAATCTGACATGGTATCAGAGCCAGGTTTTGCCACTGAGAATGTTTGGTAAGAATCTCTAATTTCTGCCCTAATCTTTGTTTTTTTTCTGCCCTAATCTTCAAATCTCTATTTTCTGCCCTAACCCTAATCCCCAAATTTTCTGCCCTAATCTTCCATAATCCTATCGTCCACCCTAATCTGCCCTAATTCTACCGTCTGCCCTAACCCTACTGTCTGCCCTAATCCTACTGTCTGCCCTACCGTCGCCCACCTAACCTTAATCTCAAAATTTCTATTTTTCCCCTATTTTCTGATTATTGCATTTATGGATCCCCACCGCAATTCCAGCATCATGTCGTCCAATTTCCTCTCCCAACTCATCTCACAAAAGCTAAATCATACCAATTATTTGACATGGAAACGTCAAATAGTCCCGTTCATCAAGAGTCACCGTCTCTATGTACATCTCAATGGCACCACACCTGCGCCACCTAAATGGATTATGCGAGAGGTGAAGAATGTTGCAGGGCAAGTTCAAGAGACTATTGCAGAAATCAATCCTGAATATGAGATGTGGATGGCTCATGATCAATCTCTCGTTGCTTATATCACCTCCACACTATCAGAGGAAGTTTTGGTGGGTGTTGATGATGATCTTTCAACACTTGAGTTGTGGAATGTACTTGCTATCACATATTCTCAAATATCAGAAGCGAGATTTCTACAACTCAAGAGGCAATTTCAGGATATCAAGCGAGGCACACGTTCAGTCTTGGAATATATACATGAGATAAAAAATGTCAGCGATTAACTTGCCATCATAGGGCATCCAGTCAGTGACAAGGACAAGGTAGAACAGGCTTTGAGTTGATTGGGGCCAGAATTTGATGTTTTTTGCACTGCTTTAGAGGTATTGCCTATTCTTCCCTCTTTTGAAGACTTGAAAGCAAAATTGATTCAGCATGAAGCAAGTCGTGTACAACGACATGAATTAGTTCATTCTGGCGGTCATAATGTATTGGTCACTGGGACCCATGCTTTACAAGGAAGTCGTCCAAGAGTTTGGGACTCACAGGCAGGGATGGAGAGAGGTATCCTTCCTACACCTAACACAAATGCACAGGCAAATGTACCACAAAGGATACCAACTTGTTTTTATTGCAATAAGAGAGGTCATGTGAAGTCAGAATGTTGGCATAACCCACAGAACAAGGGAAAACAGGTCAGGCGTGACAATAAGGCAGCAGGGTCATCTGTTTCGAACATGACTGCGGCATCAAACATTTCCCCTGATGTGCAGCAGATTCTAATGACAGCGTTGTCTAAAATCAATCTCAAGCAAAATGAAGAAGGACAATGGTATGTGGATTCTGGTGTTGCAGCTCATGTAACTAGTGACGCAGGTAAGCTTTTTAGTGCTCTCCCTTATTTAGCTAAAGGCTCAGTTGTCACAGGAGATGGTTCCCATCACAAAATATCACATATTGGAAATGCACACTTATCCGTGGCTCATTCCTCGATACCTTTAAAGAATGTTCTTGTTGTTCCAAATGTCAAGAAAAATATCATTTCTGTGTCAAAGTTTATTGATGATACGCATTCCTCTATTGAGTTTACTCCTTCTTCTGTTTATGTTAGGGACGCTTGAACCAAGAAGACATTCGTTGAGGGTGTTCGCAAAGGAGACATGTACGTCATTGAAGAAGCTCCAAAAGTGTCTAAGTCTTGTGTTTAAGATTCATCTTTTCTCACTCATAGTGAAGTCAATATCACAGAATATGATATGCCATCTCTTTGGCACGGTCGTTTAGCACATTGTAGTCGGTCTTTCATTCAAAGTCTTGCTGTAGACGGACTATTACAAAAGTCCAGTCTAAGTCCTGTCAGTGAGTCTAGCATATGCTCAAGTTGTCATATTTGTAAGGGTCATGCTCTTCCTTTTCAATCAATAAATAAGCGAGCTTCGAAGTTATTTGACACCATTTATTCTGATGTTTGGGGGCCTGCTCATATTTCTTCCTCTTCCAGGAGTAAATATTATGTTGTTTTCATTGATTCTTATTCTCGTTACACTTGGATCCACTTCATGAAAAGCAAATCAGAAGTTTTTCGCTTGTTCAGCAAATTCCACGCCTTGGTCCAAAACAAATACTCTAGTAATATCGTGTGTTTCCAATGTGATGGTGGTGGTGAGTTCATTTCAAATGAATTTATTGAGTACTTACTAAATCATGGGATCACTAGACAGATTTTCTGTCCTCACACACCACAACAGAATGGTATTGCTGAATGAAAACATAGGCACATAGTTGAAAGTGCTCTCAGTATGATGCATAACACTGATGTGCCCATGACTTTATGGACTAAAGTCTTCAATACTGCTGTTCATGTTATTAATTGACTGCCACTATCCATGCTTGAAGGAAAATCTCCATTCTTTATTTTACATCAAGAACAACCAAATTATGATGAGCTACGTGCTTCTGGATGCATCTGTTATGTTCATGTTGATGCTTCTTTGAGAAATAAGTTTCAAGATCGAGCTGTCATGTGTAGATTTGTGGGTTATGCAGAAAATTATAAAGGCTATCGCTGTTACAATCCAAAAAATGGACGTGTGCATATTTCACGACATGTTTTTTATGAGCTCAGGTTGAAGGATTTAAATGAGTCACATGCAACACTTAATGTTAGAAATGATGTATATGACTCATGGCTGAATGCTGAAATATTAGACCAAAGAGTTGATACACACCACGCACAAAGTGACAGAACTATTGATGAGCCCGAGACAGCCACAAACACTCAAATGGACAGCATACCTTCATCTACTCAGACCAACAACATGAGCATGACTTCACCTAATCGGTTTTCAGGAATGGTGTATAATCGACGATCAGTTCCAGTTGATCTAGAAACTGCCACTACTTGTCTACGTAGATCAGAACGTGTGCGGCACCCTATTAATAGATGGATAAGTTATGGTAATTTCTCTTTGGATTTTCAGCTCTTCATGACAGAATTGAACAAAAAGGTGGAGCCAAAATGCTATGAGCAAGCGTGCAAAAGCAAACATTGGATCGAGGCCATGAATGAAGAAATGGCTGACTTAAATGAATGTCAAACATGGGAGATTGTTCCTCGTCGAGATGGTAAGAATGTAGTGGGCTCAAAATGGGTTTACAAACTCAAGTATAAACCTGATGGAAGCATTGATAGGTATAAGGCTCGACTCGTGGCTAGAGGCTTCACTCAGCAGTACGGGGAAGATTATGATGAGTCTTCCAGTCCAGTCATCAAGATGGGAACGATCCGGGTTATCATCTCTTTTGCCATCTCATATTGTAACACCCCGGAAGTTTAGTCCCATATCGAAGATTGTGAAGAATCTTCAAGGGTTTATAAAGGGGATACATTGATGAGAAGATTGTCCTGGTTCCTAGCCTTTTTGGGGTTAGAACAGAAACTGCTAGGGGGCGGGTTGGGATCCGCCGAACCAGGGGCCCGAGCCCAGGAGTGGGTCGGGTTGTTACAGTGGTATCAAAGCCGGTTCAACACTCGGACCTGGGGTCCCACACGCACGGACGCGTGTGCCTTAAGGGGAGTGGATTGTAACACCCCGGAAGTTTAGTCCCGTATCGAAGATTGTGAAGAATCTTCAAGGGTTTATAAAGGGGAGTCATTGATGAGAAGATTGTCCTGGTTCCTAGCCTTTTTGGGGTTAGAACAGAAACTGCTAGGGGGCGGGTTGAGATCCGCCGAACCAGGGGCCCGAGCCCAGGAGTGGGTCGGGTTGTTACACATATGGTTGGAATTTAGATCAGTTGGATGTTAAAAATGTTTTTCTTCATGGCTTTCTAAAGGAAGAAGTTTATATGGAACAACCTCCAGGATATGTTTCCAATGATCCAACCAAATGGGTGTGCAAATTACAAAAATCACTGTATGGGCTTAAGCAAGCATCTCGTTCATGGTTCGATAGATTTTCCCTCCATATACAATAGGCTGGTTTCCTCATAAGTTCACTTGATCATTCCTTATTCATCTATCATTCAGGTGAAGTTACCACTTGGCTACTTATATATGTAGATGACATAGTTCTTACTGGAAACTCTTCATGTCAAATATCCCATGTTAAGGAGGTATTGCAACAAGAATTCAAGATGAAGGATCTCGGCGAACTACGGTATTTCTTGGGTGTTGAGCTTGATAGAAAAGGTGGCACATTAACTCTTACACAGCATAAATACATTCTTGATATTTTGGATAGGGCAGGTATGACAAGTCGCAAGCCCATAAATACACCTAGTGTTCTCAACACAAAATTAAATGCATCTGATGGGAGTGATGCATACCCAAATCCTAGTTTCTATCGGAGTATAGTTGGCATGTTGCAATATCCCACTTTTACACGCCCAGACATAGTATATGTTGTGAATCAAGTCTCTCAGTTTATGCATGCACCCACAGAAGGGCATATGGATGCTATCAAACGTATTTTGCGTTATCTTAAAGCTACTCTTGGGGATGGACTCATCTACACAAGACAGTCCACTGTTTTGCATGGCCACAACATTTCCACTTATACTGATGCAGATTGGGCAGGTAATCCAAACGATAGACGATCAGTTTTCGGTTATTGTCTCTTCCTTGATTCCAATCTTATTTGTTGGAGTAGCAGGAAACAGCGTGCAATTGCCAGATCTAGCACTGAGGCAGAACATAGGGCAATGGCTGCAGGCACCGCTGAAGCTTCATGGTTACGTCATCTGCTTGGGGAACTTTTTATTCCCATTGTTCAGTCATCTCTATTTTGTGACAACCAAAGCGCGATCAAGATTGCCTTCAATCCTGTTCTACGTAATCGCACTAAGCATATAGAGATTGATCAACACTTCATTCGTCAAAAGGTTGGGAAGATGAGATTGTTCCCACTTATATACCCACATCTGAACAAGTGATTGATCTTTTTACCAAGGGACTCACAGGGCACCATTTCTGGGAATTGAAGAACAAGTTGCGCATGATCAAACCCCATGCACAACTTGAGGGGGGCTGTTAAGTTTGTACATATGGATCGGGTCACCCAGACCCGACCCATTTGATCCACACGCCCAACACATCATGGGCGATGGCATACTTGTAAATCTTATTGTTATATTGTGTATTTTATGATGTACCCTAAATCGTGATTAGTATATAATGATAACAAGAGACAGACGTCATTTGTTGCTGCTCTCTTTCATCTCTCTCTTGCTTGGACATGCAGCCCACTTCTCTCTTCCTCCTCTTGCATGTAAGTTCATTCAGTGGTTTGGTCAAAATGTTACAGCAGAGAGAAAACAGAAATCTGCCTACTCCATACAATTTCAAACTTGTCTCACTTCAACGATGCAGGAAAAAGACTGAACCAGCCAACACGACATACCTTTGCCTGTGGGAATCCACCAGGTACCACAGAACTAAACAGATCAGACTGCCCTAGCAGATCCGACGTTCTTTGGCCTGAACATCTTCCACGGCTGCACTTGAGTTAGATCTGATTTTGCAGCAAAGTCTAATCTGATTCACTATTTCAGCGACGTAATATGCTTCAACGACAGCAGCTTTCAAAAACTTCACGACAACAGCAGCAACACAAGGGTGCTAATCACGTTTTCACATGTTAAAATGTGATTAGCCTCTATCCAACCAACCAATCAACTTGCTTGTTTTGTAAACAGCAAGAACCCTAGGTGTGAAACCTTAGTTTGGTGGAAGAGAGGAGAAATGAGAGGAGAAGGGAACCCTAGGCATGAAACCCTAGATCACACAGCCCTAGGTCTGTTGCTCTGATACCATGTTGAATATTGGAGGAAGAAGGGGATGAGAGAGAGAGAGAGAGAGAGAGAGAGAGAGAGGAAAACACTTTCTTCCTTATTCACATGACCCTAATCTCATATTGAAAGAGATTAGGGTTAGCAATATAACAATTACAGATTCAGTCCACTAAATATAAGAAAATATTTAAAGAACTACTATTCAACTTTCTAATATTGCAGAAACACTCTTTAACAAGACTCATAAATCAGAGAAATAAAATCACTATACCTCGCTAAAGGAAAGGTCGAAGCAAAGTATATCAGGTAACTTATCCCATCATATATTGATTTGAAATAGCACATACACAAAAGCACAAACTTGACAAACATTTGTGAGAAAGGAAGCCCTACCTGTCAGGATAATCAACAATTATGTCAAACAGCTTGGCAATTCTCAAATCTTGTAATGTTTCATAAGCAAAGTACTCCAGACGGAGCTTCCATCTGATAAGTCTCTCACAGGCGATACCTTCACCATCAAATGAAGGAGAAAAAGCCAAAGGTGATTTCCTACTTGATAAGCCATCATTAGAATCAAATACATCACCCATATAAGAAAGAAGAGCAGAGAGAAATGGGAGGAGAATGGCCTGCCAAAATAAGATGCAAATAACTAGAAGTTAGAGGCTAATGCTGATCAACAGATAAATTGATGGAAAGGTCATTTTATCCCTTTATTTCTAAAAATAAAAATATATACGAGAAAAAAAAAGAAAATAAGAATGGCACCATGGCAGACTGCCTATTGGCCATGCTTATCTTTTTAGTTTGACGAATATAATTTAGACATCCTCTGTTGAAAATATTTATGAGGGGTTGATTGAAATTTAGTGCATCTTCTTAAGACTCCATTATTTTCTTAAACAAAGTGCCTAATCCTGCATCACTGCTTACCATAATCTATATTGGCATTTGGCAAACATCTTGAGCAAAAGTGAACTGCTATTAGTCTGACATTCACTGCTGTGAACCCAACGCTGCTGATTGCTGAGTCAGATATCTATTTAAAACTGGTTGGTAAGTTGAAGCCCATTAAAATGAGATCAGACTTTCGTTATTGTGGCTCACAACTGGGGGTCATGATGTAGTTGGGTTACATTAAAGGCATAGATAAGAGTATACTACCATTGTCTCATGTGGATGGACTGAAAGGCTGCTGAAATCTAGGTTCCCTTTATGTTCAAATTCATGGTTGATATTTTCAGCACTACTCTTTTTTTGGTGGTGGCTGAACTCGGGCATTCGACAATGTTAGAGTATTGTTAATTTGATACATCTCTGTGCTGATTGGCTGGTTCATGAAGATTACTTGCAGAATCTGATTATTGTTAATCAGATCGGATTGTTATTTCCAAAAGAATGGCTGGTTCAGTGTTCTAAAACTCACTGAGTCATTGACTCAGCTCGACTCAGGCCCCTACCAGATCAACCCAATGGGGGCCTGTTTTCATCAAAACACCGCATGACTTGGGTTGACTCAGGTTGACTTGGCTGAAACTTGGTTTGACTTGACCAAAACTAGTTCGCCTTGGTGTAATCCAATAATAGACTTTTTATTTTACTAATTGTTAAAGATGTAAAAGAGTTTTTCTGAAATATTAGAAAGTTAGGGAGGAGATCTTTGTTAAAATATAAATCCTTCACCAGCACGTTGAAGAGGAGTCTCTTAGGATTCCACCTCCTTGTAGAATGTGTTAAGATAGTTAATATCCTTGTTATATGTGAAGTCTCCTAGGATTCTATGTTGTAGTTAATATCCTTGTAATATGTGAAGTCTCTTAGGTTTCTATGATGTAATTAAAGTCCTTGGAACTTGTGAAATCTCCTAGGATTCTACGATTGGAGACTCTTAGAATTCTGGAAATGGGATTATAAATAGAGGTCGTGCAAACCATTTTGGCTACGGCTTCTTCTCCTCAGTTTCTTCTTATTTTCATTCTCTCTCTCTCTCTCTCTCTCTCTCTCTCTCTCTCTCTCTCTTTCTATCTCTATCTTCCTGCGTGAGAAATGTTTTCTGGTTACAGATATTGGTGCTAGATTTCTATCATGGTATCAGAGTGCCAGGTTACGCTATCTCTACCAAACGAAATGTCCAAACAGGTCTGATCTGGTTAGAACTCTTTTCTCATCTTGTCTTTATCCTGAATTTACTTTTCTCTTGCGCAATTCTTGTTCCTTTTTCTTCTTGCTTACCTAAGAACACATCTTGTTATATCGTGTCTTCTTTCCCTCTCATCTTCTACCTATATACCATTCCTTTCTGCTGTCATGGAAAACCTTTCGCATTCTGGCATGTCCTCAAGTTTTCTTCCTCACCTTATTACCGAAAAACTCAACCATGAGAATTATCTGATCTGGAAAAGGCAACTCATGCCTTTCATAAGAAGTCAAGGCCTCTTTGGACATCTCGATGGTTCAACAAAGGCTCTACCAATATCCGTTCTGCAGGAAATAAAAAATGAGGCAGGAGAAGTTATTGTTGTTCATGAAGACAGCAATCCTAAACATGCTATGGAGATGAGACGTGACCAAAGTCTGGTTGCGTATATTTTATCCACTTTATCTCAACAAGTGTTACTTTCAGTTTCTGATGATTGTACTGCAGAAGAATTATGGGAAACTCTTGTTGATACCTTTTCCCAAATATCAAAAGCTCGAATTATGTACTTAAAGAAAGAATTTCAGAATTTGAGCAAAGGTTCAACGTCTATCATGGATTATTTGGTGCGCATTAAGGCCGTCGCAGACCAACTTGCTGCCTCAGGGAATAACATTTTTGATAAGGAAAAGGTGCAGCAAACCTTGAATGGACTTGGGCATGATTATCATGCTTTTATTACAGCTCTTGAGGTCCTTCCTGTTCTGCCTTCCTTCAACGAACTACAAGGTAAACTTCTCCAACACGAAATGAATATGAAAAGAGTCATTGAAAGGACTGATCAAGGGAACTCCCAAAATGTGTTGGCTATGAATGTAAAGTTTGGTAAGAGCCATGGGAACTCCAACCATGGTGGTCGTGGCATTCTACCAACACCACATAACCAAGGTATGTCTCCTTTGGATACTTCAAGAAAAATACCAATTTGTTTTCAGTGCAACAAAAAAGGGCACATGAAGGCACAGTGTTGGTTTAATCCTCAAAATAAAAACAAAGGGGTAAGACATGATTATAAACAAGGAAAACAAAGTTCTAAATCCACCGCTGAAGATATGCAACAGCTATTGATGACCGCATTCTCAAATATAACTATAAAGCAAAATGAGCAGGGAGAATGGTTCTTGGATTCAGGTGCAGCTACCCATGTGATAGGAAATGCAGGTAAATTGACTAACTTATCCCCTCATTACGGTAGAAGTTGCATTATAACAGGTGATGGAAAATCTCATCCCATTACACATATTGGAAATGCACATATTCCATTGTCATCCTCGTCTCTATCACTGTCTAATGTTGTTCTTGCTCCCAATATCAAAAAGAACATCATATCCATTTCTAAACTCATTGATGATACAAGCTCTTCTGTTGAATTCACACCTTCTTCTGTCTATGTCAAGGACCTCCAAACGAAGAAAATGTTCGCTAGAGGGGAGCGTCAAGGGAATATGTACGTCCTCAAGGAATGTCTACCCAAGGATTCATCCATTTTTGATATAGGATTGAAGACATTTTCTCTTTCTCATAATGCGTCATTAGTGCCAAGTTCTTGCCATTTTCAATCAAAAGTAAGGGGCCCTAACCAATTTTTGGAGTCTGATTTGTGGCATAGTCGGCTAGGACACTGTGGTCGACATTTCATTGAAAAACTTGTCACAGATAGTCTCATTCCAAGATCAAGCTTACCTCTTACTTCAAGTGTCAAAAAATGTTTAAGTTGTGGACTTTGTAAGAGTCATGTTTTACCTTTCCATAATATAAATCAAAGGGCTTCCAAACCTTTTGAAACTATTTTTTCTGATGTATGGGGGCCAGCCCCTATTGATTCCATGTCTGGGTCAAGATATTATGTTTTATTCATTGACTCTTACTCACGTTTCACCTGGATTTACTTCATGAAACACAAATCAGAAGTACCCCACATATTTCGAAACTTTTATGCCATGATTCAAACTAAATTTTCATCCAATGTGGTGCATTTTCAATGTGATGGAGGGGAGAATCTTCCTCGCTTGATTTTATTGAATTTCTACGTGAAAAAGGGATAACTAGACAAATTTCCTGCCCTTACACACTACAACAAAATGGTGTTGTTGAGCGGAAACATCGACATATAGTTGAAAGCGCCATGAGCATGATACATGATACTAATGTGCCCATTTCCTTGTGGACTAAAGCCTTCCATACTGCTGTATACATAATAAATTGTTTCCCTATGACACTCTTGATGTTAAATCGCCATATTTTACACTCTTAGGCAAACAACCTGATTACAAGAACTTGAAGGTTTTTTGTTGTGTATGCTATGTTCACGTTGATGCTGCCTTGAGGAACAAGTTTCAAGACAAAGCTATTCAATGTAGATTCGTTGGATATGCTGATGAATATAAAGGTTTTCGATGCTATGATCCAACAACTAAACGGATCAAAACTTCAAGAAATGTCATTTTTGATGAACATAGTTTTGATAGTACAAATGAAATGCCTATGACCATTGAATCTTATGATCCCTGGACCAGTACAAAGTTATTCAATGCAGATCCTGTTATAGAAAATGATGTGCCTCAAAATGAAGATCTAGAGAAAGCAATACAACCGTCGGATATGGCTCAAAGTGAAAATCAAGAAGATCCAACACAGTCATCAAGTCATCACGAAAGCAATAATGAAGAACAGAGCAATGATGCACATCGGTATTCAGGTCTTATCTACAGTCGACGACTAAGGGACAGAGATGCTCACAGTGAAGAAGACAACATGCCCCACCTTAGAAGATCCCAACGCATTCGTCATCCCATTCACAGGTGGGTTAGCTATGATTCTTTATCACTTGATTTCCAGTTATTCACGGCAAAAGTTGGCAAGGAGGAAGAACCTACTTCATTTGATCAAGCATCAAAATCACATCATTGGAGAAAGGCTATGAAAGAAGAAATGGATGCCTTGCATGAATGTGGAACATGGGAGATCATTCCGAGGCCACACGAAAAGAATGTAGTGGGTTCCAAATGGGTATACAAAATTAAATACAAACCTGACGGCAGCATAGAAAGACACAAAGCAAGGTTAGTAGCAAAAGGGTTTACACAACAATATGGACAAGATTATGATGAGACATTCAGCCCTGTGATCAAAATGGGAACAATTCGCGTGATTATATCATTGGCAGTTGAATATGGATGGAGACTACATCAAATGGACGTGAAGAATGCTTTTCTTCATAGTGATTTAAGGGAGGAAGTATATATGGAACAACCTCCAGGATACACGAAAGGAGACTCTCATGCATGGGTTTGCAAACTAAGAAAATCTATTTATGGACTTAAACAGGCCTCACGTTCGTGGTTTGACAGTTTCTCCTGCAAGATTCAAGAATGTGGTTTTCGGAGATGTCCTCTAGATCACTCTCTTTTCATTTATCGAAAGGAAAACATATTTATTTTACTTCTTATATATGTTGATGATATTGTTATCACAGGCAATTCAGAAAAACACAGAGAAGAAGCTAAAGTTTTGATGATGCAAAACTTCAAAATGAAAGAGCTTGGTGATTTACGATTCTTTCTTGTAGTGGAGATTGATAGGCACAATAATCGCCTCACATTGACACAACAGAAATACACGTTAGATCTGCTGAAAAAGTCAGGTATGTCTGATTGTAAGCCTGTTGGAACTCCTAGTGTTCTAAATCAAAGACTAAGTGCTCAAGATGGGGAGTTATATGAAGATCCTACGCAATATCGAAGTATTGTTGGGGCACTTCAATATCTTACATTTACTAGACCAGATATTATATATGTTGTGAATCAAGTATCTCAATTTATGCATGCACCTAGAGATACTCACATGGATGTTGTCAAAAGAATATTAAGATATCTTAAAGGGACAGCAGGAGATGGCTTAGTTTATGGTAAGAGTGAAAATATAACTACTGGACATCAACTTATGACATTCACAGATGCAGATTGGGCTGGAGATCCCGATCAAAGGAAGTCCATTTTTGGTTTTTGTATTTTCATTGGACGTAATCTTGTGTCTTGGAGTTGTCGAAAGCAAAAGGCAGTAGCAAGATCCAGCACTGAAGCTGAATACAGATGCATGGCTGCAGGTACTGCTGAAGTTACATGGGTTAGGCATTTGCTAGAAGACATTGGAGAAAAGATTAAAACGTCAATGTTAATGTGCGATAATCAAAGCGCTATTAACATTGTCTTTAATCTCACACAACATGGTCGAACAAAGCACATTGAGATTGATCAACACTTTGTTAGACAAAAGGTGGAAGACAAGGAGATTCAACCTATTTATGTCAGTACAGATGAACAAGTTGCAGACTTATTTACAAAAAGATTAACAAAGGAACGATTCTGGTTTCTAAAAGGCAAGTTGTACATGGTGTAAAACCATGCACAACTTGAGAGAGGGTGTTAAAATATAAATCCTTCACCAGCACGTTGAAGAGGAGTCTCTTAGGATTCCACCTCCTTGTAGAATGTGTTAAGATAGTTAATATCCTTGTTATATGTGAAGTCTCCTATGATTCTATGTTGTAGTTAATATCCTTGTAATATGTGAAGTCTCTTAGGTTTCCATGATGTAATTAATGTCCTTGGAGCTTGTGAAATCTCTTAGGATTCTACGATTGGAGACTCTTAGAATTCTGGAAATGGGATTATAAATAGAGGTCGTGCAAACCATTTTGGCTACGGCTTCTTCTCCTCAGTTTCTTCTTGTTTTTATTCTCTCTCTCTCTCTCTCTCTCTCTCTCTCTCTCTCTCTCTTCCTACGTGAGTACTGTTTTCTGGTTACAGATATTGGTGTTAGATTTCTATCAATCTTTAAATAGTTCCTTATAGTTGGACTACTTTTGTAAAGTCTCCAACCCTAATCTCTTTTAATAGAGATTAGGGTTACGTTAATGGATTATTCTTTTCGGCTCTCTCTCTCTCGTAACATGGTATCAGAGCAAGGTGTGGCGTCGATTGCAGGGTGAGTTTTCCAGCGACCATCTTCTCTAGCGACCACCTTTCCGGCGAACAGCCAAGCGAGTTCTTTATAGTTCTTTCGTCCTCCTTCTTGTCATCGCCCATCCTTTATTCCCTCTTGTCACCCAATAAGGAGACGGTGAGAGAATAGGATTTGGGCGTGTTGTGTGGAGAAAGACCTGTTCACGCCTATGTGGAAGGCGTGATCAGATCCTCAAGTTGATCTCGTGGATGCTACTTCAACGGTGATTGGAACTTCATGTTGATCATGTGGGGCAGAGTGTTGTGGGTGCAGCGTGACTTGTGAAGTTGCTGTTTGTGTAGTCTATATGCTGTTTATGAACGCAGTTTTGATATGAGCAGAATCTTCTATAGATCGTGGATGTAAAATCAATAAAGTGAGGTTGCGTGAGGGTGGACTACTGCTGATTCTTCGTACAAGATCTGTAAGTTGACATCGTTGATTCCTTTGTCATGTGGACAGCTAGTTTTATGTGAAACAGCTGTAGTTATAAGTAGCAGCAGTCTTCAGTCGGTTGGGAAAGAAATTCCAGTCATCGGCTGAAACAGTTTATTCAATATAGAAGTCTGATCTATAAACTTTCAGATCTGATATTGAGTATCAGTCATCGACTGAAACAGATTGTTCTATATTGTTGCCTAATCTATAGAGTTTCAGATCTGATATTGGAGTTATAAGTTTCTTTTCTAGATTTGTCTGTGTTGCAAGTGATATTTCTCTAATATTAGTGATCAGTACATTACGTTCTGTTCAAACCTATAAGTGACAGTGATTTCCTAGCCTCTTAACTTGTGCGCCAATCTGGTCTTCTTTATTTACTATGGCTGAAAACGGTAAATCTGAAGGGTCTACTGAATACAAGATGGCTGGGAATTCCTTCTCTTGTGGAACCACGATCGATCTTAATGGTTCAAATTATGAAATATGGTCTAGGGTATTCATAATGTCGGTGGCTGGTCATAGAAAGAAATATATTTTTGAGGAGGATAAACCTACTGAGAAAAAAGGGATATATGATGCATGGGATGAAGATAATTATATTGTTATGTTTTGGATTATGAATAATGTGGAGTCTCATATAGCCCCAACTATTGCATATTATACCAAGGCCAAGAATATGTAGTCTTTCTTGAGGAAGACATACTCACATGCTACTAATGTAGTCAAAATCCTACAACTGGAAGAGGAGTTATGCAACATACGGCAAGGTAACAGGACCTATGTCAGTATTTTGCTACATTGACTGCTGCATATGAATGGTTAAAGGCTCTTCGTCCACCTTGCCAGCATTGTTATGCACCACACTTTGAAACTAGTATGGCAGCGAAGTTCCTATTTGGCCTATCATCAGAATACTGTGTGGCACAGTCTCAAATTCTCACAGGCAGTGATCTTCCAGATCTAGCAGACATCTATAATAGGTTGAGTCGTCTTGCAGCCACTCTTTTTCATAATACGCATGACACACCAGTCCCTGCACTTGTGATATCAAGAGGACGGGGCCCTAGTTCTTTTGGTGGCACTAGGGGACGTGGTACAAGCCGTGGTGCAGGACGTGGCAGATTTCAGTGCTCTTATTGTGGCAAAATTGGTCATCTAGAGGATCGTTGTTGGGACAAGCATCCTCACCTCCGTTCGAACGTCTCCTTTAGACGTGGTGGAGGTAGAATCGCCACCGGCAAAGGTCCTTCTTCATCCCAAGCAGCTCATTCAAAGGCAACAATATCTATGGTTGAGTCTTCTACTGATCTTTCTATATCCATGTCGTATTCCCTTAACTTAAGTAAGGATGAATATGATCGTGTTCTTGCTCAAAGATCTGTCTCTACATCTGCTTCTACATCTGCCGATGCTACTGTTATAGACTCAGCATTCTCTGTTGTACGTCTACTGATGATCCAAGTATGACATGGATGATAGATTCTGGTGCTTCTAGACATTGTTGTAATCAACCACAGAATTTTTCATCTTTTTGTCAGTTTCTCTACACCACAGCATGTCAGTTTCCTGTTAACTTGTTATTTGTTAAACAGATAGCTATTGATTTAAAGTGTAAAGTCATTTTTTACCCTAGTTCCTGTTCTTTTCAGGACTTACTAACTGGGAAGATGATTGGTGGTGGCCATAAACGTGAGGGACTATATTTTCTGTCGATCCCAGTTGATGTTGCTGCATCTTTAGTCCCTTCCAAGCCTTCTTCTTTCCAATGGCATCTCAGACTGGGTCATCTATCAGTACCAAAACTTCGTCGCATGTTTCCAGATATTCCTGCATCAGAGTCATTCTTATGTGATGCTTGTCAGTTGGGCAAGCATACACGGAGCATCTTTCCTTTGAGTCAGAGTCCGTCGAGTCAGAGTCCGTTTGATCTTATTCATGTGGATGTATGGGGTCCTAGTCGGGTTCCTTTTCGATCATGTTTTCGATATTATCTTGTTCTAGTTGATGATTTTACTAGAGTCAATTGGGTTTTCTTGTTAAGGGAAAGATCTGAAGTCATATGTATTCTTCAAAATTTTATCAAGGAAATAAGAACTCAGTTTGGACTCATTGTCAAAAATATTCGCCCTGATAATGCTCTTGAATTCAAGTCTTCCATTCTACATCAGTGTTATGCCAACCATGGAATTCGACCTCAATATACTTGTCCACATACGTCCCAACAAAATGGTGTAGCCAAACGCAAACATCGGCAACTCCTAAATGTGGCTCGTACCCTTATATGTTACATTCTCACATGCCTGCCTATTTTTGGGGTGATGCTATTCTTACTGCGTGTTACCTCATTAATAGATTACCCCCTTCCTCCATCCAAGAATGTATTCCCATTCAAATTCTGTATCCAGGGCGTTCATTATTTCATTTACCTCCCAAAGTTTTTGGATACACTTGCTTTGCACATATCCTAGGCCCAAACAAAAATAAACTTACTGCCCAAGCCATCAAATGTGTCGTTATTGACTACTCAGCCAATCAAAAAGGATATAAATGCTTTGATCCCCTGACTAAGAAAGACATTATCAGTGCGGATGTTACCTTCTTTGAATCTCATCCTTATTTTCCTTCGTCAAGTCCCTCTTTGTCTGAGATGCATGCACCTATACCTCTTTATATTCTACCAATGTCACTTGAGTCATTTCCACCATCTCAACCTAGGTCACATGAACATTTTCTTGATCTTCCGTTGGTTTACACTCGTCGTCTAGGTCCCTCTCGCAACCGTCCACCAGCATCATCTCAAGAGGTAAGCTCCACTGATAAGACTGACTCAGGTTTAAATGATGACCATTCTGCAGCAGATCTCCCTAATGTCGTTCGCAAGGACAAGCGACAGTGCACATTACATCCTATTTCTAATTCTATCTCTACTGCCCATCTGAGTACAAGTTTGGTGCAGTTTAATCAAGCTCTATCTAGTTATGTTATCCCGTCTTCTCACCATCACGCCCTGTTAGATCCACGTTGGCGACAAGCCATGCAGGAGGAAATGGATGTTCTTCTTTCTCGGGAGACTTGGGATTTGGTAGACCCTCCGACGCACTGTGATGTGGTTGGATCACAATGGGTATTCACCATCAAGCATCATTCTGATGGTTCAGTTGAAAGGTTCAAGGCTCGTCTTATCGCAAAATGGTATACTCAGACTTATGGTGTTGACTTCTTTGAGACATTTTCGGTTGTGGCTCGGTTGGGCACTATTCGATTGATTATATCACTTGTTGTCCAGAGAGAGTGACCACTTTTTGAGTTGGATGTGAAAAATGTATTTTTGTATGGAGACCTTTCTAAAACCGTCTATATGCAACAACCACCTGGTTTTGAGCGACAAGAAGAGTGTTCCAAGGTATGCAAATTAAAGAAGGTTATTTATGGACTTAAACAGAGTCTTCATGCATGGTTCCAAAAACTTATTGAGGTGTTATCTAAGTGTGGATTTCGCTGATCCCAGCTTGATCACTCATTGTTTATCAAGCGAGGCTCAACAGTAATGGTGATATTGATTGTCTACGTGGATGATATTGTTCTTACCGGGAAAAATTATCAGAGATAGCTCAAACAAAAGAGGTTTTACAGTAACACTTTGTTACAAAAGACCTTGGACAACTTTGTTATTTTCTTAGTATTGAGGTGGCTCGTAGTAATAAAGGAGTTGTAGTGTCTCAAAAAAAATATGTTCTTGATCTTCAGCAGGAAACAGGACTATTGGGGGCTAAACCTGCCACACTTCCCATAAATCCTCGCATTCATATATATGATGATGACTCAGAGCTGTTTGACTCCAGATCTTATAGATCTCTGATAGGGAATCTGTTATATTTGACTGTCACTCGCCCCGACATTAGCTTTGCTGTGAATAAGTTAAGCCAGTTCATGGAAAAACCCCGAAAAGTTCACTGGGATGCTGCTCTAATGATTGTCAAATACTTGAAATCAGCACCGAGAAAGGGGCTATGGTTCAAAAAGGGAGATGTGTTGACATCGAAGTGTATAGTGATGCTGATTATGCAGGGTCTATAGATGACAGGAAGTCTACTACCAGTTTTTGTGTCTTTGTGGGAGGTAATCTTATTTCCTGAAGGAGCAAGAAGCATAATGTGGTGGCTCGTTCTAGTGTTGAGTCGGAATATAGGGCTATGACTCAAACTGCGGCTGAAATGTCGTGGGTTAGATCACTACTTTTAGAGTTGGGTGTTTTAGTGAATCTCCAAATGAAGATGCATTGTGACAACAAGGCAGCTACATATATTGCTAACAATCTTGTCTTCCATGAGAGGACTAAACATATTGAAGTGGATTGTCACTATATTCGAGACTTAGTTCAAGAAGGAATTGTTAGCACTATTCATGTCTCCTCAGAAGATCAGGCAGCTGATATCCTCACTAAAGCTCTTCCCATAGGCGATTTCCTGAAATGTTGTAACAAGTTGAGCATGATCGATATATATGCTCCAGCTTGAGGAGCAGTGTTAAAGATGTAAAAGAGTTTTTCTGAAATATTATAAAGTTAGGGAGGAGGTCTTTAAATAGTTTCTTATAGTTGTTGGACTACTTTTGTAAAGTCTCCAACCCTAATTTCTTTTAGTAGAGATTAGGGTTACGTTAATGGATTATTCTTTTCGGCTCTCTCTCTCTCTCGTAACACTAACTACTTAATTACTTTATCTTTTCTATAAATCCTCAAACTTATTGGAATGTAAGAATTTATAATTCCTATTCATTTATTAAAGTTCCGTATTGCAAATGAGAAGTTAAAGTTGATTAAGCTTAACTTCCTGCACAGTCAACTGTTTACTTCAATTTCTAGAGCATTGGGCTCCTTACTTTTGGACTTGGGTTTCACCTAATATATACATGTAGAGTTGAAAACTATTTGATAGCTGAACATATTGATGTTAATGCTTTTCTTTTTTCTGTTGAGTTATTTTTTCACTATGTCACATGGCTACGGGTACGGGTGCCGGTACTGGTACGGGTACGGACCATTTTCAAAAAACTTGGGTACGGGGGTACGGCCGTACACACACAGACATATATATATATATATCAAAAAATTGCAAACAGAATAACATATTCAGTATTCACACATATATATCAAAAAATTGGATACAATGGTAAAAGATAATTTATTCTAACGACACAACCACACAAATTTATTTTGATATTCAAGAAAAAATAAAATTGCATGCCATTCAGCCAAGCTTCAACAGAGTGTTGACCCATTCAGCCATTCGGTAGCATGTAAAACCATAGAACATCATAAGAAGAAAAATAAAAAGTAGCATATGTATAAGTAGGCTGGTAGCGATACACAAGAAGAACAATAAATCAATCAATCAAAGTAACCAAACACATGGTCTGACACGATATTGCAACAATCAAACAATTACAAAGTAAAAAAAAAAGTTAGATGAAGAGGATGAGCAAAAAAAGCCACTGTGCAGTCGTGCTTGCACTGAAACTGAGACGAGAGAAAAAAATCGACTGCAAAACTACTTATTTTTATACACAATCACATTGACTACTTGTTAGAATATCTCTTCTTCCATTGAAGATGAAACCCTCTCGGGTAGAGAAAGGGCGAGCCAGAGGGAGAGGTGATGGGTTTTCAGGCGATGGGTTTTCTGCACACTGTCTCTGTCGCCAGTCGTCGCTGTCGCCAGTCGTCGCTGTCGCCGGTCGTCGCCGTCGCCGGTCACAATTGGTGGAGTTGATGAAAATGAAAACAAAAAATGAAAAAAACAAAGTCACAGTCACCTCCTGTCGCCGCCACTGTCGTCGCCTGCGTTCACCGCCCCTGCCGTCGCCTGTGTTCACCGCTGCTTCGTCGCCGGAGAGAGACGAGAGGTAACAGTCGTAAGAGGTAAGACGCAAGGGTTTTGACGCTTTACGTTTTTTTTTAACGTCAAAATGATTTTTAACATTAAAATGAAATAAACGTTAGAAAAAAAAATGGACAAAATTGGACTCAGTCAATGTTGACTGTGTCCAATTTTGGATGGATACGGCCTCCGGTACGTTGACCGTACCTGGTACGGTCAACGCGTACCGAAGCCGTACCCAGGCCCGTACCGGTACCGGTAGGGTATGCCTCCATAAGAGGCGTACCCATGTTACATAGTTTTTTCATTGATATATTGACTTTGTTACTCAGTTTTGAAATATATAGAGTAGCAGTAGCAGCGTAAGTGTCTGATTTCTTGTTATTACATGAGTAAATATATCATAGTTATTACTTTACTTGATGTTAGGTTAATCTATTTCTGAGTTATACATCTAATCAAGTCATTTTACAACCTTTTTTTGTTTAAATGAGAAGCTATATATTTTTTTCCTTAAAAAAACAACCACTAACAAAACCCAGTCCGAGTCACCTAGTAGACCCACCGAGTCATGAATCAAGGATGGATGAATTGAGTCATGAGTCATTAGGTTTCTTTGGTTATCATTAAAAGTTACATGTTAGACATCTGGCTGACAATCAATTTCTAATTTATTTGAAAGCATGTTAATGTTCACCCGTGGCTTTATGCATTAACAAGTTGATGTTCCCATGAGAGGAAAGCACATTGAGGGCGATTGTCATTATATATGTGACTTGGTGCAATCGGGATATCTTTCAACAAGTCATGTCACATGTGAAGACCTAGTGGCAGACGTGTTTATCAAACCTATTGTTAATTATGGATCTCCAAAGTGTTGTAACTGCTAAAATGGTAGTTATGTTGCTAAGATGGTGTCTTTTAATTATATATCTATGTGTGTGTGTGGGTGTGTGTGT